>NC_031983.2:7894368-8211701 GCF_001858045.2 Oreochromis niloticus | reverse complement strand
TGAGTAAATAAGTCCGTCATATGAATAATATGAATATGTGTGTGTGGTTCCTCTGACCTCCTCCTCAGTGCTGGGTGATTGACAGCTGCTGAGGTCAGTCCTCGGTTCTTTCCCACATGGCCCTCAGCCGCAGTTTAGCAGATAATTAAAATATAAATCGGACAAAGACCACTAAGTCTCTGGTTAAGCGTTACAAAGGGAGAGCCCACATCCCCAGAGCTGGTAAACCAACACCTTATTGCTGAGCCCACAAAGAAAAACACGCCGCTCTCCGCCAGCTGTTCACCGCAAGTGGTGTGCTGTGTTCGCGGTCCAAACGTCCACAGGCAGCGGGAACCACGCTGCGTTCAGTCCGATGGGAAATATTACACATACTTCCCAATTTACGTGCTTTATAAAATATGAATCGCTCACAGTGACAGGATTTCTTGTTTCCCAGTTTAATTTAACAGCTTTCTTTTTTTTTTCCTGAAGATTTTTTCGAATAAATATGTTTTGTTTTGTTTTTTTAAATCTTAATCGTGATTGGTCCACTCGTGACCAAAGTGATGCTTACATTTTAGATACACAGTCAGATGACCTAGATGATACCTGACCCTCTCCATGTACTGAGTTCACATAAAACCCACCAGTATCATTCGCAGTGTCGCAAGTAAAACTATTCACTAACATCTGCATCTTAATGAAACAGACAAAGTAAAATGTTATCTAGGGAAGTCAAAAACAAGAAGGATGTGTAATCTATCAGAGATGTCATGAGAGATGTAAAATCCTGTAATAACAGTACGTAAAATAACATTAGATAAAAATGAAAAATAAAAATGTTTTTGCATGTTATTTTAATTGAGAAAAAATATTTAAACTGAAATTTAAACTGAAGTGAAATCAGTTCAGCTAAAAATTCACTGGCATTTATATAAATGCCTATCTGTATAATGTGCGCATCTGAGACACTAACATGTCACTAAAATATTTGATTTAGCAACTCAAAGAATTATAAAATCATGTCTTTATGCATTTTTGTGATTATTAAAAGTTAAAAAAAAAAGCAACTTAAAAATTTAATTTTAAACTGCATGAAAATATACCACATCATTATAAGTGGGCAAAGTTTTTTTAACCTAATTTGAAATTTTTTATCAAAATGTAAGATTTCAATTATGTGTGCGAGAGCGAGCACGTTTTTCTAAAAGACAACACTGAAATATGGACATTAAAAATATGAAAATGATTTGTTTTGTTTTTTTAAAATGAAGCAATTTAAAGTGTTTATTGGTCTATAGTATTTATCTGCCATAAGGAAAGATTTATATATTTGAACACATCTTGTATTATTACAGTTCTGCTTTACTATATTACTGTTTGTGTATCGCTATGAAGTGCTGACAATATATATGTTTTACTGTGAGCCTTTCTAGTAGCCTAACAGTCTTTCTAAGGTCACATGTTAGACAGTTAAGATCAAATTTGAGCCTTTCTGCAATAAAAAGATATTTTTTAAAAAAAACCCAGCTAACAGTAAAGTGTGCATAACTCACATGTATGGAAGGTCATTAAAGCTGACCTACTGCTTGTCTAAGGTCCTTTAACAAATTTAATGTATAGCTTCTAACTTTAAAAGGTGGGCTTTCAAACGTTGTGCTGTTTCAATTAAGACTTGATGATTTTATGAATTATCAACTAAATTATTGAAGATTAGCATTTATAGAAAAAAAATGAAAGGACTGGTAATATTAAGAGGATTAACACTAAGAGTATAAATCTTGCAGGTTTTCTGTTATTTAATGAACTCCTGACTGAGCATAATGCAACGTGATAAGCATTTACAGGCAGTCACAGCTGTTTTGGGCCTTGTGTATATGGGTCAGTTCTAGGGTCACGTATGAGGACAGGAGTGCGGCATTTCATTACATTTATGAGGGGTGAGAAAGTGAGCCCTGATTAGGTTTCTAATTACTCACTTAAACTCTAAGTAGGCCATTTGCACTCTGGTGCTTGAACTGGATCCGTCTCAGAGTTCGTCTATCTGTTTCTCTTGGCTCCACAGAAGGTGTGTGTGTGTGTGTGGCAGCTGCTCACACTTATTGTCTTCTAGAGTGTGTGTTTATATGTGTGTGCGCATTCAATCCCAGCGTTTTACACATGGATTAGTGTTGGTTATGTAACCAGCTGTCGGTGTCAGGATCTGATATGAATCTGTGAGCCTGATCAGGGGATGATTGACAGCTAGGCTCCCAGAATAGATGAAGAATCTCTCTTTGATGAGGCCTTAAACTCAGAATTGATCTCTTCATGGGGGCTTTCTAGAGAAATCTCTGCGTCGTCTTTATGATTGGCAGGGATAACGCCTTAATTAGCCAGATGACTTTGTCAAAACATTTTAGAGACAGTGTAATTCTGACTCTCATTTCAACATTTTAGTTAAAAATAACAAATAATGAAGATTTTTTTGTTCCACAAGGTCTATCTTGTAGATTTTCTGCACTTTTGGATCATATCACAGTATTTTCATGAGCAGATGAAGTATGCACAGCGATACCATGTTTAATATTTAATCTTTATAACTTTCCTTCCATGTAACACGGGCACTGCAAACAGATGAAAGATTTTTTATCATTAACTAGTTGTTCAAGTCATATTTGCAGTGAAAGTGGGACACAGGAGTGAGCATTTGCAATGTGAAACATTCATTTTGTTTCACGTGTTAGCCATTTTATTTTTATTTTCTTGTAAATCATCAAAAAATAATTACGATTAACATCCCTCACATGCAGTGAGGGTCAGACATGGAAGTAGAGTCTCAATGATCAGCCTCGTTCAGCACGTGCAAGTAGGACTCTGATATCCTTCTTCATATATGTGTATGTGTTATTGATCCTAACTCTTTGACAACAATATCTGTAAGGATCTGATTTATCTCAGGTTGAAAAAAACCACTATCATGTGATAGACTGGGAATATGTCAAGCACCAATGTTGGCAGGATCTTAGCTGCTTGGTTTTCCAAAAAAACCAATGTCCTTCCTTCTAATGTCCCTTGATTGTGCAGCCATATTGTAGGAAATGTAACTTAACAATGCCTGAACCATTTTAGTAATGGATGAATCTCTGGGGTTTGCATTTTTGTGCATGTCTGAATGATCACATGCATCCCTGGGTTGATGACTTGATGTCCAAATAGGCCCACGTTGCTATAAAACAGGAGCATTAAGTCAAATTTCTTTCCAAATGAAGCCCCATAGAGGGCGCCATAGGATCCTATCTAAAACTCATCCCCACGGTTACCAACGGTAAAGGGTAGTATTTAAATATTAGAAACACTTCAATAGAAAATGCTTCTGAGTAAAGGTTGTGCCATTTGAATGACCTTATGTAGCAAAATAGACTGAAAAAATCAAAAGTAAAGTAGCCACAATGGAAACTTATGTTTCCTGTGTGTCATATATTTGGACTATTATTTTTGATTGATGTTACATATGTGATGCATGATGAATTAAGTTATTTATAGCGGACATATTTGCATATCAAATTTGAATCTGTAACGCATCTACAGCTGTGAAATACAGATAACGGCGCAGAGCCGGAGAACACTACTTGAATAAATGTGGAGATGCAGATTTACATTCACTGAAGTGGGAGTTGAGCAGATGAGGAAGATGGGAAGATGAGATGCTTGAGTTATCAGATTTTTGTTTTTTTAATCACATTTCCAAATTGTTCATCCAAAGTTTCAGCCATGTGGGTGAAATTTCTGTCACGGCCAGGCGGATCAGCTGCACGCTGATCAGCACTCTCTCTCTTCCTCTCTCCTCTTCTCTCTCGCCGGGGCGGAACTCACTGTGGGTTCACGCCCTCGGCCCACGCCCTCGGGAGATGAGACACCTGGGTCTCGTTAAGGTGATCAGCACTTAAGCCAGGAGGTGACTGCTGTGCGTCGCTGGATCGTTGTCTACCACGCGTTAGTGAAGCCAAGCTACAGCAAGTTAGAGTGTTTTCCTGTGTGCGTCGTACTTAACCCTGTCTCCCTGTCTACAGAGCTCCCTGGATTTTCCCCCCGTGTGATTCCCGTGTGGCAGTGTCGGAGTGTGAGCCTGTGATCGTGTGAGTGGATATTCTGAAGAACGCGTGCTTTCCCCTGGACTTCCCTGGAGACCCCTTCTCCCCTCACTCAGCTGTATATAGCACCCCCCGCACATTCCTGTATATACACCTGGTGGATTGTAAATAAACCTTTCTTGTGAGCATCAGAACCGGAGTCCTGCGCTTGAGTCCTCCTCCAAACCGTAACAATTTCAGCGAGCCCTCAGAACTCATGCAAAGCGTGTCAGCCATTTCTGGTCATCCCCCAAGTTTTGATTTGCATGAATACAGGAAAAAGGATTTCACTCTTATAATAGAGGTCATAGTGAGGTCGGATGTTTTTGCATGTTAGGAATTTTTAACACTTTAAGTAAAGACCCATTTTAACTACAGCAACCCGAACAGGTTTTAACCCACAGCATTAAGGCTGGTTTTCAGATGATGCTGTTGATTCTGAGTCTGGCCTCATTGGCTGTGGGATACACTAACAGAAATCTGGACTTTTACCAATCAAACCAGCTTTGTTACTCTGCCAGCATCACATCTTTCCACAGCCAACAGTCCATTTTGGCAACGCTGAAATAGTTCTGAGACTTCTTCCAGAAAACTGCAATTTGCAAATTGTACCATTTATCAGAACTGTGTTTGCTCTATGTGTCATTTCTGTGAAGCAAAACGGGCGAAACTCTGAAACTACCATCTTCTAGTTACCCTAAAACGAGTTCATTCCCAAATCTCATTAAAACCGCGGCTGTTGAATTCATATAAAACATCGCTGACACATTTCTGATATCTAAAATAATGGGAACACAGTGGACAAAGCTATTTTTTTATGGCAACAATAAACTGAAGTGCGAGAGTCAAATCAATGTTTATATTTATTCATCACTCTGTTACATTCTTACATGAAGGCTAAGTGTTGAGAAAGTTTTGACAATTAAAAATAAGGAAGGGGGTAAGAGATTTTTGGCCAGAGAAAAGTGTTATCATGAAGTGGCCACCCCACAGCCTTTTTAACCTCTCCTTCCACTTCAGATTTCATGGTTACAAAGCTTTAAGTGGACCATGATCCCCTCCTCCCTCCCACTGGTCACCACTTGACAGCCAGCCTGTTTACTCAGGCTTTTTACCTGAGTGGAAAATTTCAAGTGCTTCTGTCAAAATACCACCAACAAATCTCATCAGCAAAAGCAACATGTTACTGTGAGATGGCACATGCAGCAATATTTCATAACAAGGCAGCAGAAGACCAAAAGTTTTAACTAAAACCTGGATTCTGATTGGAAGACAAACTTCAAATTTACATTTTTTTCTTTTTGCTTTAAACACAAGATTAATACCAAATCTAATCAAATATGAAGCTAACTTCTCTATTGTTTGCCCTCCAGTGAAACCCAACCAAAAACTATCAAGCACAATTTCATTTTAGATTTTTTTTTTTAAACTCAAACGAGCTATAACAGGTCGTAGCAAAAAGATCATGACCACCAGACAGATCCTGACAAACTGTTTACAGTCATTCTGCGATTATCATAGTCTACGTTTACTTTTTCAAGTGGCACTAAAAAAATAGGCTGTAACACTTAAAATTTTGTCTTCTCGCTGCCTGATCTGACTGAATTGGTGCTGAGCTACTTCAGTCTTAAGCTTACCTTGTAAAAAACAGTCTATCTTAACCCTGCAACAGCAATCAGAGTATAACAATCAGACACATACAGCACTACTGTGAGCAGTAAATTTGCAAAAAGATGCTGGCTGTAGAAAAAAATGATGCAAATTCAATTGGAATCAATTGATTATATATTCATAATGTTTATGTTCTTAATGTTGCATCATCTGTCATGTGCTAATCCATTAGGTGAAATAAATGGTAAATGGCCTGTATTTATATAGCGCTTTTATGGTCCCTAAGGACCCCAAAGCACTTTACATATCCAGTCATTCACCCACTGGTGATGGCAAGCTACGTTGTAGCCACAGCCACGCTGGGGCACACTGACAGAGGCGAGGCTGCCGGACACTGGCGCCACCGAGCCCCCTGACCACCACCAGTAGGCAACGGGTGAAGTGTCTTGCCCAAGGACACAACGACCGAGACTGTCCGAGCCGGGGCTCGAACCGGCAACCTTCCGATTACAAGGCGAACTCCCAACTCTTGAGCCACGATCGCCCGCGATAGTCAGGGACTTTTTTTGTAGGATGTGTCATACCTCCATATTTGAGCTTACTCATCATAATAGTGTCTCTAGGTCACAATTCCTGCACATTCATTGATATGACACCAGCCAGTTTTACATACTGTATGAATGATCTCATACTGATCTATATGAACTCTGAACCAGTGTCAATCTCAAAGGTGGTGAGAGTGAAATTGAGAGAGCTTCTTCTTCTATATAGTCCTGGATTGTTTGTGAGATTACAAAAAACTAAGAACCCAGATGCACTGTTCATAAACAGATGTAGGTTATGTAAGAAAATTTTTTTATTTACTTTGAGGATGAGCTTTTGGTGGGAAAACTGGAAGCTGGGAGCGATGTTTGGAAAAGACCGCTTCTGACTGAGTCCATGAGTTTGTGTTTATGGCAGAAAGAAAAAAAATTGCAAATGACTGGTAACTGGCACACGAGTCCTGCACAACAAATTCCACTCCTGTATTTGTGGCACACGCAGAAGAAAGAAAGAGAGTAAGAGATGTGATGCTCCTCCCACTGTCTTGCAGGTTGTTCTGGCCTGTGCTTTCTAACAATTGCCTGGGAGGGTCATGAATTGGCTCACCTGGGCATTCCAAGCTATATGAGCTGGCCAAGGTGTGACTGTTGTGTTCTCACTTTCATTCTACTTGGCATCAATCAACCTTGGTGTTTGTGTTTTGCTGGTTTATTTTTAGATTAATTATATTGGATTGACACTTAATCTTGTCACTTACTTTGAGCCAGTCTGAGACGCTGGCTAGGAAGCAGAGGAGGCAGAAATAGTATAAAATAGTCAAGATAATTACTCTTAATTAAAATAAATGAACCTTTTGACTTCATCAATAAAAGATGTGATTGGCAGTAGATGTTTCTAGACTTGCTTCAAGACTTTCTTACATGCAAGTTATGGGCACTTCAGCACTACAGCATTAATGGGCATCAGCCACTCTCAGTTTCACATGTGACCCTGGGTCACATGGCGTTTGTCTCCACTGCAGGTCACGTCGGTTCAGATGGACTGAAGCAGGCGAGTCAACAGGGAACAAAGTCTTCTTCACAGTGACAGCTGCTATGAGGCAAACGGGGGTCTGACTGGTGAAGAGAAAAAAGTGTGGATGACGGATAAGAGGACCACAAGTCTGCACAGGACAAAAGAAAACAGAACGAACTGGCATAAATGTGAAGCCGTAAACAGCAAACAGCCTGACAAATGACATGAGCAACCACAAACAGTTAAAACATGCCGTAAACATGAGGCAAGCTCTGCCTGGGAACTCAGTAATCAGGGACGGTGCATCTCTTGTTACAGAGGCGAAGAATATGCTGACGTTTATGCCAAACTCTGTGTAATTAGAAAAAACAGCCTGCAAGAAGTGATAATCTGCGGTTGAGTTCTGGAAACATTGAATACGGTGAAATCATCATGTGACAACAGGATGTGCCAATAATATCCGTGTAGTCGCCTACATGTCAGTTATTGTTGATTTAATGTCATGACCTTTGTCACTTTCGATGGGGAAAATCCTGTCTGCAGGGCTGATTAAGACAACGTGGCTTTTATATTTTTTATCTTTACAGATACCCAAAAACTCTTCTGTACAAGCACACAATGCTAATAGAAACACAATGTTAAATTGTTTGTGCAGAACTACCCAAAAGTCTTCAGAAAACTCTAGAACTCATAAGCTTGCCAGCTAATGTGTAAGTGTTAGCATACTGCTAACATAGTGGATGTTCAGGAAGGTTGGTAATTCTGCAGTTATTTGATCCAAATTCAGACAAAGACAAAGTATTTGTAAATCATCATAAATGGCTGACAATCGGCCCATTGTATGCATCAGTGATGGAAAACAACCAGAGTGGATAAAGACACAGTCTGTTAAAAACAATATAGCATAGAAGTGAATTACATTGAGATAAAAGTGATGGAAAAGTGGTCAAAAAACAGCCAGCAAACTGATCTGGGAGCCCTGAATTAAATTATTGGTCTCTTCATCAATAATTTTAACACTAAATGGGAGGCTTAAGTATCTACAACACAATCTGCTGAAAGATCTGACATTTAGGACTAATCCACTTCATTGGATTCTATTGATACTAGAGCGACGTGATTGGTTGTAGGTCTCCTAAAAACTCAAAATACATGAACAACTGAAAGATGCTTTGTTGTATTAACAAATTATTTTGAAAGTAAACCTCACAGTGATTTAGTGGTCATTAAAATGTGTACAGAATTTGAAAATAAATGAAAATTCAGGTCATAAATTATAAATCATGACACACTGCTCTCCACTGCATATCATAATTGGTATCAGTAATACTGGCCCTGCATTTACAGTACTTGGTATCAGAGCAATGCCAAAATTTGCAGTTTCACACTGCACTAAGATTAAAAACACTAAAATAAAGTGAAACTAACAAAAAAAACTAAACATTAAAAAAAACTAAACTGAAAAAACAAAAAAGTTAAATTGAACTCAAAATAATAATAATAAAAGATAGGAAACTAATAACTCTGGTGTGTTGTGGTGGAGTTACGCTGGCATACACTATCACGGAAACTTCGTCTGGCTTTGTAGTTGTGCAGCTTGTAACTCAAACAGTTTAAGGGCGGAGTGCTGTTGATGTGCTTGAATAATAGCCTTCACCCGGGGGATACATCGGGCCCTACGTTCCAGCCCAGGCACGTGTGTGTGTGTGATTTCTCGGTGCGTGCAGCCATGTGTCGAGTCGGCGCTGAACTTCCTCGTCCTGCATTAGAAGAAGGAGGATAGAGAGGCGTGACGTCGCTGGCCGCAGACAGGCCCGTGCGGCAGGGGGAGACAGGCAGGGACGGACGCTGCTGCTGCCGCAGAGCAGACTGAAGAATCGCAGGAGCAGCCGGGGCACGAAACAACCGGCAACCACGGCAACTTTGAAGAGACGCCAGACGGCCATAATGCGGCACCGCCCGCCGACGACCCCGGAGCTGATGTGACTGTGCACAACCAGAACCGGGAGGAAGCGGCGGACACCACCACCTCCCTTCGCTCTCTCTCTCTCGGTGTGTGCGCAGCCGGTCGGTTTGTCGTTCTGTCTGTCTGGAGGGAGGAGGTGGGGGGACGGACATGTCCTCGCTAAACGTACAGGAGGACCAGAAATGGGTACCGACACACGTCCAGGTGACGGTTCTGAGAGGCAGGGGCTTACGGGGCAAGGGCAAGCACGGCACCAGCGATGTGTACACCATCATCCAGCTCGGGAAGGAGAAGTACTCGACCGGCGTGGCGGAGAAGACCACCGAGCCGGAGTGGAAGGAGGAGTGCTCGTTCGAGCTGCAGCCCGGTGTGCTGGAGAGCGGCGGGCAGAGCGGATACCCGGCGGGGAGCTGCGAGCTAATCCTGACGGTGATGCACAGGGCGCTCATTGGGCTGGACGTGTTCCTCGGACAGGCTGTGATCCCTCTGGATAAAGTCTTTCTCGAGAGTAGATACGTGAAAAACGAGTAAGTCAAACTGTCTCTGCTTGTAATAGTTGTGTGTTTTCAGTACGAGAACCTGCTACAGTGTGGCAAAAAAAAAAAAGCTGCGTGGATATGCTTTCACGTGTCGTTGTTTTATCTAATTTCCCATATCCCTTGAACCCGTCAAGGGTGTTTCTCTTGTTCAGTCCGCTTTTTTTGTCCCGTTTCACTCGCCACACAGTTTGTTGTTAGATACAAACACAGCTGTCAAATCTCTGGTGCTGCATCAGGGCCCTGCAGACACACCCTCCCTCCTCCCACAGACAGACCAAACTAACTCTGAGCAACCATCAACGCACTCCCCACTGAGGCTCAAGGCTCCCCTACAACTTCTGCAAACCTCACATCCTCCACAATGTTTACATCATCAGCTGCTTGCGGTCGGTTCTTTAGAAAAGAAAAAAACCCCCACCAACAACAACTGTTGTTTCCTCATAGCTGAGACATAGAGTGGCGTAGCGCTGGATTAATGCTTGTCCCAAATCCAGGGATTAACCAACAGTTTCATGATCCCAATAAAGCTTCAAGGTATTTTTAGCAATAACATGCTGTTTCACACAAGCCCCGCCCACTACAGCAGGAAGTTTGGTGCTAAATCTTTGGAGGAATCTTTTTGTTTCTTTTTCATGGTAACAGAAATCATTTTTTGTGCATCTCTCTAACGGTGCAAACAGGAGCTTTTCTTTTCTTTTTTGTTGATAACAGCTTTCAACACCTTCAGAGAATAGCTAAATGTGTGACATTTGTAGGTTGAGTAATAATGGCACACAAGCAGTTAGCTGTCAGATAAAAAGGTGGGTTTTGCACTTTTAGCAAAAGACCTGACATTTACAGGAAGGTTTTGGATACCTAAAGGTTTTCCTGTTGTTTGTGTGTTCATACCACTGCTCCAAAAATTGACGAGCTTCCCTTCTACTTTTCATCCACCAAACCAGGGTCAATAAAAAAGTAAGTCCTGTTGTTATATCTGACAGTAGCAATAGGTGCTACTCAGAACTGGTACATGATCTTGCCCCATCATGCTGACACCACACTAAAAGATGTTATGTTTTGTCGTGTTGGCTAACAAAATGCCACATAAAGCAGTTTTTTTTAATCTTTTAAGTGACTGCCACCTGACCTAAGTGTGCTTTCAGTCAAAACAGAGCCATGAATTTGAGACGAAAGGGGAGCAAGTCTCCTCCAGTAGGCCCTGTTGGAGCTGGTCACTTGAAGGTTAGAGCCAGCCTGTGATGATGATGATGATGATGTGTCAGCAGTTTGGTGCTGTGGTACATTCAGTGTCTTCACGTGGGATTCGGTGAATGTTCACTGGTTATTAGCAACACCAGCAGCTTTCAAAGCTTCCAGCTTCAATTCTCCTCTTTGCTACTGAAGAGAAAAGATATGCTAGAAGGTTTGCAAAAGACCCCCCAAAACAAACATTTGAACATGACGATTTACAATAGTTGACTTTGATACATACAAAGCTTATAATTAGACCTTTCCTCTTATTCTTCCAACACCAAAACACTATACCCAGCCAATGTGTGTATAATTTAAAGACAAAAAAGGCTACCTGCAGGCTGAAGGTATTCAGCATCTGCTCGCTCCCTGTTCTGGGAGTTTTGCTACACAATCAGAGCCTGTATGTTCTGACTGCTGTTGCATTAAATCATGGGAAATGTTCAAATAGGAACTTAGAACAAATGGAAAAGTTTGCTCATTTTAAAAAGATACTTCCAACTACTAGCTACTACTATAAGCCACTGAATTTCTCAAGTGCACCAGTGTTTAAAGTTTGATTCAAACAAAAACTCGCATAAGAGCTTTGTCTAACATTTGGCTAATATGGAAGCTAGTGAAGTACAGATAAACTAATGAAGGATTCACAGTACTGTGCAAAAGTCTTGCACTACCTGTTATTTTTTATGAAATAGGTGTAGCTATTTTGAAATGTGCAAACATGGAAATACAGTATATAAATCAAAAGCACAGTTTGTACAATTCTAAAAAGCTTGATAGTCAATATTTGGTATGACTTACTTTAATTCTTCAACATAGTCTGAATTCACTTAGGCAGCTTTCTTTGGGAAGTTTTCAGGAATACTTCACCAGGCTTCTGGATGGTCTTCCAAAGCTCTTCTTTAGATTTTAGCTGCCTTTTGTTTCATTCTGTCAAGATGACTGACAGTTCCATTGTGTGTTTTTCTATCAAGGTATGCTTTTACTGTGTTGTCCATATGCTTGGAATCAATTCCATGCTTAAAAATGAAGCTGTAGCCAATCAGATGCAGTCAAAACCGATAATGCATGGTGCATTAAAATCTGACATTACTTTGGGTGTTCATATTTACATCAATATTTTACAAGTTTTCTGACACCACTGACTGAGATGCAGCTTCAAACCAAGACTAAGCCTCCACCGTGTTTTACAGATTGCTGTAGACACTCACTGTTGTGTCTCTCTCCTAACTCCCTTATACATATTAATGATGATTTGAACTAATATTAAGATTCGTCACTCTCTAAGACCTGTTGCCACTGCTTTTAAGCTCAGTTCTTGTGTACACTGGAATACCTCAAACAGTAGATGGACCAACTGAAGAATATTGTTTTCAAATACTGTTCAAGATGGGTTTTCTTTGCTTTTTTAGGCTTACTACTTTTTCTTTTCGCCTCCACTTGTCTAGTTTCTTTTTCAAATTGCACACTACGCTGAGATATACAAAGTTTTCAGCTAATAGCTCTTTGGGAATCACCTTGTTGGTACAAAAATACTATTTTTATGCAAGTCAAACTGTGTTATTGTTGGCATGTTTTTCATTTTCTTTTCTTTTCTTTTTTTTTTTGATGTACAGAGCTGTACACGCTAGTGATCCTAACTAATGAACAACTTCAGTAGATTGTGTTTTGATAGAACCCTGTTAAATCTAGTAGCTACTTTTGGCAGCTCCCTCTTCACAAGGGGTCACCACAGCGGGACGCTCCGCATGTTTGATTTGGCAGCGCTTATGCCGAATGCCCTTCCGAATGCAACCTTAAAGTTCAAAACCAAATTGAACTGAACTGTTTGTCAAAACCAGAAAATAAAGTGTTACAGTGATAATGGGACAAAACAGCTCAGTTTATTAATATTCAGTTTGAGTTGACAGTTGATGCTTGACACTTAACATACCCCTCTCCATCATTACTGTGATCTTCTGCTTTGGAGAATATTTTGTCATGAGGTTGATCATTTTATGTGACTTTCCATACGTTATATACATTTTCTATATTTTCCATATTGTTTTTGTAGAGAAATAATTAATCTGATAAAACGGAGATTTCAGCCATATAGTGCAGCTGGCAATTCATGTATCGAGGTTTGAATACATATACGATCATTAAGGTGACAATATTGAAATATTTTTAAGGAAAATGAACACGAGAAAGACGAGAAGTCTAGTTTGACATACACAATGCAAAATTGGTTTCCTCAAATGCACTGTTTGTGTTAGTTGAGTTTTTTTTGGATGGTGATCAAATCTAGAGGGAAACATAAATGATGGCTGTAAAATCTGATAATAAAAACATGCTGAAAGTACGACTGATAAACGGCTTACATAAGGTTGGAAAGAGAACCGGTAGCTTTTCAACTCACTCAACACCCATGAAATGAGGTTAAAAGTGACTTTCCTTTTAGACTGTCATGCAATTTATTGGGAAAACACAGAATAATGCAGTGACAACAGCCTTGTAATTATTTTAGCAGAGGTTAAGAAGCAAGGTGTGCATTTGTAACTTTACAGATTTTAATAGTTAGCCCTTTGGAGGAGTTTGAAGCGTCACACTGATATAGAGCTCCACGTCGTATATTTCTACCCCCCCCCAGCCACCCTATTTTCTGACTTTTATTGTCTGCAGGATTCATCATTTTCCATACAGTGTACTTCTGAATCAGCATGTTCCAGTCAGTGAGTGGAAATGAGGAATGAGCTTTAAATTTAGATGCATTTATATTGGACTGCATGAGTTAACTCTGCTCATTTGACTGGCCTTGCGAATCTGTTAAAAATGAATCGATAAACAACTTGTAATTCAACATTAACGCAGGACTTCACTTTGAGCTGAGCCTTTTGACTTAGATGGAGTCTTACTTGCCTTTTTAAAACCCAAGAATGCGAGAGGAAAAGTGTCGGTAATGAATTTAACCAAGTGTTTATCTTTAACATGAGTTGCAACCTCCGATACGTTTAACTTACGGTTTACCTCAAGTAGCATAATTATTACTTCAAGGAACATGTCATTAAACAAATTAGCTACATTATTGTGTCAGTAGGTCAGAAAAGTTGCATTGCTTGCTAGCTTCTGTTTCACTAGGACTGGCTAGCTTAATGCTTTAATAAAAGTGTTATACCATATATTTGTATGAAACCAATGATGATGCTGCCAGTTTGTCTTGTATGTATGTGTCATCAAGTGCATGTATTGGTTTAATTTCTTTAAACAAGTCAATTAAAAAACAAAAAGTCCCATAGCAACAATGATTTCAATCTTATCATGTAGCTAATGTTAGCTTAAGCTAGTTATGTTACTATCTATTGCTAGCTTAACAAATTAAGAAAAGTGATCAAAATCAAGTGTTTATTGGTAGTAGAGTTTCAATAATTATTGTTCAAATATTAAAAAGGTATCAAATTTGTTGAAGGGTTCAAAATGACTAAGTTGGTACTAAAACAGTGTTTAGTACCTCGACTTCTTCCTAATTCATGACAAAATTAATGGTAATTAATTTTTTTTAAAAATACATCAAGTTCTAGTAACTGGTTTAAATGAGATTTTCACCTTTATTTTAGTTTTAATATACATGACACTGAAAATATTGGAGTTTGGACTCATTGTAAGACTGCAAAATGTTAAATCATTATTAATCTATTGTGAAAACAAATTTGCTGTTGCCTACAGTGAAATCTGAGGCAATTTCAATCAATAAGTACTCTAGGTTCGCTAACTTTTTGTAGTAACAGAGAAGCTTTACACAACTATGTAAGAGTATTAAAAACACAATTCATATTCACAGTTAGCAATGACAGAAGTAAAAAACACATCAAATATGTTCCTCCTTCAGTAATTTCTTCAAGAAACAAAGATAGAAGTGGATCTTCCCTCAAAAGAGTGACCACGGCATATTTGCATGTTGCATTACTGGTGTAGAGCAGATTACTGGAAAGGTGGGTGTTCGGTGAATTCCCCTACTGGGTCTGTCAGGAGGAAGCTACAAAGGCCCTGCCAGTGCAGCATGCATAGCAAGGAACCCATGTTGCTAACAGAAAATTCATTTTGCCAGGCGTTCGCTGATTATCAGATTTGCCATATTCAGGTTTCCTTTATAATCAAGTTTCTTCCCAAGAGTATAGATGTCAGCACTTTTATTTAGTTATTAATTTATTGTTTGCTGTATACCAGTGATTCGTTACTGGTTCAGTGCTTCTTGTTGTGCTAAGATTATATATTTAGATTTGGTGCTTTACAACTTCTTCTTTGTATCGGCTCTCTGTCACAGTTCCCTGGCCTGTTGTATATGTGTAGGAAGAAAATCTGTGATGTTGTTTCAGGGCTGAGAGCTGAACGTCTATCTGATGAGTGAGCCAGGAAGATGGTGTGTTTATTTCTGTGTGTGTGAGAGAGAGATGTACATCCAGAAAAATCCTCTGCTAAGAGCCGACAGACTTTCCGTAGCTGCAAGCTGGAGAAAATCTACTCTAATGGACATTAAAGGTTATATAACAGTGTGACCTGTTAAGTCACCCTAGATAATATAAATGTAGCATGGCTTTCTGGAAAAATTTTCCGTGGAGATTTTTCAGACAATAATCTGTATAGATTATACAGATAGCCGAGTATGCAGGAGTCCACTGTAGAGAAATACAGTTTATTGAAAGATGATAGGGAAAAGTTATACATGCCCGATTGCTTAAGTTTCCCATTGAGTCCTCCTTCCTGAAAGTCGTAGCTCTGTTGCCTAATTTTCTTCTCATTTGCTTCTTTTGTACTTGGTACTTAAGATATTTAACGGTAGTTGTTGTACATAAACCTTGGAAAGCTGGCAGACTCGAGCGTGACATTTCAGCTGCTTTTCAGACTGAAACATTGGAATGCAGTGGTGGCAAGAATGTGGCAAACTTTGCATTGCAAAAAATGTTCTTGGATGTCTTCTGATGGCCTTGCATATTAGCACCTGACTCTAGTAGATTAGGCTCGAAACCTGATTACAATGTATTATTTGGCATAGCCTGCGTTAGTATTCTGTAATCTGCATTTATTTTTATTTTGCATTTTCTTTTATTGTGCATTCTTTTTTTTTTTCTGTCCATTATTGCAGTCTATCTAGTTTTTATACAACAAGCATTCATGTCCAGGTTTTTTTTTTATCACTCATTGATCCCTAATGTGTATCTGCGGCTATGTGGTTTTAAAGAATTGGGAGGGAAGCTGGTCGGTAGGTTTTTCGCTCATAGCATCCAGATGTGGAATGTGGTTTGGGTCTCGCAGCCTGTCAGCTTCTTCTGCTGAGGAAGCAGGAATCCAGGGCATATTACCAGTATTACCCACAGTACTCCTGAAGGGCTTGTTGGCCTAATTAATTCAGAAAGGTGTAATGGGAAGTGTTCAATCGGTAACTCAAATGAACAACACCACTTACATCCTTTTTTATGCACTTGGACATGATATCGAGGTGATGGTCTGCTATCATTGTTGAAGACCATTGACTGCTGTATTTTTTCACTATATCCTGTGCTTTTGGCTGTAATTGTTCATTATTTTATGACTTTTCTGATGAATATTTCATCATTTCATCATTTTGGATAAAAAGTTGACCCTTTTCTTACCTGTTTTTGCCCCCAACAGAAAATCCATGCCAGCACTAGAGCTGAACTTTGATGAAGATTTCTAACAGAGTATTATTAAAAAGAAAACCTTGTGGGGGGTTTTTTGCATTATGTTGTACTATAGCAGTTTGTAGTGTGTTGGAAGGTTTGGTAAAGGTCAAGGGTTTTGTTTCAAAAATACTCTCATCTACTGAAGTCCTTGTGCGTTAGCATGAGCACAGACCTCTAGAGCTGCTAGAAAAGCTGTTAGCATCATTTCTAAATGTGACAGAGTGTTCAAGAGGTGACAAAGTTTCTTCACTTGCTTGTGTTTTCTAAAGTTGTATTGCAAGATGCACTCTGCACTCGTGCCCCTGGAGATTACTCTGAGCCTCCCTGAAACTGAAACCCGTCTGATGCCTCTGCTAGATAAATGCAAAAAAAAAAGAGAAGAAGAGAGCGATACGACCTTAAATGCCAACATATTTGTTAAATCATGTGCTGCTAAGTTCCACAGCTGACACGCCCTTGGCAATGGTTTCATTTCACTCTTGTGTCTGGCCCCGATACCACAGAGGCTCACAGAGCCCCACAGAGGCCGACTACACACTGGATGAAACGGGTTGATAGCCTACTTGTGTTGTAATTTCAGCTCTCGTCTGCTCCGAAGGGTGGTTTCTAGGGATTGACATATAGCCTGTAAGTTGAAGTCTGCAATAAGACAGCAGCTTCAGAGTGGGAACATCTTCCTGTCTGCTCTGTGGTAGATCAGGGAGATGAGGAGATGGTGGTGTCATGCTGGGATGGGGTGGAGTGTTGTGATTTCCTGTTTTCCCAAGATGGGGAAGCAGATATGTAGTTATGCTCTGCAGCTCTGGAATGGCATTTTTCCCCCTCTCTTAAGACAATTAAAAACCCGTTTAGACTTCCACAAGTTCCCAAAAACAAGCAGAACATTTGCCGTCTTTATTGTCTTTTCACTTAGTGCTTATAACAAAAACCGCGTTTGCACGATGGCCTTAGTGAACTATACAGTTTCTGTGTGGGATGATGCTTTTGGGAAACTGGCTCCTCTTCAGTAGCAGGCTGTGCTCTGCCTGAGTATGTGGGCTACAAAATGTAGGTTGCTGCTTTTGTCTCTCTTGCAGTTTCTGTATTTGGGCCTCTTGTGTGTTTTACTTGTTGTTCACATTTATTATTGTCAGGCTTAGTCATGCATCAGGCAAGAACAGGTGCACGTACAACGGAACTGTACGTAGCCTTTAAGTATTTTGCAACTTCTTTATTTTTATCTAACCAGTTAGAAATGTTATTTTGAGAAGACAAAGGCACAAAATGTTACCATGTATGGGCTTAGAGAAAGATGTACATACTTTTAATGAATTACAATCCCTGTAATGTTAGTGATGTGATCACGGTTGTAGTAGTAGGTATCCCTGAGGAAAGCTTGCATAGCTTCCCTGGCCCTGGGTTTGGAATGTGAACCCCACCTCGGCTGACGTGCCAGGAGGAGGACCGATACTATTGTTGACACGTCGATGTGAAATTCAAATCCACACCTAACAGGCGTTTGAGACATAATATTAGTGACAGGAGAACGAGCCCACACAAAAATCTGTGTTGGCTCCAAACATTAAAAAGAAAAAAGACGAGTTCAGAGCTGAGGAACTGACTTTGTTGACATGTAGCTCGATAATCCCTTAACGGGATTTGTCTTAATGAAACGTGCCAATATAAATACCTTATCTGGATTAGACTAAATCAGCCTCAAACTCATCATTCAGCAAATGTAGAAACATAAGACCCAGGCTTATAGGCTGTATGTACTTTCTTCATTGGAGTGCTGCTCCCGCCTACGCCTTTTTCATGTGTGTGAATGATATCTGGTTCGTTAATGAAAACAACGTGCTCACGTGGTAGATTTCCATTGTTGCTTGATTTCTGTGAGGTATAGTTCTCTTGTTCTCGGGCCGTAAAAAGCATTCCTCTCTTCTCTTACGCCGAGCTCCACCTGCTCATTAGTCGCGCCTCTCGGAGTTTGACTTTTAGGAGTTGCTTTACTAATTGTTTTCAGTGACATTCTTCTTGGGTGTTACCATGTTTTCAGGGCTGAACTTGAGGTCAGAGGCAGGATGATGATGATTACATAACAGCCTGTGCAGTGAATTATATGACTTGTGTTATTTCTTCTCTGCAGCCTACTATTACACCAGTGTTGTTGCCAGAAACAACTTTCCTGTCTCTGTTCGTCTGTAATCAAACAGAAGATGTGTTGAAGAGAACAGAGTCTGGTATTCTGATTAGATTTAGATGATTTTATGTTGGGTTTATCAGTCTGTCAGTCCTACTCCATAGTCATCAGGAAATCCATTTTTTTTCTCCATTATATTGTTTCTTCAATACATTATATATTAGTCATGTTTTTGACCAGGTGCTGTAGGATGTAGTTTTTCAACATTTCAGTCTAAAACTGAATCCTGTCAAGTCTGGCTTCTTAGATTGATGGAGCTTAGTAAGATGCTAATGCTAATTTGTTTCATAAGTATATGTTTATCTCATAGGCTAAGCATTTGTTGCCTATAGGCGTTAAGCGACGATAACAACCCTGACTGTTGAATGTGTTATTAATGTCTTGTAGTGCTGTGCACCTTGTTCTCTAAATAGAAACAAGCCCCCCCCCCACAAAGTTTTTATTCTTGGCCTCTGCAGCTTTTTATTAGCAGCATACATGTGCAGCATATATTTACACTCTTGGGGTCATCTAAGATTTCAGCACCAAGTAATCCAAACCACTCAGAATCAGAATCAAAATACTTTATTAATCCCTAAGGAAATGATTTGGGTTACAGTTGGTCCAAGACAGAAACAGTAACAGACAAAACTAATTAAATAATATAATATGTTACAGCAATTTAAGAAATAGCACTAATATATATACAAGTCGCTCAATTATAAATATGAAGAATATTACAGAGGTGGAATATGTCTGATTGACATTTTACTCTAACCTGTGAACTTTGTCATTTGTTATTTTACTCTAGAGATTGTGCAAAATGGTGCAACTATTGCTGTGTTTACAGTGCAATGTGTCTTTTTGTGGATGGGGTCATTTAGACGCTTTGTCCATTTTAGGTGTCTTCTTTCTTCCATATGATTGCATTTGTCTCTGCTGATTGGGACACTGAGTAATAGAGCTGACATGGGTAGCGTGTCTTTATATTTTAGCTACCCTAACTTCACTAACTCTCCAAATCCTACTGAAATTTAGTTTTCCTTTTATCGAATGTGTCCAGATCTGCTGGAGGGACTGATGGGCAGTTGCAGTATGTTAAGCTGTAATGTAACTTCATAGAGAGAGAGTAGACCAGCCACCTTAGTAATTTAATTGGAGCTGATAGAATTTGAACAGTGTTCAACATTTAATAGTGCTTAAGTGCTTCTGAAAGAGTATTTGGATCACGAAGTTGCTAATGGTTTCATTTAAGTTATAAAAATTGAACTATATCATACCTTAGCTATTTAATATAGTGTTATTTAGGACTTTTGAAAAAAGAACAACTTATCATACAAACACTATGTTATACTGTCAAGCCATAACTGGAGTGTTAGCATGTAATTAGTGAATGTGCAGTTTTGGTAATAGAAACAGACTAAATTAAACCTATTTCTTATTTTTTGTTATTCTAGTTCTGTTTTTAAAAAGAATAACTCGTGCTATTTTAACATTATAGCTTATACTTTAAGTGTCAGTTGAATTAAATTATGAACTGTACCGTACATTTACACCTACACGATGTTAGCATGACAACATACTAAACATGTGCCACATTGTTGCGACAATCCAACATATTTATCAAGTGTTTGCATTGTGACCCGTGTTAATTTTCAACTTCAGCGTTTCTGCAGAGTCACAGCAGAGGTTTACAGAAAAAAGGAAGGGATCCCGTGGGGGAGAAATAAAAAGCTTTCTGGTTTCTAAGAAGACGAATGTGTGAGGTTCCTTTCTCGTACACGACTGGGGTAGTCCCCGTTTTCTTTCATGTTGGAGCTTTCATGTTTTGCCTTTGATTCTTAAACCTCTGTTCGTTTAACTTTCCTCAGTTTCACGTTTGAGTTTCCAGTGCACGACATTTAGATTTTCTTGTTTACTCAACAGAACAGAACATTTGTAGATGATCATGAAGCAACTTCGACAACCTGTTTAACATCCTGTTTTTTCATTTGTGCAATGAAAAGTTTCACAAGCACTTAATGCAATCAGAAAATTACATGTAAGCACGCTTGATTTAGTTAATGACCGTTATTTAGCATCTCAGATAAACTGTATTTCCTGCAATGAATTCTGTTTAAAAAGACTCAAATTTATATATTATATCACAACACCAGCTTAAGTTGTCTGAATATTTCAAAAGATATAAAAATAGTTTTTTACATGACAAAGAAAGTATTTCTGTCTCTCCAAATGAAGCTTGAATATGGAGTGTGGATCTCCTGCTTTATCCATATATATCTATGGATGTCTGTACTCTTTCTCAGAACAATGGTGAATATTCACTTTGGTTACGTATGTGCCGCCCAGCTTCGTAATGCACATATGAATAAAGAGACGATGTGGTCGAGGTGTGAGGTTTATAATAATGTCGCCACCCAGTAGCACAGGAAGTGAAAAATCTATAAGCAGATACCCGTTTGAGGCCTGTTTGTTTGTCTTCCTGACAGAGCTGACAACTTCCCGTTGGCAGCATATTTATGCTACCTGGGGAATTTTTCTCACTCATTTATTTTTATTTTTTAAACCAGTCACTACAGATCAGATGAGACTTTCCTATGAGTCACAGTGCGGTGAACTTGGTGGCACCGTTCCACACACTTTTCAGGCCTTCATATTCATGTGGGGCACTGAGTGTTACATCAGAAGTGAGCGTTGTTTTACTTCATTGTTCTTGCTTACCGGCCCTGGTGACAAAAACAAGGGGCCTCCCCCAGGGTACTGTGGTATGTCAGGACACACAGCTGTTTGGTATTAGTAGGTCGCAGACACTCACACACCCTGTTACCCTGTGCGAGGACAGATTAGCCCCATTCATGATCACAATACAGTCATTCACACTGCTTCATGGCTGCGCTCAGCGCCGAACTAATTATTGATGTGATTCGTCACAAAAGCACTTTGACTTGTTGTTACTATACTAAGAAGAGTAATCAACACCAGAACATTTCAGCTCTGTGTTTCGATTTTTATTGACAGCAAAAAAAGATGCACCTGTGCATTTTTCAATATGATGCATAATATATTTTCTCAGGTTGTTTTGGATTTATTCAGCCGTCAGATTCGTGATGAGCACTTTAAACGCAAAATAGTTCCTCGCACTCTGCAGCTCTTTTCCGGGCAAGCACAGAAGCCCAGTTTAAGTATCAAATAACATGAAGCTATAACAAATAATTCTTTTGCTGACAGTCAGAACACACAGACTTTAAGATGATATGAACTAGTGAAAAGCAGCACATTTGAATATGCTATTATACAGCTTCTTTTTACTACATGATAAATGGTGTGTGTTTGTGTGTTAATCATGCAAATGGATTCTTTTCTGTTGCAGGTGGTACAGGCTCAACTCAAAGACGGGGAAGAAGGAGAAGGAACGTGGAGACATTCAAGTGACCATCCAGTTCACCCGCGACAACCTGACAGCTAGCATGTACGACCTTGTCATCAAAGATAAGGGCGCCTCCACCTTCAGCAAGCTGAAGGAGCGCATGAAAGGCAAGAGGAGATCCAGCGATGAGGACTCCTCTTCGGCCGTCCTGCCGAGTGGGTATGGCTCTTTGTACCGCATGCGCCAAAGACTTCCTAGCGACGGAGGCGGAGAGGAGGATTATGAGGACGACGAAGGGGGCGAGGTCCGGAGGAGCAAGATGAGAACCTTCTTTTTGAGGGGAAAGTTGCGAAAATCGTCCGACACTCGGTCCAGCACGTCTCTGGGCTCGGAGAGCAGCGAGTCATCGTCACGGGGTGGGAGCCTCAGTCCTACGGCCGGTATCAGTGTGGTGGTGTCCGATCTCTCCAACTCGCCCAGTAACAGCAGCAACCTGACAGGAGACAACAGCCCAGGTGAGCTTGTTGTCACTTTAGTATCAAAGTGAAATACTCTTCTTATATGATAATGTCTAGAACATGGATTTGTTAGCTGTCGTGTTTTAACCAAAGGAACAAAAATATTAGATAGCAACAGTTTTTGAGGTTATTCTGTAAATGTCACATAGACTTTAAGTTAAATTTATACATGTGGAAGTTCTATTTCTTGATAGTTGTGTAGATTTTATGGGGGCATGTCCTCCCTGAAATCTCATCTACACTGTTACATCAAAAGCTGCACTACGAAGCACAGTTTCTAGAAAAGATTCTGCAATCACGGGTAAAATTCCATTGACTCTTTCATTGACACCTTTGTCCACCAGAAACACTGATTAGCTCTGTTTTGAAAGACATTGTCAGCAAAATGTCAACAAGGCTTTATCAGCTGACTGAAGTTTAATCGAGTAAAGTCATATGTTTTCTTCTCTTCTCATTCTTCTTCCATTCTCTCCTCCTCGCCATGATTTGCAGAGCACACAGCAAACACGTCGCCCAAGTCTTCGTCTCTCAAATGCGAGTTCGGTGATGAGGCCGGTGAGATCACCATTGCAGTGCCTCAGCCCACTGTTTGCATCAATGGAAGCCATTCTTACAAATTGCAGCCCCAGGCCCCAGGCTCAGGAAAACCTGCAGGTTCTTTAGGCCTGGGACTGTTGCAGAAGTCTATGCCTCTCTCCGTGTCTCTGCAGAACCTCAGTCAGCAGGCCTCCATAGATCTCCCTAAAAGTGGTGTGGGAGATGGGCGCCGCTGGTCCTTTGACAAGCCCGGCGAGGAGGAAAAAGCAGCCATAGCTGCGGCTCTGGAGAAAAGCGGCCCGATGCTGGGTGAAAAAGAGGAGCGCCTGGGACAGGCTGCTCCGACAGAAGCCACGTCATGGTCCTTTGCTTCCACGGTGGAGGGGGGGGACATCCAGGGGAAAAAGCAGAGGAGGAACTTTTTCTCTCATGCAGGGAAGGGACAAAGTCAGCCCAAGGATGAGTCCGAGCGGGCCCATGCCACGACTGACGAGAAACAAAGGGGGAGGTTTGGATCAAAGGACTCGCAGAGCAAACCCAGGTGAGATACACACTGACCACAGAGAAGACGTCTGACCAATTTAAACCTTTGGTACAAATATTATTTGAATGAAGAAGGTCAAAAGCAACCAAAAAAAGAAGTGCCTACTGAGAGTTTGTACCTGCACGTTTAGACTTCCAGTATCATTACTCACAGAGTGAGGTGCGTAATTGCATGTGACCCGTATACTTGTTATCTTACTTTGGCAATCATAAGGGCATCAAAGAATGTTTTTGATGTGTAAGATGATATTTTGGCAGCAGAGCAGAATGCAAATGCGTGTTCGAGTAACAGAAAGTGTTATAGAGGTGTTACCTAGTATTAGTACGTAAAATCCTTAAATGTGCATGTTATTTCAAGATCAATGATCATAATTAAAAAAGAAAATCAGCTGTGCAAAGTTAAAATATTGCACTTGATCTTCAGTCTACTATAGCGCTCCAAGTCTCCATCATTTTGTTCTTTAAAAAAAATGAATCTCTGCACAAATTTATCTCTAGCATCTCTAGTGCAGGTTGCCGGATACAGCCAGTGAGCACAGGCCAGTGCCACCAGACATGGCAACCAAACTACGACAGAGGCTAGCAGTGACAGGTTTTGACAAACAGAGTAGCAGTGAAACAGACTTCCTTCCTGGCTCTAAATTAGCACTCCATTTCCTGTGGAGCACCTCATTTGGCGTGACATTGCACGGTATCTTTCGTCTACCAGTATTTGCTTAAACCGATGACGCTCACTGTGCAGCAAAAGCTTAACTTAAACCCATTCACAGGAGGGTTAAATGACGGCGTAGATGTTTACTTCCTGTGCACCAGCATCACAGCTAGAAGTTGCTTCCAGCTTTGCACATATCCCTCCTGGTTTCAGTCTCTGGTTACAGCAGGTATCTGCAGTGCAGATGGAGGAGGGGAGCTGCTCTTGTGAAATTAGCTCTGTCAACTTTCAGCCTTGTGCACGCTGTAATATGCTTCAGTAATAATGTTCATTTCATTGGAAAGATGATGATGTGAGCTGGGAAAAAGGGTGTGTGTGTGTGTGGGCAGGGAGAAAGTGGGGGGAGAAAACTCTGTCTTATTTTATATCCACTTCTAACACAAGTGCATATTTAAGTGGGTAATTTATTTTGGGGGTGTCACATGCCTTACTGCACTTTCTGCACTGCTGTCTGTGGTAAATAGTAGTAAATAGATTATTAATCTTTCATTCAGGTCTCCCAAAACTCATGATTTTAATTTTTTTTAAATCAATTTACTTAACCAAGGTGGGGGATAAAAGAAGTCGATGTCGTAATATTTTCATACACCGAGTGTAAACAAAATATTGGCCAGATAAGCACCTGCTTGTAGAAGTAAGGGGTCAGCTATTCTGGACCATAGTACACACACGGCCTTTCTGCTGCCTGTGTAACTATACATTTTCACAGCCTACGCACCCACAAGCTTTTAGATACTGGAGTTGAGAAAGGTGCCAAGTTGGTGCAGTTAGCGCTAAGTAATGACTACGCCCAGCTACGTCAACTTTTCTAGCAAATTATTATACGAAGGGGCAATGAAAACAGTGAAGAGACGGCTATTAATGTTTTGGATGGAAGACATGAAGACATACATGCATATGGCTGATGTCAACAATTAAAAAATAATATCTGTTTTTAATTGAACTTTTTCTATGCTGTTAAAGTTTACCTGGAACTGAAGATCTTACATACCGTATTTTTCGGACCATAAGACGCACCAGATTATAAAGCGCATTAAACACTTTATACTTTTTACAATTTTTGCTATGTAACTTTGCAGTGTCCACTTTCCCACACGTTTCCCACGTGTGGGACTTACAAAGGTTATCTTATCTTATATTAATGACTAACCTCATATTGTGGATGGATTATCTCAGTTGTTCTCCTGACTGAAGTTTGGTCCGTTTACAGCATCTTTCCATGCAATTGCATTTGCCAAAAACCATCGGGAACTTTTATCAAGTGGAAAAAAGTTAGCGTTCATCCTCCAGCTTCACTGTGTTGATGTTATGCTAACATAGCTGTGTTGCTAGTGATCACGTAGCACAGCATTATATACCAGCTAGTCGAACTTCAGTAACCCTACAAAAGTCACTGCTGCGTAGGAAGTGATAGCAGAGCTGTAAGTTTTATTTTTTTCCAGAAATCTCTCAGTCAGAACATGGTATATCATGTTTAGGTAACTAGCGAAACCAGCGAGCTAACTTCCTGCTAACTTCTAACTCCGTTAAATTTAATAAATCCTGTTTTCGTGGATGTTAAACTTAATTGTTACACCTGGTAAAGTAGCAACGCTGATCATTTTATTAAAGATGAAAGAATTTAGGCAGTTTTTAACTCTCAGTGTCCCTCAGTGTTTGTTTGACTGTAGGACTTGAAGCAAACGGATTTTTGGACTCAGATTACTCCGCTATGGTAGCCGTAATGCTCCGACAATCCATCAAGCAGTGCGGCTTTGTAGCTTACTAAAGTCATACTAAAACATTTTTTGACAGATTTTTGAGCGCCATGTACCACATAAAATTGGTTCGAGGTCAGTAAACACAACCAGAATTCCCACATAAGGCACACCAGATTATAAGGCGCACTGACGATTTTTGAGAAAATTAAAGGATTTTACATGCACCTTATAGTGCGGAAAATACGGTAACAAACTTGCTTTTTTAAAGGTTTTTATAGATTTTATAGTAGATAATTACAGCAGTTGGACGTTCCCACTATGATTCTCTCAATTTCTTAATGCTATCATGCACTGTTAGAGGTTGAGATTACCAACCTCTTTGCAACTCTACTTCTAGAATACTATTTTTAAAGTGAGTCATGTTTTTTTCATGTTTTTGTTTTTTGACATTATGTTTGCTTTGCTGCAGCTTTTTGATATGTGTTGCTGGCATCAAATTGTATGTGCAAACTCTTCCACTTCAGTTTATACTAGGGCTGCCACGATTAGTCGACTAGTCACGATTACGTCGACAATCAAAATCGTCGACGACTAATTTAATAGTCGACACGTCGTTTGAAGCTTTGTAAGATCCCAAAAGACGCAAGAGTAAGTAGTAGGATTTAAGAGTGTAATAACGGACTGAAACAGAAGATGGCAGCACTGCATGCACAAGGATGCCAGCGGCCGTTAAACCCCGAAGAAGAAGAAGAAACTGTCCCAGAATTCATAGCGCGACCCATCGCGGCCCTGCTCAGTTTCCAACAATGGCGGCAGCTAGTTAGTTTTAATGTTACTCTTATTATTCTTTCTGGGTCACAAAATAAACGTTTAACATATTTTCAGGCGAGAATGTAGCTGTGTAAACTTAAAATATCTGCTTAGTTTATCAAGACCCCACATATTTTCAAAAGCGCTCCGACGTTTTCGGAGATGTCTGTTACCCACCAGCTCGATAGCTAGCTGGGGTTGAAGGCTCACTAGAGCCGATGAGAACACCGGACTCCCGGCAAATCGTTTTCAAACCCACCGCCGTCTTTCTCTACTCAGGTTAAACATATATGAGTCACTTGGATAACTTAAAAATGTTATTGTTTGGCTTTTTTCAGTATTTTATTTGTTCCTGAGTAAATCGGTTTGGCTGAGATGAAACTTATAGTTTTTACACAGCTGAATAAACGTTAAGCAGACGACTGATTATCAGAAGTGTGAGATGCTCGAGAATATACTCCGGTGTCCTGTTATATTTTAGATAGCAAGGAGCAGACGCTGCGTTTATTAAACTCCTCCGAAACAATCTGCAAATTTCATTTAAATTCAATAAACTATCATCTTGTCTTTATTTTTAGTTAGCACCTTAAACACTTAAAGCTGTAAGATAATGATAGTTATATAAGAGCAGATGCATGCTGGTGCAATAAGCTGTGTGTTTTACGGTCAATGGATGCATGATCTGATTAGTCGACTAATCGCAAAAATAATCGGTGACTAGTCGACTATCAAAATAATTGTTTGTGGCAGCCCTAGTTTATACACTAATTAGTAGTGGTTTTAAAGAATAAAGGGGACTGCAGCCTCGATTGATTTGATTCATGTGAGCACTCTGTAAAAGTATGTGCTTTAAATTGTGATTTGAGACAGAAAAGCCCTCTTCAGGGTGCGGTTATTCTGTGTAAATGATCCAAACTAATCAAGAGGACTGTGTGCCTTCCTTTCACAGCCTGGTGGTCTCACCTAAATTAGAGCCCAGCACTGATCCCCACTCACCACCTCTTCCACCTAGTCACCACCCTTTGGGTCGCCCTGTAGAGCATACGTCCGTTGTTCCAAACCTGCACCATACTAACCCTTTCTGCCACTCACCGACCTCACCACCCCCTATATCACAATCCAACCCTTTCTTTTCTCTAATCCAACACAACCCTTTCTATGAAGACATGATAACTGCTCAGCAACTTAAACCTACACCGCCTCCTCTGCCCTATCTTTCCAGTTCCCGGCCCCCTATAGCTCAACTCTTTCCACAGCCGAGTAACTCTAACTCTGTCTTGACCCACGGCAACTCAGCTGCCGAGGAATCCATCACTGCTGCTGATGTAAGCAGCACTGAGGTCACCAAAGCTGGGATTAGAGGACTTCCTCCAACTCTCGTGGAAGGAAAGAAACCATTACTCAAGAAGTCATCCAACCCTTTTATGTCTGTTAGCAGTGTGGAACCCGATTCAGAGTGGGATGAATCCTTTGAAGCGTTTGCAGCTGGCAGGCTGCAGTCTCCTGAGGATCTCTCCACAGGCTGCAAAACACAGCAAAAACCACCCAGCGACCATCTGCTGGAACACTGCAATAATAAAGCCGATCGAACCACAAATGTGACTGATGCACTGCATCATCATCAGCTCGCCAGCCAAGTGACCAACACTAACATGCATTACCTTAACACTTTCCCACAATTCCTTGAAACAATCCCAGAACACAGAAGCTTTGAGCACGACGATGTAACTTTAAATAGTTCCACTAACTCTCTGAAACTGAACACTTGCTCTGAAACTAATCAGGACGCCAGTGCTACCAGTGAACTACCCGACACTAACGTGAGTCGAGCTCCTTGCCACACCCTGTCTGTACAACTCAGCAGCAGCTCTCCAGATCCTAGTTCTTCAGGTCTCGGCAGTTCAGCAGAAGAGGATTTTCTGTCTTGTGTTTCCTCTTATTCTGATAAAGTCTCTGCATCTTCATCTGAAGAAACTGAAAGCAACATCTTTGGGTTGGTAAAAACCACAGAGTCAACGGATGTAAAAAATAAAATGGGCTCAGAATCTGAAGATGACACTACTTACAGGTCAAACGATCTATCTTTAGTTGATGTTGTTCAGCAAACTGTTATTGAGCCTAAGGATAGCGGAAAGGTAGACTTGAGTGGTTCAGCATGGTCTTTGGCACCACAGTCCACAGTACTTGGGCATCTACATCCATCAATCACAAAGGAGATAGGAACTGATAGCACAGATGCTGAAACACTTAACAATTCTAATATTGTGTACCCGGACTTGTTGCCTGAACTCTCTGAACCACAACTAAAGTCCATCATCTTTTCACATTCTGACAATGAAGGGCAAGAAGGAAACATAAATGATTTAAAGGTCTCTATAGGGGATTTTTCTAAAGAGTTAAATGATGGCTCTAAAGATGATAATATAAAAGTGAGGAATCCTGCAACTCCAGATCAAGAAAGATCCTCCACACTGCCATCATTACACATCACAACCTCCTCCCCTGATGTCAAGCAGGCTTCATTGGTTGAACCCTTTGAGGGGGCTCGTTTAGCAGGCCAGGATGCTAGCCCCAATTCTCATGTGCCATTTAGCAGCCTTAGTGATTTACTCGACATCAGTCAGATTGCAAACAGTCCTAGCCAAGACTTTGGTGACACTCAGTTGCACAGACGGATATCTGATCAGAGCTCCAGCAGCTTTCTCCAAAGTCTGAATGTCAGTATCGACTCGCAGGATTACCAAACCTGCGTGTCTCACTCTTCCTCCAAAAGTTCCAGCGTCTCTGAGCCAAACGAGACGATGCAGTTGAAGGATGTTAAAACAACTGCAGGTGCTGCTTTGGGCTTAATGGATTCTACAAATGCATCCGAGTCATCTAATGGGGAAATCGGCCAAACTGACAAATCTGAAGCAACTCCCCATGCTGCTCAGGACAAGACGACGACTCTTGAGCCAACCTTTCCAATAGAAGACTTGCAATCATTCCCTGCAGCACAGCCGGACTCTTTTATGAGCTGTAATCTGAAGAGTGCGGGTGAGGTCTCGGACGCTGCGTCCTCGATATGCGCGCCTACACAGAATGTTACACTACACCGCTCCCAGTCTGAGGGCACACTGGCAACTCCCTTCGACGAGGTCCTCCTACCCTCTTTTGGTAGCGATCCTGGCGGGGTACAGGGTTCCACCTCGTCTCAGCCAGGCCCCGACCTTCCCTCTCTGATTTCCTTTGCTCCTTCTCTTGCTCCTGAAAGTATTTGCTCCCCTGTAGCGCTTTCTACCTTCTCTCCCTTTGCCAACGCTTCAGCGAGGTTACCGCCCAGCTCAACGCAAGCCACAGCACCAAAGCCAGTGCCAATGCCACTGCAACAGGAGGCAGAGCAGCAGCAGCAGCAGCAGGCAGCCAATCAGCAGAACAGGTGAGGTTGCACATGCTCAGTGCTTAGTGACGAGGTGAAGAGGAAGGACTACTTGCAGAAATTTCTATCCTGTCATCTCTTTGGTCTCCTTCTGGTGCTCTGCTTCCGCCTGCTTTTCTTCTGTGCCAACTCTCGGGGGGTCTCATCCTTGTGGTGTGATCTTCCCTTTTTTCTTCACTTTGTTAAAACACACACACACAACAACATTGGTGTTAACAGAACTCTTCTGTAGGTGTCTTTCATGTGTCCTGGCTGTGGTAACGGGAGGGGAAACAAAACCTCAGGCCAATTAGCAGTTATTATTTTGCCCCATTTCCTACCACACACCTCCAACTCCCTTTCGAATACACACACTCACATGCACAACACACATGCACACAAACACTCACATACCTCCCCTTTCCCCACAGGGCCAGCTAGAGTTCTCACACAGCCATGCTCATTTGCCAAAATCTCAACCAAAAAACAGGCTTTTTTGTGAGACACAAAAGGTGTTGTTTTATCACTGGTAGCATTTCCTTTCCACCTCCGGGTAATAACATATTAATACAATTCTACATGATTGATTGCACTAGTGCATGCAATTAAGTCTCTCGGTTTTTAAGGTCTTTTCAATTTTCACCATTACTTCTTTTAATAAGACATCTTACACCTGTCTAACCTCCTCTGGTCTTAATCACTTAAAGCAAGGAGTCCTTAAGCACCTGATGTCACCCTGGAGGTCCACAGGCCAATCTGTTGTGTTCAAATAACAGCTTAACCTGCAATACCTGGACTAAAGAAAGATTCGTTGCTGATTGAGAGTATAAATGAAAGTGCAGCAAGTCGACTCAGACTTCCTATGAATGTAGGTCAATTGTAGAGTTTCAGAAGATGCTTTAAGCTGACTCAAATAGAGGGCTAGTTTTTGGCTGTTTGTTACCAACAAAGCAGTAAGACGGTTTTCTTATCTCTGTTCGTTACAGTAAGGTTTTGGTGATTTTTCAGAAAGGGTGAATAAAGGGTCACTTGTGGCCCTAGTAAAATGCACTACTGTCAGTCTGAAGCTCCTCACGGCCACCATGTGGCTGATGTGAGTCCTTTTTTTTAAGCTACTGACTGATTCGGTTTCTTACATTAGTTTATTTAGAAGATATTTGGGGCTGAAGTGATAGAATCCAGTATTACACTTATATAGTAGAATCCTGGGTTATTATTAATGTAGCTGCGATCATCCTTTCAAATGCAGAAATAGTCCTGATGTATATTGTTGAAGCATAGTTGGCTTTTCTTTTAGTTAAATATATCCAAGAGTTGTGGAACCCCAGTATGGCAACCAGGTTTTTCACCTGACCTCCACTGAAAAAAACTTCATATAAAATATAAGAGTCAGAGAGCGGTGTTGTATCAAGTGTGGTGGTGTGACTGTGTGTATGTGTGTATGTCTTGTCACATCCAGCCCCCACCCGGTGAAGCCCCTGCCCACTGCCATGCAGGCTGAGGAGAAGCGGTCAGTGCTGGCCACAGGCCTGGAGAAGCTAAAGTCCACCATCCACCACGGAAGGAGCAGCCAGCTGACAGAGCAGGAGAGCGAAAGGAAGAAGGTGCAGTGTTTGAAAACATCTAACATAGGATAAAGAATGTAAATTGAAACTAGAAAGCGAAAATTTCGGAAGTAGTAGAAGTGCAACATAGGAGCTGAAATAGTATAATTCAGCAGAAAAGTAATAACTTTAGCAGAAATATTGGAAAAGCAAAACGGCCAGCTTCAAAAAGCTGAAGTTCCCTCAAAAGATTAGTTGTTGTTCAACTGTGAAAAATTGGCAGAAACATTAGAAAAGTTACAAAGGAACTGCCAGCAGATACACAAAGCTAAGGCAAAAATGACATGCCTAGCAATGTTTACAAATATGGACACACACACACACAGACACATAACCCATGTTCAGAAAACAATGTGTACAAACATAGATGCAAGCATAAACACAGACATACAAACATACACACACACAAGAGCACACAGAGACAAACAGAGCCTGAAGTGTCCTGTGTGTTCCTATGCCAGTCAATCAGTCTGAATCTGGTCAAGTTGAATCCACTAATGGATGCTGGTCACCAACGAATAAAAATTGAGTCACACAAGCACACACACACATGCACACACACACTTCTGTAAAGTTATTAGAAGTTCAAAAACTTTTTCAAACACTGACATCGGCTTATTCAGTTTTTTTTTTTTTTTCAGCTTTATAGCTCATAGCTGTATCTATGAGAGTCAAAAAGCCTGGATCTGCTCAATCTGAATCCACCAATCAGAGCTGCCACTTCTGTCTGCTTCATCAGGCTATGTAGTTGTTCCTGTCAATGCAGCTGCATCCCTTGCTCACACCGACAGAGACATGGGCTTTCTGTAATGTATTTCAGACATAGCATCTTAGCAAAAAAATTGTGACTTAAGAGAAACATAATAACTTAGCAGAAATACTATTATTTGGAAGAAATAATAATATTTAGCAGAAAAGCTATAAAATAGCAGAAATGGCATGACTTAACAGAATAGTAATAACTTAAATAGAAAAATTGGAAAAGCAAAATGGACCGCTGAAAAAATGCTGAACATGGTTAGGTTCCATCAAGTGTACTTGTTCAACTGTGGAAAAATTCACAGAAATCTAAAAAGACAACAAAACCAAGAGAAATAACAGCCAGCAGATACACACAATTACAAATATGGACACATATGGAAACACAAATGCACAGAGGGACACACACACAGGATCTATGCCTGTCAACTTGTCTCAATATGTTCAATTTATATCCTACAGTGAGATGCTGCCAAAAAGGGGTCTCACTCTCTCTCTCTCTCTCTCTCTCACTCACTCACTCACTCACTCACTCACTCACACACACACACACACACACACACACACACACACACACACACACACACACACACACACACACACAGATGCTGCTTGTGTCAGACATATTATGATTTGGTAGAAATACTATAATTAAGCAGAAATACTATATTTAGCACAGATCTTATAAAATAGCAGAAATAGTATGATTTAACAGAATAGTAATAACTTCAATAGAAAAATTGGAAAAGCAAAATGGACAGCTGAAAAAATGCTGAACATGGGAAGGGTCGCTCAAATGTACTTGTTGAAAGGTAAAAACGTTGACAAAAAAAGAAATAACAGCCAGCAGATACACACAATTACAATTATGGACACATATGGAAACACAAATGCACAGAGAGACACACACACAGGATGTAATCCAGTCAACCAGTCTAAATATAATCAATTTGAATCCTACAATGAGATGCTGCCATAAGAAGGGTCTCTCTCTCACTCACACACACACACACACACACACACACACACACACACACCAGGAAGTGAACAGGGGCTGTTAATGGTGTTGCCTGCATGTTTCTAGGTCAGTCAAATTGCCTGGAGTTGGTCAATTTGAATCCACCAGTCAGAGAGGCTGTTTACACACACACAGCACAGAGACACAGACCAGCTTCTTTTAGTCTATTTCTCATAGTGAGGATTCCCCTCAAACAAATGACTATAATTTCCAAAGACATCAGGATGTATGTGTTTGGAGCAAAAAACTATTGAGTTTTAAGCAGAGAGTCATCAGCTGTTCATGTACTCAGCTGTTAGGGCCTGTTGCTATAGTAACTCCTGTGAGTGGCAGGAGGGGATGGGACACACACACACACACACACTCTGCAGTTGGGGTCAGACACAGAGATGGGCAAACAGGAATTAAGCTCTGAAACAAATGCTTGCCAAGAGAAAACTGTAGGTCCGATCGCAATAATTCTTTCACCGTGAGTGGCAGGAACTTCCAGACTACAACATATTAAATTTTCATGCCTGTAGAGTGTATCATACTGACGTGGTGACAGTGTAAAGACACCCTTCAATGTTAAGTTTGAGCTGAAAATTGAGAGCAGTTTTAGAATGGTCGTCTATGGGGGACAGAGAGGGAGGAGGCTGCGCTTTGATGGCATTTGTGAGAAAAATGTAAATCTGATCTTGATAAGAAACACATTGGATGAAAGAAGACAACGATAGCTACATTTTGATGTATAAATTATTGATGTAGGGTAAATGGTTTGGGTGGGACAGGACGAGAAAGACAAATTTTTTCAATTATTCTCCACACTCTGGTTTATTGGCAGTTGACAGTTGGGCGAACATTCCGTGAAAATCCCAATTTTCCTAAAACTTAAACTGCTCTTGTGAAACAACCGTAAAAGATATCGCAACGAGGATTTGGTCAATAAAAGTCCAAAATCTTGTGACCCGTTTAAAGTTTAAATGACGTTTCTACGACAAAGTATGGCCGAGCGGTAGGCCTTCAAAGTGGCCTGGGTTGGCGCCCCCAAAAGTCATAACACACCATTCCAGATCCAGCTGCATAAAATGATATAACATATGTGAAGCTTGTATCAAAACTGTGGGGTGAGTTATGTGGCGAAATTTTAAGCGGGAAAAAGGAGAATAATAAGCAGCATAAATCTGTCGAATAGTAATAAGTGTGCCATTACAGAGGCACACTTAATTTAAAAAAAACAAAAAAAGAAAAAAAAAGAATGTTACGTTATGTTATGACATCATCATGATGATCAAAGGCATTTCATATGCCTTTGATTTGTGAATCCTTAAATAGAGGTAAGACTCCCATACTTTCATGCAGTTTACTTGCAACACTCAAGATTGCAGCGTTCAAAGGTACGCCTGAGAAACATTTTAAAACGGTTGAATCTTTAACACAGTCACTTCAGCAACACTCCAACATGTCTCAGAGTAAACGCGCTGGCTTTACTACAATGGACCACCAAAATCCAGAGCCAAATTTGGAAGAAACTAATTTCCAGCTTCCACTCAAGAGGAAGGCAGACCCGGATTATGTTGCACAGAATTGCACAAGTGCCGACAGCTGCTTTCCACCAAAGAAAAACAGACGAATCTGTGAAGAAAAAACTGTGTTGAAAAGACAATCCAGTCAGACTTCAAAAGGCAGCAAAAACAACTCTGAGAGCTACTCTCCAGAGAGAAAGAGTAAGAGAACAGACACTGAGAAAAAAGAAACGGCAGTGACTCCGAGCATCCAAAAAAGTTGCACGCCAAGGTCTATCCAGCACCAAGTTGAGAAAATGGACGTTACGACCTCGAGCGATACTTTAACCTCTGAAATCGCACCACCAAGAAAACACAAGGCCAAAAGTAACCGTAGTGACACAGAGTATCCAAAAAAGTCCAGGACTATCGATCTCCCAGGTCAGAAAACAAATGATACAGCCTTGAATGGTACCAGAACCTCTGAAAACACACCAAAAAAGAAAGAGAGGCCAGAAGATCAGAGAGGAAAAAACGTGTGGCTCATTGGGTCCATCGACATCAGACGAGCCGAGGGTGAAGCAAGAAAGATTTTCGGAGAAAATTTTGGACTTGATGCCAAAGTCCAGTGGTTTGGCGAAGGAGGAATGCGCTGGTCGGGAGTCCTTCCTCGTTTTTATGAGGAGCTATCCACACAGAGCCCACCTGACATACTGGTAATCCATGCTGGGGGCAATGATTTGGGACTCTTTTCTGCTGATGAACTTTCTTCTGTCATTGAGAAGGAATTGATGCAACTGCACACAGAGTTCCCCTCAATGACAATTGCATATTCATCCATCAATGAGCGTCAAGTGTGGAGACATGAAAATCCAGACGAAATCAATGAGGACAGGAAGATTGTGAATGCCAGCATTAGAAAGGCTGTCGACCGCTTTGATGGAGTGGTTATTGAGAATCCGCCCTTCAAGCTTTTCAACAACTCCAACTGCTTTGGAGTTCATTTTTACACGAAAGCAAATGAAGTGTTTCTGACAAGCATCCGCAAGGCCATCAAGAAAAGTCTTAAGTCACGTCACTGAAAACTGACTTGAGACATTTCTTTCACAGTCCAGAAAACCATATGTTGTTCATTTTAGGCAATGTGAACAACATATAGCTAACATGTGCTCTCATTTTTCTTTTCCTCTGCCTCTCACCCCCCAACCAGTCATGACAGATGGCTGCCCCTTTCTTAGCCTGGTTCTGTCAAAGGTTTCTTCCTTTTTATAAGGGAGTTTTTCCTTTCCACCGTCGCCCAGTGCTTGCTATTAAAGGGGATCATTTGAATGTTGGCGTTGATAGTTTAGAATCTAAACTAAACTAATAAACGTAAAACATCAGGTGATTGTTGGGATTGATAGTTTAGAATCTAAACTAAACTAATAAACATCAAACTTCAGGTGAGGGGTTCACATAGTAGGGAGCACTACAAGAATTACAAATAAAAACATGTAATTGGCAGCTAATCAAAATAAAGAAAACAAAAAAAAAAAAACATCTCTTACTGCTCTGTTTATTTCTTTAAATGAACACTTGTACTTTTTGTCATAGAAGAATAAGAATATTAATATGAATATGAACACCAAGGCGTTTCCAGGCCAGCCAAGAGATATAATCTCTCCAGCCTGACTTGGGTCTGCCCCGGGGCCAAATGCCTGGTGGCACCCTTGCCTCCATGGGCACCTTAACTCATCACTTTTGGCGCAGAGAATGTATTTTATGAACTAATATTAGTAGGCTGAAGCCTTTTACTTCTACTTACTTCCACGTTTACTATATATTAATATGCTTTTTTTAAGGATCAAGATGTGGGTTTGTTTTTCCAGCTCCATTAACAGTTGTTTTTTCAGAGATCAGATGTCCTCACATCTTCAGCAGTAACGTTAATCCATATTGCACAGATAGAGAAAATCAGCAAAATTATTAGTTTTACTTCGTACAGCGCCGATTTGCAGACGCTGTGCACACAGGTTCATCTTTAGGCTCTTTAGTCCTTATAGTGCGGCTCCGCCTGGTTTGGGCAAATAAATTAGAAGCATTTAGCTGAAGTGTATTTTATTTATGTTAGTTCTTTTTAACTCGTAGTTCTAAATTGGAAGATTATTGTGATATTGAAATATAAAAATAAAATTATATTCTATTATTTTTTTCATCGCTCAAAATAAGAGTCACACGTATACCCACCAAAACGCCGTGCATTTATCGAGACTTTCAACCCCAGGTAGGCCAATTATGGATCTTCGGATCCACATTATGTCAGCAGCTGTTCTCCACCGTGAACTATGTTAAAGACAAACACCGTTCACGCCTGACAGATGACAGCTTACAGTCCTGCGTAAACTGACTTCGTATAGCCCCGATTTGCGGACTCTGTGCGCAGAGGTTCAGGAGCAGAAGTCCCATTGTAAACAAATCACGGCAGACCCGACGATGTTTCCATGAGCATGCTTTTGAGCATCTCTTTATTGAGCACTTTTCACACACGGTTGCTGTACGCATACAGCCGGCTGTAGCTTTTCAGCTCACAGCCCGACACACACCACCAACAACACAACAGCACAGATGGCGCAGACGTAAAGGCAGCGAGGTGTAATTGCGGGTCTGTAAAGTTATTAGAAGTTCAAAAACTTTTTCAAACACTGACATCGGCTTATTCAGTTTTTTTTTTTTTCAGCTTTATATTTTCAGCTGTATCTATGAGAGTCAAAAAGCCTGGATCTGCTCAATCTGAATCCACCAATCAGAGCTGCCACTTCTGTCTGCTTCATCAGGCTATGTAGTTGTTCCTGTCAATGCAGCTGCATCCCTTGCTCACACCGACAGAGACATGGGCTTTCTGTAATGTATTTCAGACATAGCATCTTAGCAAAAAAATTGTGACTTAAGAGAAACATAATAACTTAGCAGAAATACTATTATTTGGAAGAAATAATAATATTTAGCAGAAAAGCTATAAAATAGCAGAAATGGCATGACTTAACAGAATAGTAATAACTTAAATAGAAAAATTGGAAAAGCAAAATGGACCGCTGAAAAAATGCTGAACATGGTTAGGTTCCATCAAGTGTACTTGTTCAACTGTGGAAAAATTCACAGAAATCTAAAAAGACAACAAAACCAAGAGAAATAACAGCCAGCAGATACACACAATTACAAATATGGACACATATGGAAACACAAATGCACAGAGGGACACACACACAGGATCTATGCCTGTCAACTTGTCTCAATATGTTCAATTTATATCCTACAATGAGATGCTGCCAAAAAGGGGTCTCTCTCTCTCTCTCTCTCTCTCTCTCACTCACTCACTCACTCACTCACTCACTCACTCACTCACACACACACACACACACACACACACACACACACACACACACACACACACACACACACACACAGATGCTGCTTGTGTCAGACATATTATGATTTGGTAGAAATACTATAATTAAGCAGAAATACTATATTTAGCACAGATCTTATAAAATAGCAGAAATAGTATGATTTAACAGAATAGTAATAACTTCAATAGAAAAATTGGAAAAGCAAAATGGACAGCTGAAAAAATGCTGAACATGGGAAGGGTCGCTCAAATGTACTTGTTGAAAGGTAAAAACGTTGACAAAAAAAGAAATAACAGCCAGCAGATACACACAATTACAATTATGGACACATATGGAAACACAAATGCACAGAGAGACACACACACAGGATGTAATCCAGTCAACCAGTCTAAATATAATCAATTTGAATCCTACAATGAGATGCTGCCATAAGAAGGGTCTCTCTCTCACTCACACACACACACACACACACACACACACACACACACACACACACACACACACACACACACACACACACACACACACACACACACACACACACACACACCAGGAAGTGAACAGGGGCTGTTAATGGTGTTGCCTGCATGTTTCTAGGTCAGTCAAATTGCCTGGAGTTGGTCAATTTGAATCCACCAGTCAGAGAGGCTGTTTACACACACACAGCACAGAGACACAGACCAGCTTCTTTTAGTCTATTTCTCATAGTGAGGATTCCCCTCAAACAAATGACTATAATTTCCAAAGACATCAGGATGTATGTGTTTGGAGCAAAAAACTATTGAGTTTTAAGCAGAGAGTCATCAGCTGTTCATGTACTCAGCTGTTAGGGCCTGTTGCTATAGTAACTCCTGTGAGTGGCAGGAGGGGATGGGACACACACACACACACACTCTGCAGTTGGGGTCAGACACAGAGATGGGCAAACAGGAATTAAGCTCTGAAACAAATGCTTGCCAAGAGAAAACTGTAGGTCCGATCGCAATAATTCTTTCACCGTGAGTGGCAGGAACTTCCAGACTACAACATATTAAATTTTCATGCCTGTAGAGTGTATCATACTGACGTGGTGACAGTGTAAATACACCCTTCAATGTTAAGTTTGAGCTGAAAATTGAGAGCAGTTTTAGAATGGTCGTCTATGGGGGACAGAGAGGGAGGAGGCTGCGCTTTGATGGCATTTGTGAGAAAAATGTAAATCTGATCTTGATAAGAAACACATTGGATGAAAGAAGACAACGATAGCTACATTTTGATGTATAAATTATTGATGTAGGGTAAATGGTTTGGGTGGGACAGGACGAGAAAGACAAATTTTTTCAATTATTCTCTACACTCTGGTTTATTGGCAGTTGACAGTTGGGCGAACATTCCGTGAAAATCCCAATTTTCCTAAAACTTAAACTGCTCTTGTGAAACAACCGTAAAAGATATCGCAACGAGGATTTGGTCAATAAAAGTCCAAAATCTTGTGACCCGTTTAAAGTTTAAATGACGTTTCTACGACAAAGTATGGCCGAGCGGTAGGCCTTCAAAGTGGCCTGGGTTGGCGCCACCAAAAGTCATAACACACCATTCCAGATCCAGCTGCATAAAATGATATAACATATGTGAAGCTTGTATCAAAACTGTGGGGTGAGTTATGTGGCGAAATTTTAAGCGGGAAAAAGGAGAATAATAAGCAGCATAAATCTGTCGAATAGTAATAAGTGTGCCATTACAGAGGCACACTTAATTTAAAAAAAAAAAGAAAAGAAAAAAAAAGAATGTTACGTTATGTTATGACATCATCATGATGATCAAAGGCATTTCATATGCCTTTGATTTGTGAATCCTTAAATAGAGGTAAGACTCCCATACTTTCATGCAGTTTACTTGCAACACTCAAGATTGCAGCGTTCAAAGGTACGCCTGAGAAACATTGTAAAACGGTTGAATCTTTAACACAGTCACTTCAGCAACACTCCAACATGTCTCAGAGTAAACGCGCTGGCTTTACTACAATGGACCACCAAAATCCAGAGCCAAATTTGGAAGAAACTAATTTCCAGCTTCCACTCAAGAGGAAGGCAGACCCGGATTATGTTGCACAGAATTGCACAAGTGCCGACAGCTGCTTTCCACCAAAGAAAAACAGACGAATCTGTGAAGAAAAAACTGTGTTGAAAAGACAATCCAGTCAGACTTCAAAAGGCAGCAAAAACAACTCTGAGAGCTACTCTCCAGAGAGGAAGAGGAAGAGAACAGACACTGAGAAAAAAGAAACGGCAGTGACTCCGAGCATCCAAAAAAGTTGCACGCCAAGGTCTATCCAGCACCAAGTTGAGAAAATGGACGTTACGACCTCGAGCGATACTTTAACCTCTGAAATCGCACCACCAAGAAAACACAAGGCCAAAAGTAACCGTAGTGACACAGAGTATCCAAAAAAGTCCAGGACTATCGATCTCCCAGGTCAGAAAACAAATGATACAGCCTTGAATGGTACCAGAACCTCTGAAAACACACCAAAAAAGAAAGAGAGGCCAGAAGACCAGAGAGGAAAAAACGTGTGGCTCATTGGGTCCATCGACATCAGACGAGCCGAGGGTGAAGCAAGAAAGATTTTCGGAGAAAATTTTGGACTTGATGCCAAAGTCCAGTGGTTTGGCGAAGGAGGAATGCGCTGGTCGGGAGTCCTTCCTCGTTTTTATGAGGAGCTATCCACACAGAGCCCACCTGACATACTGGTAATCCATGCTGGGGGCAATGATTTGGGACTCTTTTCTGCTGATGAACTTTCTTCTGTCATTGAGAAGGAATTGATGCAACTGCACACAGAATTCCCCTCAATGACAATTGCATATTCATCCATCAATGAGCGTCAAGTGTGGAGACATGAAAATCCAGACGAAATCAATGAGGACAGGAAGATTGTGAATGCCAGCATTAGAAAGGCTGTCGACCGCTTTGATGGAGTGGTTATTGAGAATCCGCCCTTCAAGCTTTTCAACAACTCCAACTGCTTTGGAGTTCATTTTTACACGAAAGCAAATGAAGTGTTTCTGACAAGCATCCGCAAGGCCATCAAGAAAAGTCTTAAGTCACGTCACTGAAAACTGACTTGAGACATTTCTTTCACAGTCCAGAAAACCATACGTTGTTCATTTTAGGCAATGTGAACAACATATAGCTAACATGTGCTCTCATTTTTCTTTTCCTCTGCCTCTCACCCCCCAACCAGTCATGACAGATGGCTGCCCCTTTCTTAGCCTGGTTCTGTCAAAGGTTTCTTCCTTTTTATAAGGGAGTTTTTCCTTTCCACCGTCGCCCAGTGCTTGCTATTAAAGGGGATCATTTGAATGTTGGCGTTGATAGTTTAGAATCTAAACTAAACTAATAAACGTAAAACATCAGGTGATTGTTGGGATTGATAGTTTAGAATCTAAACTAAACTAATAAACATCAAACTTCAGGTGAGGGGTTCACATAGTAGGGAGCACTACAAGAATTACAAATAAAAACATGTAATTGGCAGCTAATCAAAATAAAGAAAACAAAAAAAAAAAAAACATCTCTTACTGCTCTGTTTATTTCTTTAAATGAACACTTGTACTTTTTGTCATAGAAGAATAAGAATATTAATATGAATATGAACACCAAGGCGTTTCCAGGCCAGCCAAGAGATATAATCTCTCCAGCCTGACTTGGGTCTGCCCCGGGGCCAAATGCCTGGTGGCACCCTTGCCTCCATGGGCACCTTAACTCATCACTTTTGGCGCAGAGAATGTATTTTATGAACTAATATTAGTAGGCTGAAGCCTTTTACTTCTACTTACTTCCACGTTTACTATATATTAATATGCTTTTTTTAAGGATCAAGATGTGGGTTTGTTTTTCCAGCTCCATTAACAGTTGTTTTTTCAGAGATCAGATGTCCTCACATCTTCAGCAGTAACGTTAATCCATATTGCACAGATAGAGAAAATCAGCAAAATTATTAGTTTTACTTCGTACAGCGCCGATTTGCAGACGCTGTGCACACAGGTTCATCTTTAGGCTCTTTAGTCCTTATAGTGCGGCTCCGCCTGGTTTGGGCAAATAAATTAGAAGCATTTAGCTGAAGTGTATTTTATTTATGTTAGTTCTTTTTAACTCGTAGTTCTAAATTGGAAGATTATTGTGATATTGAAATATAAAAATAAAATTATATTCTATTATTTTTTTCATCGCTCAAAATAAGAGTCACACGTATACCCACCAAAACGCCGTGCATTTATCGAGACTTTCAACCCCAGGTAGGCCAATTATGGATCTTCGGATCCACATTATGTCAGCAGCTGTTCTCCACCGTGAACTATGTTAAAGACAAACACCGTTCACGCCTGACAGATGACAGCTTACAGTCCTGCGTAAACTGACTTCGTATAGCCCCGATTTGCGGACTCTGTGCGCAGAGGTTCAGGAGCAGAAGTCCCATTGTAAACAAATCACGGCAGACCCGACGATGTTTCCATGAGCATGCTTTTGAGCATCTCTTTATTGAGCACTTTTCACACACGGTTGCTGTACGCATACAGCCGGCTGTAGCTTTTCAGCTCACAGCCCGACACACACCACCAACAACACAACAGCACAGATGGCGCAGACGTAAAGGCAGCGAGGTGTAATTGCGGGTGTTGCTCAGGTGCGTCCACCTCCCCTGCAGCGGCGCCGCAAACCACGCCCCGCCGCACGCATTAACCAAGTAAAATACATATTTAGGCAGAATTTTGCAAATATCTATTTTTCATTTTTCAGCAGCATAGTGCTTTTTTTCCGAATTATTTTTTAAGAGTCAGGTCAAGGCTCCAACAGCCCAAAGGCGATATAAGGGTGGCGGCTGACAACAGTTTTTGTTTGCTACATGGATCATTTTAGTTCAGCTCGGTGTCTTTCCTTTTGTTATATTTCTTTAAGAGTTCAAAATGTGTTGATTACATAAATATAATTTAATTTTCTCTGTAGCACTTCATGGATTTCATAAGCAGCACACCTTAGTTGTTCACACAAAGCATAAAGATAAAACACAATATATACAGTGTTATCTTCATTTTAGATGTCAAAAAGTATTTGCGGCTCCCAGTGTTTTCTTTTGCGTGGAGACCGGGTCCAAATGGCTCTTTGGGTGTAAAAGGTTGCAGACCCCTGGTCTAGACCATAAAGTACATGGGAATTTGTACTGGACAATGAATTTGATATGAAATACGAAATAACTGTGATACACAGAGTCTAAAACAAATAATATAATCATAATGAAAACTTTTAAAAACATAGTATGTCCGAGTGTTTTCCTGAGTGCTAAATAATAAAAAAAGGCCCTATTCTGATAATAAAAATCCAGTGTGTACACAATATGCTGTTAAAGAAAAGTCTATCATCCAGCAAGACACATATGTTTTTGTAGGATCACTCTTTTTACAGTAAGTCTTCTCCTAGGGTATGAATACCAACATTATTTAAGATCTGGGATTGTTCATTAGTCTGTCCATTTATTTTTTTTCCACTAATCCAGTTTAACGGGGTAGGGGTGGAGTGTCTATGAAAAGGGCTAACAGAGAAAAAAGGCAACCATTCATGCTCCCAATCACATTTACAGGCTTAGAATAACCAGGATGTCTTTAGAGTGTGGGAGGAAACTCTAGCACTCAGAGAAAAACCTCAAGGAGAACCTGAACATGGAAGCACCCCAACCAATAAGTGGATTCAAACGCAGGACCTTCTTGCTGTGAGGCAGTATAGTCCTAGCCACTGTCGAGATCTGGGAGTGAACAACATAAGTATTGTTTCCTTAGTATTAAGAAGCCATTTTAAACTAGGCAATGATGCCTGCAGCAGTTCAAAAGCAGTCTGGATCTCCTAAATGGCCTGACTTAGAGAAGAGCTAACTGAGTATTATATCATCTGTATAAAGGTGCAGTTCAAGTACAGGCATATCCTTTGCAATATTTTTTTTTTTTTTTAAATATGGGAAAAAAACAGGGCCTGTAGTTGAACCTTGAGAAACTCGTTTTGAGATCTCCAGGAAGCTTGACTTGTATCCGCCTGTATAAATGCACTGGGTCCCATCTACAAGGTAGCTAGGTAACTCCTGAATCTCGTTCTGTAATGAGTGCAATGAAAAGACACGAGGCTGTACCTGTTAAATGAATATTCTTTTCTTGTCCTTTTGTTTTTCTTTTTGTCTCCAGTCACTGACAGAAGGAGCGGGGTCATACTACCACCTGACCCACAGTGAACTGGTCAACCTGCTGGTGCAACGCGAGGCGGAGCTGGAGAGGCAGAAGGCGGAGTATGAACGTCAGAAACTTTTGCTGGCCAAGCGGGAGACGGAGCTGAAGAAACTGAAGCCGCAGGTCAGAGATTTGGAGGACTACATTGACACACTGCTGGTGCGCATCATGGAGCAGAAGCCCACCCTCCTGCAAGTGCGCTCCAAATTCAAGTGACGAATTCAGGCGGGGGGGTAGAGGGTTTGCAGTTCACGTTGCATCTGTTCACTCTAACCTCCACAACAGCTCTTTAGTCTTTTCACTGCTATGCTGTCTTTTTTGATACAAATATTTAGGCACTGAGAGATGTCGAGGCGACGTTTTCCAGCTGGCATGCTTTACTGTACTGAAACACGTCCTCGGTGAAGGGTTTGGTCTGAGTGGTTTTATGAATGTAGCGCGCGTCCTCAGGTTGTTTTCAGGTTCACAAAGCCAGTTGGTGGGTTTAAAAAGCCCAGATGCTTCCATTTTGGGATCTTGATTGTAAAAACAATTAATTTTCCTTCTCACCTCACCTGTCACTTCTATCACCTTATCACAAAAGAGAGAAAATTGTAGGATTTCAGTCCACATGACGCTTATCTGACTATATCCTCACTCAAGATGAAACAACACCAACACTTCTACGTGAGTGTTGCAGCTTTGTAGCTTGAGCAGAGCAACCTGAAGAGACATACTGGTGGTTTTGCATATTTAGTCCATCAGTTGTTGGCCTTTTTTTAGCATACAGTCAAGTGGTAGATTGATTCCCCTCTTTCAAGGCAGACTTTGGTTTCAGCTATTTTTGGCATGAAAATCAAAGACGCATGAAGCCTCTCAAGACACGATCGATCAGGGGGAGCATTTTGTCGTCTTGTTACATTTCATAGTAGCTCATTAACAGAAAATGTCGCCATTTTATGGAGTGCAATGAGATGTTGCTAGCTCAATTGCTAGTTCAAAAGCCAAAAATGACATAAAGAGACTACAAATCCTGACATTTGAGGGGAAAACTACACTTGCAGCAGTATGAATCTCCTGTTGTGTATTGAGCAGTTCACTGGGCAATCCCCTAACCTAGTTTCCCCGGCATTGTCTGGAGTTCATGTGTAAAACTTGTGAAAGTTTATGTTGGATTTGGCTTTTTGAGCCCTGTGTATAGAGTCAGAATGAAGCCTCAACAACAGCCACTGCGATACGCAATGGAAACACACTGCTAACAAATAACAAAGGCAACATAACATTTCCTCCAATAGAGGGAAAGTTTCAAGCCTCTGCAAGTTGAGACCTGATTGAAGTGATCTCAAAACTCTGGCTATCTGGAAGGAAGGAAGAAATCTTCAAATAGAAATCATGCAAAGTGAACTAAAAAGGCAGATTCATGATGAAAATGTGCAAAACCACTGATATGTTTCTTTTGGTGTGGCTTTCTGCAACGTTTGAGTCGTGCCACTATTTCCAGAGTGTGTGTGTGTGTGTGTGTGCGTGTGTGTGTTTGGTTTTGGATTAAGACTCTACTAATGTTCCCTGATAAGTACCGAGTGCTCTGACTCGTTTTTGAAACTACAAACCAAATGAGCAGATTTCAGCCTTTGTCACGTGGACATTACTGGGAACTGATTGTAGCCTTTGAATGTTCAAAAGTGTTCTTAGCCAGCAAGTGAATGGTGTTTTCTTCTTTTCGTTTCACCCATTTATTTGCTTGTTTCGTCCTCTTTTTCTTTTCCTCTTTTCTTCTTTCTGTTCTTTGGGCATGTCTTGAAATTACCCAGAATGCTCAGCCACATAAGCTAACTGATTCTAGCATGGGTCACGGTGTTATCAGGTGAAGACAGTATCACTCAGTATCCAGTCAGTATCAGGATCAGCCATCCCAGCTATTTGATCTCATGCTTCTGCCTTCCCACATGTGCGTTCTCGACACCACGTTAAGAAGAAGATGCCTGCAACATGCTGGTACTTGACTTCCCTCCCTCAGTGTCTTGGGTGTCACACATGCTTCTGCTCAAGCACACATATCGCTACAGCTTTCAGGTGTTACAAAGGGATATATACCGCGTTCTACAGCATATATGCCGTATTGAAATGCCAAATGCTGCCTTATTTTTGTTTTTTGATGTTCATTGAGAATCGAGCACTTCGTTTGAACTTGTCGGGCCCCGAGGCAGGTTTTGAGAAAGAAAAGCCATCTGTTCACTGATATTTTTCTGTTCTCTCTGTTTTTTTTAAACTCTTCTAATGCTTTGTTTTGATATTGTTTAGGTCACCGCTGCACAAAAGTACAATGTATGCATAACAATAGAAAATGAGTAGAAACAGTGATTTCCTGTGAAATGCCAAAAATATAGTGTGTACATATTTATTTAAAAAGAAGCCTTGAAACTTAATCTATGGAGCAGAGTGATACACCATAAAGTATTCTGATATGATGCCACTTTTAACAGCATTTGTGGATGTTCTTGCACTACTTAACTGTCAGAATAAAACTGTACCTGTCCGTCTGATATCGGTATAGTTAGATCTTCTTTACACCGTACTGCACTTTCTAATCGCTCCGTGATTTAAGCGCTCGGCCTACTTTTAACATCACGACAGATAACTAGCCAGTGAGCTCAAAGCATACACGAGCATACACAAGCATCCGGACCTATCCCGTCGTCTCAGTCCTGCTGTGCGATTGCAATATCGAGTTGCATAGATGACTGTAGAGACTGCACATTACGTGTGACTCGGCACATCCTCTTTCTCGTCTTCCATTTAACAGAGGTTTTGTTTTATTTTTTGTTTTTTTTACATTTCAGTTTAAACTGATTGTATTTTTGTCCTCAACTGTGTAGCTGGTGGAATGTGCTTGAGGTAGTATGTAAGATTGGAAAGTTTACAATCCGTGATGCAATTCTGTTTCACAAATTTTGTATATTTAATAAAGAATATTTTGTGTTTCTTGCTCACTTTATGTTTGCTGGTAATTATTTCTTTCCATTTTTCCACTGGTTGTTTTTAAAAAAAAAAAAAAAAACACTCATAATCCTTCACTCTGGGTTGTTTCTGACAATTTTGCATCCAATTCCAAGTTGCTAAAACAGCAGTGTTATAGATGTTCCTGACATTCAGGTAGTTCTTTGAGCATATTCTTCAAACTAGTTAATCTCAAAGAGTCAAAGTAGTAACTGAATAAAATGTGATATATTAAAACAAGTGATCTTGCCATGTCATGTTGAACTCTGTCTTTTGGGAACCTTTCATCGACAGTGACTGGGCTCATATTATACACATGATTTCACCCATTTGTCATGGCTTTATTAGTTCCACCTTTAAAAACTGAAAAGATGGGGCTGAAGTCTTATTGGAGATTTCACAATGCCTCTAGTAGCCTTTACACCAGAACACTGAAGTCGTTAGTCCTCTTCACTATTAACAATGACATTTTTTATATCCTATTTGAATCTTTTCCTTCAGTTTTATTATCCTTTGAACATGCTCTTACACACCTCCAGGACTGATATTCTTCTGAATACTGCATAGTCATCAACAATTTTAAGCATGCATAATTTCTAAAAACATCATATACTTTGAACTCAAATTTACAAACCAAACCCAACTCCTGCTGGGTTACCCTGTTGCACATTTGTATGATGCAAGCTGCTACTGTTTGCTCCTCAGAACCACCACTAGGGGGCTATGTAATCCTCTATAAGCTCAAGCAAGCTTGCACTCACCAAGAGCATTTCTCTTTTTAACTGTTGTACTCCAAACCCAGTGCCGGTCTTTCAACATTAACCTCCCGTTTTAAAAGAGGCGAAAACAATGCAAGCTCTTCTGGGAAATGTAGTCACCCTGTAAGGGGGTTAAAGCCACATCCTGTCAGAGCGAAGCAGACCGGAAAAACTACATTTCCAACAATGCAACCTGGCCAGCTGACTGTTGAACGGCAGTCCCACAGCTGTAAGAGTTAGTTGGAGGGTGAGAAAGAAATAAACAACATTTAATAATCTCAGAGAAGAAGAGGGCTGGCGGTGATTTGAAGCAGCATGTCTGAATATCCGCCCTTCCAGTATGGCAAGTCTCGTTTCGACCAGGTACTTGCAGTTTTTATCTGATCATAAACAGATACACTTGTAACAAAATATACTTTTTGGACATAATTTGCGTGTCAAACAGACCACACCCACTCACCGTGTCAGCGTGTTTATGCGTGTGTGTGGTTACATGCGGTGTCCCGCAGGCAGATTCTTAAACCCATAGCAGGATCATTATATCATATCATATCTTATTGCGCTTTTGAAATGAAAGTCATACCATAACTTTAGGTGAAACCTTGTGACTTTTAAAGCTGTATCCCAAAGGCTGTAGGTGTATTTGGGCAGTGAACGCATCACAAGAGCAAAGGTAAACTTGTAAAAATCTGTAATATACAGCTAGGTCCATAAATGTTTGGACAGCGACGCAGTTTTTTGTTGTTTAGCCTCTTGACTTAAAATCAAGATGTGATTAAGGTCAAGGCTTCCAGCTTCTATTTAAAGGGTTTAAAAAACATAACTGTTCAGTGGTTGGTGTCAATCATTGTACAGGTGAAACCAAGATGAATTTGTACTACAGTGTGCAGGGAGGGAAAAGTATGGAGAAGGAGATAAACATGCCTCATTATCTGTCAAACAGGGTGGAGGCAATGTTATGGCATGGTCTTGTATGCTTGCCAGAGGAACCGGGTCACTAGTGTTTACTGATGATATGACTGCTGATAAAAGTAGCAGGATGAAATGTGAAGTGTACAGGGATATACTCTGTGCTCCCATTCAGCTCAAATGCTGCAAAACTGATCAGAAAGCGATTTACAGTGCAGAAAATCATTGAAAGCAGCAAGTCAGAGACACTGAATAATTTTCAATGATCGAGTCAGTCACCTTATCTCAACCCAGCAGAGCATGCTTTTCACTTATTGAAGATAAAACTGACGACAGAGAGACCCACAGTGGCTGCAGGTAAGGCCTGGGAGATCATCTCAAGGGAGGAAACGCAGCATTTGTTAATGGCCGTGGATTCTAGACTTCAGACAGTCACTGACTGCAAAGGATTTTCATCCAAGTATTAAAAACAGTCATTTTATTTCAAATTATGTTGATCCAACAAGCTTTTAGCTTCTTAAAAATATCTGTAATTGTTAAATAGTTCCTTGATTGCTTGATTTAAAATCCACTGTGGAGGCACACAGAGCTAAAACTGCAAAATACTGTGTCGTTGTTCAAATGCTTTTTGACCCTCACCGTATGTGCGAACAGAAAATATACAGGTCAGCTGTTATCATACAGGTACCCCACGAGATATGTTTTTATTCCATCTTATTTTAGTCTTTTATATTTCAACCCTAGTGCCCTCCTAAAGCGAATACGCACAATCCTGCACCTTCGAGGCTCTTTCAGAGAAATGTTTATTACTTTATCAGTTTGAACTGTACGACCTTCTTTTGGTGTCTTTTTATATGCCTCATTTAGATAAATGAGATAAATGTCATAAACAGCTCTCTATATGGGGTATAGCGGTTCAGCACCACAAGCCACATGTAACAAAAACCATCGCCCAGGTGAATCAGTAAAGTTTTAACAGAAAATGAAGATTTATTGTGTGAACCTAATACACTTTTTAGTCTGCTATAAATATACATTTACAGCAATATATGGTATTTTTAGACACTAAAATATTGAGTCAGTAAAAATTAAAAAGAAGAACATAAGATATAAGATGTATACACTCACCAGCCTCTTTATTAGGTACACCTGTCCAACTGCTTGTCAACACAAATATGTGATTAGCCCACATGCATTTTGGCATGTAGGCATGGTCTCTGTGCTCATAAACTAATTTTCAGAATGAGGACGAACGGTGATTTGAGTGCCAGGTGAGCTGGTCTGAGTATTTTAGAAAGTACTGGTTTGCTGGGAATTTTCTGTAGGGTTTATGAGAATGGCTTGAAAAAGACCAAAGCCTAATATAAGCTCTAATTTCTGTGCTTTCATAGTTTTTTAACCATCACTGAGGTGATTTGCATTTCTTAACTCCAACTCTATTGGTCTAAGTTGGGGAGGTTTAACCTTCTGTAATGGCTAGGCGTTTTAAGTCTCCATCTGTACTCCGGTATAACGGTACGGCATGAACTGTGGAAAAATTGAATTTCCAGCATTCCCCTTTTTGATCCTGTGAAATTATTATATGGAGATATTTTTTTGAATTTTCTTTTATAAAAACTGTTAAGTTTACTCCATTGAAAGTGGAATTTCAGCCGAAGCTGAAATGTGGAAACCAACTCAAAAGGCTGCGTCTTCATAAATTAGGATCTGATACAACATAATGATAAGATTAAGCCCCTGTTACCCTTACAGTAAAGCTGAGACAAGTCCCCTCTATTACACTCGAGTATCGACTCGTAAACTGGTCAAACTGGAGTGGCACTGGTGAGTAATTGAATGTACCAGATTTAACAACTTTTCCCCCGTGCCATGTTTGTACAAACCATCCATATGTTCAGGAAGTCACGAGGCACAGCAGTGAGTCAGATACCAGATTTTCGTCCAAATTAGCAGTTAGTGTAATTAAACTCCAGTTAGGGAGGGATAGGAGGCTTTCGAGGCTGCGTGGCGCGCTGCTGATTCCCCTAAATTATTCCTTATGCTCGGTTATGAATAAATGCTCGAAAGGTATTTCTGGCACCCTCATTATTAGAATTAATTGCAAAACGGTGTGAGTAGTTTCGGGTGTGCAAAAGATGCAGATAGGAAACAGTTTGTCTCTGGCATTAATGAGGAGGCTCCACCTGGCGTGTTTAAACAGCTGGCGAGCGGTAATATTGCTGTTTACTGGGCGACAGCTGGAATCTCCATGGCTCTTGATTCATAATCATGATTTGGCTGCATATATTTGATCAACAATTTATATGCAGACTGGGTGGAAAGTTGGACTTTCTGAACTTATACATTCCAGATCAGGATTTTTTTTCACTGATTATATATTTAAAGTTCCATCTGCAGTTTAATGTTTGGTCTTTAAATAAAAAACAATATTGCTAACAATTGCTTTGTATATGAATGAATGAATGTGCATTTCGTTTGTCTCTCAGAACACGTTTTTTGGCCGGTTCAGGCACTTCTTGGACGTGATTGACCCCAGCACGCTCTTTGTGACAGAGGTAAACAAACCTTTGGATTTGTTACATGGATCACATGCATCCTATGGGGGCTGCTTATTACCCAAGTTAGCCACAGTATCACAATATCTGCATACAATTGATATTAAACTCCATCAGATGATCTGTGATGGTGATCTCTAGAGAAGTCAGGTTTTATATAACCGCAGTGGTTTCCTAGCTGGGCTATAAACTTGTGGGCTTCAACATTAGCCAACATTTACTGAAGGAGGTGGTGGAGAAAAGGAAGAAAACCTCAAAGGTTTTCTTAAAATGAAGGATTCTCAGCTACTGCCAGCAAATGTGCCACCTTTGGGTTACAGGATATTCTCTGTAAATGTTAGGCTGCTCTGCTCATTGCAACATTTCCACAGTTCTTGGTTGTGTTGTAGTAATTTTGCTCATGGAGCCATCACAGCTCTAGTGCTCTGGGTAATGAAGCTGTTAGTGGGTTCTTTGGTGACACTAATAGCTGCAGTACCTCCCGGGATGTGATGAGGTGTGGACATATGGGGCTGCTGGGAGGGGTGGAAAGTGCATATGCTTAGACACTCACCCACACACACACACTGATACACATGACACCTTGCTGGGCCAGGCATCGCCTCAACTTGCCCCTAATGCAGACAGTGGAACAGGGACAGCCCTGATTTGCCTTCGGTCGCACGCACACATGACCTCCTGTGCATACAGTAAAAAAAAAAGTGCACGGCTAACACTGACACGCACAATTACAGAAACGTGAACACACATATACACACAGATGGCGAGCTCATTAGAACAAATTGGTCCTCATGACCTTGTATTTTCCTCCATATTAGACAATGATCACACCACAGTAAGCTCCTCATTACCTTTTAAGGAACTCATTTGTCACATGAAAATCAGCACGGAAGTTTTAGTAAAACATAATTATCCCACATTGAGGCCTAGACTTAAATAGCAGGAGGGCAAATACACATCTAAGCTGACATAGACCTTCAGGCGAGAGTGGCCAGACTTGGTTTCACATTTTATTGACTTTCATGTTCCGTCACATCAGAAACGGCTGCGGGAGTGCGTCGAGCTGCTTGACCATTTCAAGCAAGGAACTCTGCCTCTGGGAGTGACGGATGCTCAGGTAAATATGCGTCAGCTTGAGTTGAAAACTCACATCAACGTGAGTTTGTGAGAATTCAGCATCTGAAAGACGCTGCAAACCTTTCTGAAAAGCCTCTTCTATGCAATCTGACATGTGTCTTCTGCCCTTGAGTGGATTATCTGTGCACTGCAGGCACTAACAGGCCTTTGAATGCTAAATCAAAAATAGCTGCTTTAATGTATGTGCCAGGGAAATATTTATGGTATGAACAAGGTTTATATTGTTGCAACATTTTAATAATTAGTTTTTATTTACACTGTTGAAGCAACTTATTCGTTATTTGTTGTACAGTAATTTCTCTGTGAATATACTTAACCTTCTATTTTATCTAAGGAGGTATTTACAATCAATATTTTTAATTTTTTTAAACGTTCAATTGAAATATTTAAATTTGAAATATCTGTTCTTTTCATGTCTTTTCATCTGCTCTTGCGATAGCTGATGTTCTACAAAAAATTTTAATTGTGAAAATAAACCAAATTTAGTCATTTCAATTCATTTAATTTGAACAATATTATTAACCGTGCGGTCCTGTTAATAATTGCAAAATAAAATAATTGAAATTGTATCATTTTTTAATGTAATTTTTTATTTAATTTTCTTTTACATATTACATTTGTAAACCATATTGTACTTTACAGACAAACTATCCCCGTTAAACACAGAAGCATTGAAAGACTTTCTACTTTTTCTTATTTATTTTATTTTACAGCTTTGGCAAGCCCAGAAAATAAAGCAGGTAAGATTTCTCTGTTTTTGCTTACTTTGTCTATTAAGAGAAGCTGATGAAATACGATCCATCTCTATATCATGTCATTATTGAGTGAAACACTCCAAAAAAAGTAACGTCATTTGAAGCGGGTAAGGTTTGACTGGTGTTACGTGCTTATACTGCAAATATACCGAAGAGTGTACAAAAACAACATTAAAAAAGGCTTCCATGTTGAAGTAACTACATTAAAATTAGACACTGAAGCAGGCGAGCGGTTTTACCTCCAGTGCTAATTAGCTGGAAGTGCCAGCTCTGCAAGACGGCTGACAGTCGTTGAACTACAGGTGCAGCCGGTTAAAGTGGGAGAAAATTATTTAAAGTTTTGATATCTATTTGCAAACTGCCAACGTCCAACACTGCCAGAGATTTATATATTTGATATTTATGCCTCACCTAAATAAAACCTAATTAATGTAATGAATTGATGAATTATTTAATGGATGTATTTTTAAGTGCAATGTCAGCACTGTGAAATTAGTGTTGTACTTTGTTTGGTATTTCTTTGATTTAGATGCTGTTTAAATCTTATGACTTCCCCCCATCCACCTTAGTTATTTGAAATGTGCATTTTCATTGGAAAATTAAAAATTAAAAGCCGTCACATCTCAGTTTTTGTTCATATTGAACTCGACACTAAAATGTGTATTTAAGGATCTAATCAAACGCTCTAAATACAGATGAACCAAAAGTGTCCTCTCATCTTTAGAACTAATTTTCAAAACCACATATGGGATGCAGTGGACTTTATGTTAAAGTATGTATCTTGTCGACATAAACTTGTCTTTAGTTCAGGTTTAATGTGTGTATACAGGGCTGGTAAGACAAATCTTAAGTAAGTAACTCGTCTTTTATCATTATGGTTGCTATTGCTTCCATAGGATATGCGGTTCAGTCTACATAAACTATTTCACACTCTGCAGGAATGAAACCAAATCCGGCTCAAACTGGGCTCCATGTGAACACTGAAGGCTGGCTTACGTCCAGGTTTGTTTTTGTATGAGAACGTGCAACAGTTGGTGCTCTTGCAGGGTTTCAGGGTTGTCAACTGACAAAACTCACCAAAAATGACCTATCCTTCAGCATGGTGCTTTCCTTATTTATGTACTTGTACTATGTACTAAGGTTTATACTCTTTGCTGAGTGTCAAAGACGGAAAACTCTTTCTGTAGTTTGTTAGATCATTGTAGTTTAAACTAGTCTCCAGATTTTTCTTACTGCATCCCAAGTTCATTCAAGACTAAGAGGAAACTCTATATTCAGCCATCATAGTGGTATATCTATCACATGTACTTATGTGGTCTTTTACAAGTCGAAGCTTGGTGCCATGAGCCTGAGGAAGCAGTGTAATCGCTTTCGTTCTTTTCCAATCTGCAGATTTGATCACTGTTAAGGCAGTGGGGGAAAGACACATCCATCTGTCTTATCTGCTTTGTAACAGTGGGAATAACAAACTGACGGGATAATGTCTCGTGTCCTTGCTTGAAAATTTGAGTAGAATTGACAAAAAAACATCACACAATCCATTTAAAACCATTTAACTAACTTTAGAAAACCCATTTGTCCAGAAAAACGTGCCATAATTCTTTTTGTCTGCTTCTGTCTCTTTATGTCATCCAAGATTCACTCAGTGACACTGGAATCACGGCTCTATGGTGGCCTCACTGTCAGGGCTCTGTGTGTGGGCAGGCGGAGAGGAGGATCCAAACGCAGGACTCTGACACTGAATTGTAACTTAAAACCTCAGCTTTATTGCTGGCATGAAAACAAAACATAAACTGAGCAAAGGTACTGAAATACTGAATACTGAAATACTGAATACTGAATACTGAAATACTGAAACACTGACACAGAAACACACAGGCAACATCTGAGGGTACGACGCGACACCGGGCATGGGAAAACACAGGGCTTATATACACACGGTGGTAATGAGGGAATCCGCAACAGGAGGGAGACACAGCTGGGGAGGATCAGGGCTAACGAGACGGGGAACCAAGCTGCACACACTAACATAAGACAAAGACCTTCACAATAAAACAGGAACATGAAACACTACTCAAAGACACGAACTCAGAGTGACAGACAGAAAATGACACATGGAACTGAACTATAAGTGAAACCACAATTCCTAAAACACGAAAACAGAAACATGAAACTCCAATAATAATAATCATCACCATCATCGCCACCACCAACACAAGCACTACAAGAGAATAAGAAAACAATCCATAATGCAAAATTAAACCAAAATATAATAAACTCAAAATACTGGGTCCGACGGACCCAGAACCGTGACAGTACCCCGTTATTCCCTCTAAGGGCTGGCTCCCGACAGCCCTAAACAAAAAAGCACAACAAAGCACCAGGCCAGGGCGGGTGGAGGGGGCCCAGGATGGAGGGACAGAAACCAAACAAAAAACAAGGAGCACAAGAGTTCAAAAACACAGGAAAGCACATCAAAACCAAAACAAAACCAGAGCTCAACAAGAGTCCATGAGAAGCTCAGGGGGTCGACCCGGACGTCGGCCATACAGAAGCCAAAACAGGTCAGGGGGCCGGCCATGCACACAGCAACGGCGGCGACGGGCAAACAGTTCTGGAGGCCGACCGTGCACACGGCAGCGGCGGCGACGGGCAAACAGTTCTGGAGGCCGACCGTGCACACGGCAGCGGCGACGAACCATGTCCGGAGGTCGTCCTCGACGGCCATGATGCAACCTTAGAGGCCTGGAAAGCGGCCGGCAGAGGCGAGGCGGAACAGGACGAGCGGGGTCCCATGGCGGTGTGGCAACCGCAGGGCCAGACGATGGTGGAGCAGAACCCGGGCCAGGCGTGGACGAAGGCGGAGCAGAGGCCGGGCCGGGCGTGGACGAAGGCGGAGCAGAGGCCGGGCCGGGCGTGGACGAAGGCGGAGCAGAGGCCGGGCCGGGCGTGGACGAAGGCGGAGCAGAGGCCGGGCCGGGCGTGGACGAAGGCGGAGCAGAGGCCGGGCCGGGCGTGGACGAAGGCGGAGCAGAGGCCGGGCCGGGCGTGGACGAAGACGGAGCAGAAGCAGGCGTAGCAGAAGCAGAGGCTGAAGCTGGACCAGGCGTAGCAGAAGCAGAGGCTGAAGCTGGACCAGGCGTAGGCGGAGCGGCTGCGGAACCTGAGGGCAGCGAGACGGCTGCGGAACCTGAGGGCAGCGAGACGGCTGCGGAACCTGAGGGCAGCGAGACGGCTGCGGAACCTGAGGGCAGCGAGACGGCTGCGGAACCTGAGGGCAGCGAGACGGCTGCGGAACCTGAGGGCAGCGAGACGGCTGCGGAACCTGAGGGCAGCGAGACGGCTGCGGAACCTGAGGGCAGCGAGACGGCTGCGGAACCTGAGGGCAGCGAGACGGCTGCGGAACCTGAGGGCAGCGAGACGGCTGCGGAACCTGAGGGCAGCGAGACGGCTGCGGAACCTGAGGGCAGCGAGACGGCTGCGGAACCTGAGGGCAGCGAGACGGCTGCGGAACCTGAGGGCAGCGAGACGGCTGCGGAACCTGAGGGCAGCGAGACGGCTGCGGCAGTGGATGGAGATGCGGCTGCAGGCGGCGATGATGATGATGCGGCTGCAGGCGGCGATGATGATGATGCGGCTGCAGGCGGCGATGATGATGATGCGGCTGCAGGCGGCGATGATGATGATGCGGCTGCAGGCGGCGATGATGATGATGCGGCTGCAGGCGGCGATGATGATGATGTGGGTGGCGGCTGAACAGCCCTCCCTGGACTGCCAGCAGATGGGAGGATGTGCTGTCTGGGTCCTCCAGGACCCTCAGCTAAAGAGGTGTGGTACTGGGTGGGCTCCTCGGACCCACCAGCAGACGTGACATAAGGCTGGACGGGCGACTCGGGCCCTCCAGCTGACGACACTTGAAGCTGGGCGGGCGACTCCGGCCCTCCAGCTGACGACACTTGAAGCTGGACGGGCTCCTCGGGCCCCCCAGCTGACGAGACATGAGGCTGGACGGGCTCCTCGGGCCCTCCAGCTGGAGCAGATGCAGGGCCAGAGGCAATTGGGACCCCTGGCTGAGGGTGTAGATGAGTGGCTGACCGAGCAGTTGACAAAGCTAATGATTCCTCCACTAACTGAGCTACTGACTGGGTTATGGACTGTAACAGAGTTTGTAGTAAGTCTGATTTTGGAAATGACTGAGCTATGGGTGGCGAAGCTGAATGTGGTGGAGGTGGAGACCGAGCTACGGGTGACTGAATTTGAGATGAAAACGGTGTCGGAGGTGGAGACCGAGCTACAGGTGGCTGCTGAGCAGGGAACACTGGACACTGAGCTACAGGTGGCTGCTGAGCAGGGAACACTGGACACTGAGCTACAGGTGGCTGCTGAGCAGGGAACACTGGACACTGAGCTACAGGTGGCTGCTGAGCAGGGAACACTGGACACTGAGCTACAGGTGGCTGCTGAGCAGGGAACACCGGACACTGAGCTACAGGTGGCTGCTGAGCAGGGAACACTGGACACTGAGCTACAGGTGGCTGCTGATCAGCTAGCTGAGCTGAAGGTGTGGAAATGAAAGCTACACCAGTCCGTACTACAGGAGAGAATGTAAGTGTGGTTGGGTGATGATGGTGAGGGTTGCATTTCTTCTTTAAGGGCGGATCAAACGATTTGGCGATAAACCTTGGCAAAAAATGCTGATGTTGTTGAGAGCACCAAGTGGCGAGGGCCTCCAGGAGAACAACTGAATCCTTTTTCCCTGGGCCGCCCATGCCAAACAGTTCGAAATTTAGCCTCGCTCTTAGAGCTGTTATTATGTGTTTGAGTCCATTTATGTGCGGAAAACTGATAGTCGAGGCAGTGGACGACAAAAAATTATCAAAAAATACTACCTCCAACAGCCTCTTCTCGGGGCTCGCTGCATGGGCTATCCTCCAACAGTAATCCCATAGGTGCGCGAGATTCTCTCCCTTGGAGGCAAAATGTGAGTCCGCTGGATCCATACTGGTCGCGTCGTTCTGTCAGGGCTCTGTGTGTGGGCAGGCGGAGAGGAGGATCCAAACGCAGGACTCTGACACTGAATTGTAACTTAAAACCTCAGCTTTATTGCTGGCATGAAAACAAAACATAAACTGAGCAAAGGTACTGAAATACTGAATACTGAAATACTGAATACTGAATACTGAAATACTGAAACACTGACACAGAAACACACAGGCAACATCTGAGGGTACGACGCGACACCGGGCATGGGAAAACACAGGGCTTATATACACACGGTGGTAATGAGGGAATCCGCAACAGGAGGGAGACACAGCTGGGGAGGATCAGGGCTAACGAGACGGGGAACCAAGCTGCACACACTAACATAAGACAAAGACCTTCACAATAAAACAGGAACATGAAACACTACTCAAAGACACGAACTCAGAGTGACAGACAGAAAATGACACATGGAACTGAACTATAAGTGAAACCACAATTCCTAAAACACGAAAACAGAAACATGAAACTCCAATAATAATAATCATCACCATCATCGCCACCACCAACACAAGCACTACAAGAGAATAAGAAAACAATCCATAATGCAAAATTAAACCAAAATATAATAAACTCAAAATACTGGGTCCGACGGACCCAGAACCGTGACACTCACCTAATGTTGCCGGTCATTCTTGCGGTTCTTTATCACTTTGATGGTGTTCTTGAGCTTTTGTTGTAGAATGAATCTGAAACTGATCAAATGCTTTCTTGTGTGGTAGATGAGAAGGTAAACCTTGAAAATGCCCCGTACCTAAGTCTAGTTGAATAGACTGCTGTTAAAATTTGCGCCCTGTTTCGGCTGAGTCTATTAAGCCTTTGGATGGAGCTGCAACCAGTTCATACATTCAGCTGACAGTGTGTGCAGACAGTCCGCAGGATAAATTTCATTCACTAGACATCACTTAACTGTCCATGAAAGCTGCCTGGTTCAACTTTACTTTGTGTTTTAACATAAAGTTGGTAGCATGCTAACATGCTAAAAATGGCTTGCTACCCAAAACCATAACAGAAATTAGATTTGTTGTACAAATTGTGTTAAGTGTTAGGGTTAGGTTTCTACGGCACCCCACAATTGGTAATGACACTGGTGTGTCGTACTTTCTATGCATCAGCATTGTTATTCCAAGTATTTTACATTAGCATTAGCATGTTTAGCTTCTTAAAGGGAGCTTTTTCTGTGGTGAATACTCTTGGCTTGCTTTAAAGCTTTATCATACTGTAAGTGACAACTCAGTCACTATTTTTGTTATTTGTGAAGATAACAAACAATTTTTGTTGAATTACTTTTCTTTTTAGCAAACATGTCAAACTGTTCCATTTGTCAAAGAAGTAAGGTTATTTTTCAAAACCTCCCCAAGTCCTATTAAGTGTTCCTGAAATATAATGAAATGAGTGATGTAAATAAATAAGTAGATTACCAATAACTGGTTAATCTATTGATTTGAAACCATTTTCTCTGTGGTTTTCATATATGCAAGTTAATATTAAATTTTAAATTTATTAAAATTAAACTTTAGTTATTTTCACAGCAATACTCTCTTTAAAAGTCATATGAACTGACTTAACCCAAATCATTCTGTGCTCATTACTGTCTGATTGTTATCATTATGCACTTATTACAGGCCATCATCCACCCCGACACAGGGGAGAAGATCCTCATGCCTTTTCGGATGTCAGGTAGCGTATCTAAGAGTGGAAACTTTGGGGTGGAGGGAAATCTCGGGGCTTTTAAGTGGTCCAATATGGAGGCGTTCTTCACCTTAGAAACTGTCATGGCTCAACAGGGCTCTTCAGGTTGTCTCAGGCCTGGAAAAGGTCATGCTCAGCTGGGCGCTGATTAAAACCTCTCTGCTGTGGTGACAGAGATCTACTTGGGGTTTGTGAAGAAGCAAATGCTAGCACTTTGGTTCAGTTTGAAAGCACCCTTTTTTGTAGGATGACCGTAGTGGAAGTGAGAACAAAGAAAAGAAGGAAAGGACAGAAGCAATTAACATGTTAGGACCAACATACCACATGAATGTCAGACCAATACGAATTGGTTTCATGATCCAAAGTTAGAAAGAAGAGAACAGTGTTTTTTGAAGGGCTTGGACATTTGTGCACAAAAGAATAGATTTATAGTAAATCTGAGAAAAAGGGTAGAGGCAAAATTGTAAGAGTGGTAATACTGATCATCTTTTACCAGGTTTTATCCCGTTTGGCACACCAGTGGTAAGAGTGGTTTTCATAAACTCTGTTCTTCCACAGCACACACTCATACAGTACCAAATAATAATAGTTTATCAATATAAGGCTCATAGTCCTTGTAAATTTTCCTTTCTTTCTTATATTTCTTATTTTTTTGCAGGTTGTTGGCCTCCTCCTACCTAATCAAACACTTGCATCTACCGTCTTCTGGCAGGTATTTCTTCTGGCGTAGTACAAGTTTGGTTTTCTAAATTACTTCACTTTGTAAAGATGGCACATATGCTGTAGATAGGGCCTCAAGACAAACAACTAATGAGCTAAGTGTTACCTATTTATGTGACAATATATTACCATCCATTATTATAAATCATTATTAATCATGTTTTGCCATGTTAATGATTTTGTTTAGATAAAACTAAGAATGATCAGTTGTAAAGCTGTGGGATTAATGGAAAATGCTTTAAAAAAGCAGGAACAATAATGAATAGAATAAATTAAGAATTAATTATAAGAAATCCGGCTGGTGTGAGACAGAGGCTGCCACTGTTTAAATAATGGAGTCTCTTCTGTCACTGACTCTGCTCGTATGCTTGAGAGAGCCAGTGGCTGAGCCTGTAGGTTAAGATGATAACAGATAGTCAAAAATAAGTTTCTTTTGGCTTATTTTAAATGCACAGGAGAATCACCTTGAATGAAACTTATTATTATTGCAGTTTATTACATCTTACTATACTTTTCACTTTCCTCTCCTTTGTATTGCAGTGGTTGAACCAAAGTCACAATGCCTGTGTTAACTACAGCAACCGCAATGCCTCCAAGGTACTGTACCTGCATGGTATCCCAGCTGGCCCATTACTACACCCATTACAAATGCCTTTTTTTGTTGCTCAGCTAAAGTGCTTTTATAATGTTGTCTCCTCTTGTTTGCTGCCACTTTAGCCAGCTCCAGCTTCCAAGTTCCTGCAGGGATACCTTGGGGCTGTTACCAGTGCAGTGTCCATTGCTGTAAGTCCTAGCAAATCTTGTGTTGACTTGTGTTGACTGATAAAGGAAAAACCAAAAAAAGTAAAGACTTCAACCTTGGCATGAGTGTTGATGTTGGATAGTTTTTCTACCAGAGCAGTGCAACTTCCCTTCTGGCAACAAATGTTTGGAACACCAAAAACCCAACAGCCAGCTGATCCAAGTAACGCAAATGAGAAATCCATGATTTGTTGTCACATTAAAAAAGATTATTTTTACTGCATTGTAAGGACTAGTAAAGACTCGTTAACAACTATTTGGGGGATCTGTGTATGTGCTGTGTGTCTGAAAAAAATCTCTGTTTATATCGGCCGTTATATAGGACTTTGAAAATCGCCAGATAGTGATATCAGTCTCATTCAACACCTAAGGATCCATTAGGTTAACTGATATTTACTGAAACTAGGAACAATGTATAGAAGCAGGTCTTTGTCTACTGCAAATATAACTCCCTTCATTGCCCACAGATGGAAAAAAAAATGTCCAATCAGACTTTTTTTTTTCTTTTGCTGGTTATTTCTTAATTTGTCTGTTACATCCACTAAACGAAGAAACTAGACTAGACACTAAACAAGAAAATCTGGGCTTCTGTGCAGTTTCAGCATGTGGTCTTTCACCGCATTACTTCTTGAGTTAAACACCAAATATACAAAATGGCAAATTTCAAATAAGGTGGATATCAACATAACTATAAAAAAGCAGATTTCATAATACCCCAATCACTTGAACCTCTCTTCTTACCTCTATGTCATCACAGAATAAAATGTCATAGGGGCGTAATACCCGTTCACACACCTGCCTGACACAACCCTTAGTGTGGACAAGGAGCTCCAACCAAGCCAATTACTGGTCCTGCTGGGTGTTCATCCGGCTGATGCCCTCAGGCTTGACAATGGCAGCAAGCACAGAAAGAAATTGCGGGGTGTCTGGAGTTTGGTACGACATCCCTGGAGGGGGGCAGGCGCGCTCCAATTAAACGTCCGCTCTGGTGACAACCCCTCGCAGGGCTAGAGGGAGCGGGAGGATGAAGTGGTGTGGTGGTGTGTTATTTGAGCGCATATAGCCTTTTGAATGCACCAATCTGAAACGTTAAAACACTGCAAAGTTACGTTCATCAAATGTTTAAACACATTGCCCAAAATTTTAGTCCACTTTCTCCCAGTGATCCTTTTTCTGATGCTTTTATGTCTGAGCCTGGTGGTGGCTGTTCTCGTGCTCTTCTCATCCCCTTTGAAAGAAAGAGCTCTGAATTCCAAATTTTCTGTGTTGGCTTTTCAAACACACAGTGTCTGATCATATCATCTGTGTCTCGTACATCTCCAGGTTGGGTTAAACGTTTTAATCCAGAGAGCGAGCCGCTTCAGCCCAACCACCAGGCTTTTGGTGCAGAGGTTCATCCCCTTCCCAGCAGTGGGTAAGTTAAATAAAAATGTAAAAAGTCAAGCGAGCTTCTCATGGGATAGAGAGGGGTTAAGCCTAGGACTTTATTATGATGGACATTTAAAGTAAATTAAAGGTCATAGCTTAGATATTTTCTAGTAATACTAATAATAAAAACAATTGGGGATTTTATAGAAAAAAATGAAACGCCTTTGGCTAACAGCTCTGCAATAATTGCTATTAAAAGGTATATTTAAAAAAACGCACACACAAGCTGATTGTTTTCTTTTCCTTGCTCTTGATATATCATGCCTTTTTATTTGAGCTGTTTTGTGATCACAATAATTCCCTGTATGAAAGCTAAATAGAGCGATTTTTGTTTCACGCTGCTCCCCTCCGTCCGCTCTCCTCTCTGCAGGCTTACCGTCGTGTTGAGAGCCGGCTTTGTGTGTGCAGCCACAAAGCTGATTTTCATGCCACTCTCCCGCAAACACAATCACACCCAGGGGTATAGACCCGTGTCCCAGAATGCCCCGGGCTGCTGGCTCATAATTAAATTGTTTGCCTGCCCCCCCACCCCTCCACCCCCCCTTTCCTTACCATGGCGGTTCTTCTAATTAAATCAACAGGTTTCTACAGCGCAGCCTTTGCCTGGTAATTGGCTGCTTGTTAGAACTCTGCTGCCGCAAACAAATTGGATAATTACCCTTAAAGTGGCGTCTATGTCAAGGCCTCATTTACCTGATTTCTGTTTGTTCATTGTTGTTCCTGTTGTTGTTTTGCTAGGCCAATATAAGAGGTAATTAAAATGGCTAATTGAAGCGAACGAAAGCAAAAGGCCGTTTGAATTTTCGCCCATTTGATTTTGTTTGCTTACTTAAGGCTAGATTTATTTGTAATAACCTAATCAAGCAGCGGCCTGTCATTCAATTAGATTATGAAGACCTTAACTGGAGGGAAAGCCACGCTGGCAGAAATTTAGGGGGTTAATTATTTGTTGTCTTATTTGTCATTATTTGTGATATTTAGAAAGTAATTATGTACGAAAAAAATTCTTGGATGTATTTCTGTGAGTGTACCACTAGTTATGAGATGATGATTAAAATGTACACAAATGTAATTATTTTAAATAATTACAAATGACAGGCAGATATTTCAACATTAAGCTGTGCAGATTTTGCATTTATCAATTTAATTTAGTAATTACTTTAATGCTTTTATTTATGTATTTAAGAGTTTCTACTTAACTGTAGTGTTTGTTCGTGTTTGTTCCTCGCCAAAATCCTGTCTGTCCCTTTTTATTATTAATTGGTCTGGATAAAAAAAAATCCCTTATAGGTAAAAAGAGTTATTTGCTCAGTCAATTGAATTCCCCTCACAAAGCGACCCGCCAGCCCTGCGGCCCTTAGTAAAGATAACTCTGAACGCTGTTGTCTTAAATTAAAAAGGCTCGGGGCAGCACCACTAAACTCTCTAAAATGAGTTTGTCTTATTCCTATTAGAGTCAAGAAGAAAGGTTAATCTATATTAACATACATTTGTGTTCATTTTAGCTTTCGTGAATAATCAGAGGGGAGCAACGCTGCTGTTTGTCAACCTGCCAGCCTTCGTGATTCTGTTTTCTGTGATCTGACTGGTGTGTGTGTGTGTGTGTGTGTGTCAGAGTCTCGCAGAGGCACGGCTTCAGTTTTCTGAACGCTGACACAAGTGACATGGCAATAATGTTCTTCATTTGAGGAGTGAGAAGAGTAAACAGGAGTTCGGTGTCTTCCACAGGGACACTCAGCGGTGGTAATTGGCAGTTTGGAGTTTTCATAACAATATCAGTTCAGTGTGTTAGCTTCTTTTAGAAGAGATGATTTTCCATACAGGAGGGAACAAGGGCAAAAGCGATTTCTTAAGCTGTGGTGTTTTCTGACCCAATTGCATATCCTGATGTGTTAAAATGGACTGTAGATCAATGAGGCTGCTCATCTAACATTATTATGTAACCAAAAATTTGCAAATAACATGCAGTTGTAGATGTTTAATGTAAATATGTAAAAATATATGATTTAGCTGTATTATAGGTCTAGTACCAACCCTTGAGTTAATGTAGGTAATAGGTTACTTCATTTGAAAGAATAGTCTTGTGCAAGTCTTGAGCCACACTTCATTTCTTTATATCTTTTAAAAGCGGTCTTGAGTAATAGGTGATTACCAGAGAGTCAACAACTTGGCCTATTGCAGCATGGCGTGCAGTGTGTCTTTAAAAAATCTGAGGAAACTGTGGCAGGCCTAAAAAAATCTACAGCTGATTAACAGTATCTGAACATTCTGTCCTTAAGAAATAGGAAAAAATCCAGCAAAGGGTTCACACAGCGCCTGAGTGATACAGCCAACCCTCAGCTGATCCATGTGTCAGTGAAAGAAGGGTGGCTGTCATTGTTCTTATGGAAAGTAAACAAATAGAAAAGGCTGAAGTATGCCAAACTGAACAAGAACTGGACTGAAAATTGGTGGCAACAGGTTTTATGGAGTGATGAAGCCAATTTTTAAGTCTGATTCAAGTCATTGTCAGTGTGGACGGAGGAGATCGAGAGAAAAGTACAACAGTGAGTGTCTGTAGCCATCTGTAAAGCACGGCGGAGGCTCTGTCATGCTTTGGAGCTACATCTCAGTCAGTGGTGCTAGTGCCTAAGAGAGTTCAGCCTGTGTTGGAGAATAAATGAGGTCACACCAAATACTGACTGTTAAATCTCATTAGAATTGTACAAACTCTGTTTTTGCCCAATATACTGTATTTCTGTGTATATTTGCACATGTTTGCATATACACACTGCAGCTATTTCCTATTTTTCTAGCAAAAAAGAAACATAAGTGATGACTCAAGCCTTATATGATATAATTTGAAAGAAACATGTACGGTTATTTCAAGTTTCTTTTTTAATCAATCTATCTGTTAAACTATTATTATTTCTTGTTGGCAGTTGAGTGTCCTTGCAGTTTTGCTGCCTTGCTGCCAGTTCTATAGTTAGTTTTATGCTGATTCTTACATTACAACATTTTGGACAAGTGATGATTTTTCACTTCATGATAAAAAGTTAAAGGCTCATCAAAGTTATTGTAGTGCATCAGGGTCTGTAGTAAATTTAATGTCAGTCCAGATTTCTAAATATATTTCACAAGAAAACAAAAGGTCACGCTCATAGAAATCCAAGAGGAAAAGTCAGCGCCAGAGGTTAGTCACTCTGAATTTCATCAAAGTGGTGGACCAGCCATATGACCCACTGACTGATATTACCATCCTTAGAGCCAAGATGCTTCATTATTTTTGAGCAAATATTTAATAATCACAGGACACTGATGTGGCGTTTAGGTCTTGAAAAAGAATATGTGTAACTTCTGAATCCATCCATGCAGTTCAGAACAAACAAAGTTTAGTCCTTCATCCTTATAGGACTTATAAAAGGAAATCAAACCTCCCTTTTCCAGTGGGCGTCTTCATAAAAAAGCTGTTTATCAGTTAGTAGTCTGATTACTTTTAAGCCTGTCAAAACGGAGAGGCTATTTAAAAATTGCTTTTTTAAACAATTGAAACTCTATCTATCTCTATCCATAACATCATGATTTCCTCATTTCAAATCCACTGAGCTGAGTTACAGAGCCAAAATAAAACCCCACCCAATCTGTCAGTGTCTGGAAATATGACAGTATGTTAGTGGCAGTGGGACTTTCCCCTTAGATCTTAAAAAATATTCTTCTGTCTTCACAGCGAGTGCAAATGTCTGCAACGTGGTGCTCATGAGACACTCTGAGCTGTCAGAGGGCATCAGCGTGCTCGACAACAATGGCAACGTGGTGGGGACATCAAAAGTAGCTGCCAGGCATGTATGTCCTCAGCTTTTTAAAATTCAATTATGTAAATTGATCATGTTATTGGTATTGCTGTTTAGCAACATATGCACTATAATGCTTTTAAATGACAAATAATTTAAAGTGTAAATGTTTTGCGTTCACACGTCAGTATTGGTGCATTTAAACACTTAAATGATTGCATTTTTCCCAGATTTAAAGCAAATTTATGTGTATTTTTTAATATTCCTGGTTTATGTTTTCTTATGCAGGCACTCTTGGAGACAGCCCTGACCAGAGTAGTCATGCCCATGCCAATCCTGGTGCTTCCTCCCCTGATCATGTCTGCACTGGAAAAGTAAGAAACACTTCTGCACTTAGTTCAGCCAATGTAACTATCTGTGTTTCCACCTGTTCAGCTGCTGTTTAACACAAGACACCCTGCAGAAGTTCAAATCCAGCATCAGAATTGTTAAGAGAATTGATTCTTGATGGTGCAGAGGCCACTCTGAGTATTTCAGAAACCACTGATCTGCTGCCATTTCAATTCCTGCTACAGCTCTCGGATGGTAGGATCCCACCTGCCTTATATAAATGTTTGGCTGGTGGTGGTGTAATGGTATGTAGGGTGTTTTCCTGACACACTTAGTACCAGTTGAGCGTTGTTTAAAAGCCACAGCCTACACAGCCCAGTATTGTTGATGGCCTTCCCTTTATGACCACAGCAGGATCCAGGATGACCCAAAGCTCAAATCATCTCAGACTGGCTTCTTGAATATGAATGGGATATTTGCATTTCGGACTGCAGCACCTGTGTGATGCTGTCATGTCAACTGGAATGTTTCCAGCGTCTTGTTGAATCTCTGCCATGAAGAATTAAGACTGCTCTGAAGGCAAAACGGGAACCAACCCGATACTAGCAAGGTGCACCTAATAAAGCTATCCTGTGAATGTATCGGTCGACTGAAGGCAGAAAGACGTTGATGCAGTTTAGATGTTTAGATTTTCTGATTCTTTATCGTCTGTCTGAAAGTGTGCTGTTGAGATCCATCGCTTTTCTATCCACAAAAACAGGAGAAGAACCACACTGTTCCTGATCAAATAAAGAATTCCCTGCAATGTCTTTCAAATGAAAATATAATATTCACTTTCAAATGGAGACTGATCTCTTCCTTCCACTTGAAAGTTGACTCTTCTGGCTTTTTATGCTATTAATTTTCTGTAGATTGTGTCTGTTGCAACTGCTGAAGTTGACCTCTGTTGTCTGTACAAGTAGTGAGGTTGTGCTCTGCACTTTAAATGCATCCCTTTATATGCATTTCATTTTGATATGAATAGTTTTTTGTAGTGTTTGCAGCAGGAAAATAACAAATTTAATTAAGTCTTAATGGAGAGAATCACTGTCTTTATCAAACTCCATAAACTATTTTTTAAAGAGGCTAATTATGCTGTTATGGCAGTAATGAAGGAGGTGAAAGTTTCATGAGTTAGAATAATTCAATGATGCAGCTGTCTTCTAATTAAATTACGACAAATTAATTATAAAGCCGTCCAATTTTTGTTCAAGAAAAGAATATTTCCGATTCTCTCGTTATCTGCTCCGCTGTTGTTTAATACTGATTCGATACTGCACATCAGCTGGTTCAGCTTTGTGTGCGATGACAGTAACGGCGCCTTAATGACGAAGGGTGTTTATGCAGATGCCCGTTGATCGATGGCGCGACTGTGCCTGTGGTGCAGCGAGGAATGCAGCCATCTCTGCAGATCCTTGACAGCACTTGTCTAGACCTCTCAGAGTGGGCGGGCTCAGTCGGTGGGGCCGACTGCCCAGGTGTGTTTGGGATTCCTGGCAGCTGAATGACTGAACTGTGAGCGAGAGAGAAAGGAGCGGTGGGGTGAGCGTAGATCTCCGAGGGTTGGCTGCGGCGCTGCTCAGCCATCCTCCACATCAGCTCGCCTTCACTGGCTCTCAATGGAGCGAGAACAAGGGGACGGAGACACGTCCCCGGGCGGCCCCTCGATGATGGATTACACTGCTGAGAACAGATACACGGGGAGTGACTGCAGGTTCTGGCCTTCATGTGCTTCAGTAGCTGTGAGGGGGTGCAGTGAATTCTGGACTTTCATCTGTTTATTTATTTAAGTCCCAGACTACATTAATCTGCAACGGGAATTTCCATTTGGTGTAAGATACCCAGGTTACCTGATTCAGAGTCAGGTTTACTGTTTCAGCGTTTAAATTCTAAGTCAGGTGTAATTTATAACAATTTAATAATATAAATTATAGCATATTTCCTGCAGTAGCAGAAGCGAGACTGTTTAGATAAACATACAATGGTCAAAACTGGCCATGTTAAGGCTCTTTCATATTGAAATATGACACCAAAAATATTGCTAAAAATAGACATGCTCATCGTTATTTTTTCCTTTTTTTGTAACATTTGTGAAAAGTCTGTATTACACAATCCCTCTTGACACATGTTTGCACACTTCTTTCTGCTCTAACTGGCCAACCTGTCAAAATAAATCAAATGATGACTCGGCAGAAGCGAACGAGTGAATAAAAATGAACCGTTTGGCTTTCAAGAATTCATTTTTAATAAATGGGAACACATCTGGGCACATTTTGGGCAATCTCTAGGACACTTGTATAATAAAAATTAACAATATGAAAATGATATCCTAGATTTAGTAATCTAGAAATTGTTTCTATTAGTACATAGCTATGTACAGTTCAACATGTTCCACATTAAAGGGGGAAAAAACTGTTGTAGTTGATTATGAGTTAATTCCTGATGCTTTTATTTGCTTTTTCATGTCATACAAATGCACTTGATTATAAGTAGAAAGACTAACAATATTAAGTTTGATTATAACGCTGTTTTTTGTTTTTTCCCCCCATCATCATCTAGTGCTGTGTTTCACCACAGGTCAGCAGGGGATAGTCTAACAGCCAGTTTGATCTTGGTAACAGGGAGACACAGGTCCATGTAAACAGTTCAACCTGGGTAAGACCTTGACCAAAATATGGCCACTAGCCAGGTTGTAGTCACATCCCGTGAATGCAGTGTTACATTAAATGATATCACCGATTTTGGTTGGTTTCAGGTTTCTCACCTGACCAAAAAAGGTTTTTAAATTTTGCACATGAGCCCGAACCCAAGTTCCTGTCACGTCTCGCGTACCTTGCAACTTTTCTCCCATTGACTTTTTTTTTTGTTAAAAATGCAGTTTTCCACGTGTGTGTATCTGCACGTGTGTGTGTATGCGCGTGCGTGTGTGTGCACGCAGCCTAATTAAACCATGGCAGCCATATGTGTTAATGAGCTCCCTCATTAGGCAGTAGCTCTCCTCGTTAGGGGGAGAGGCGTCGCTAGCGGTGGAGAGACAGAGCGGCTCTTTCTCAAGCTCCTGCTGAGCTTCGCTGTCCCGCTCAGTGAAGAAGGGGATTATCCTAGTGGAGGGTTAGCGAGGAGAGAGAGGAGAAATCATATTTCATTCTTTTGATTTATTAAGTGCCCTTAAAAAATTAACATGCATTTGTTTTCTTTAGCTCATGAGAATACATTTTTGAAACCTTTTGCAAAATGTTAGCAAAAGCTCATGCGGTTCAGTTTTAACTGCATAAATGGTGATTAAAGGCTTGTTTAAGCTAAACATGTGGAACGACTGAGTCTGTAAGTGGACGGCTGATAGTGTGTGTGAAATCAAAATGTTTTGATGTGCTCACCTGCTGATCCACGTGAGTTTTATCAGGTCCTGACAAATGACTTTCTTGCCGGGGTTTATTTAGCTTAACTGCACTGAATTAACTTTGGTGATGAATGTGTGGAAAAGTAGCCTGCCTAGTGCTGCATAGGTCTTGTGCTGACTGGCACCTGAACAGTGGATTCTAGGTTTCATGGGTTGGAGACTCCGTCAATGTCTTGGGGTCTTTGTCGTGTTCCTTTCTTAAGCACATTGGGCAGAGTTGCTGGGACCTTGGCCACAACCTAAAGTTTTCAATAGAAGATTATAAATATAACAAGATCATCCAGCTTTTATTCACCTTTATTTTAATATGTGTGGCTGGTTGGCCCCTATACACTCACAGCATGTTTGTTCACTATATATGCAGCCCAGGCTATGTTGCACTGTGTTGTGTGTGAGAACCTGTTGCTTTTGCACATGGTCTGGGTGTATGGCTGACAACTGACTTGTTTCTTCTTCTCTGTGTCCCGTCAGGCTCCCTCTCCTGCAGAGACAAAAGCGGCTCGTCCTGCCTGTCCACAGTCTCGTGTGTCTCGCTGCTTTCAGCCTGGCTCTGCCGCTTGCCATCAGTTTGTTTCCACAGATGTCGCAGGTACATCATGCCCAATTCTTTTTCTCTTAAGGAGCATACAGTTGGAGACATAATTGTTTGATCCCCTGCTAAATTTGTAAGTTTGCTCAGAAAGAAATGATCTTTATGGTAGTTTTATTTTAATTGAGAGAGACGAACTATCAACCAGAGTCACTTGCTTGTTGCCTTGGGGCTATGTTTTGGGGTCTATCTGATGGAAGATCCATCCATGACCCAATTTTAGTGTTCTCGCCGAGAGAAGGAGGTTCTCAGGCAAGATTTTACGGTACTGAGGAAGTCGTCTTGTAAACTATGCAGAAAAACAGCCCCAAGGCGTAATGTTTCCACCTTGACTGTGGGGATGGTGTTCTTTGTTCATACTCTGCATTTCTCTTCCTCCAAAGATGGAAGGTTGAGTTGATGCCACAGAGCTTGATTTTGATTTGACTTGACCACAGCACTTTCTCCCAAGCCTTCTCTGAATCACTTAGATGCTCACTGGCTTTTCAGTCCATTATAACAGTAGTGTGTTATCAATGGTGTTCTTGGTGACTGTGGTCCCAACTGCCTTCAGATAATCAACAACCTCCTCCTGTTTAGTTTTGGGCTGATCCATCACCGTTCTCATGATCATCCTCATCCTATGAGCCAAGATCTTGCATGGAGCTCCAAACCGAGACTGACTGATGGTCATTTTATATTTCTTCCATTGATATTCTCTCTGCATCAAAATGAAAATACCATAAAAAAGACTGTTCATTTACTTTGAAGTGAGCAAACTTACAAGTTCATCAGGAGATCAAATAATCATTTCCCCCGCTGTAATTTTTCAACATCAAATAAAACAGAACAGACTTAAGCAGGGCTTTACATTGGGTCTTCTAAAATTGCCGATGTGCTGGATGTGTGTTCCAGCATTTGTGTCTAAATTATGAATGTTTGAGTCTCTGCGGTGGCACAGTTTTGTTCTCCTGCCTAATGCTCGGATGCTCATGCTCAGTCCTGAGATTTTGTTGATTGCAAACACAGAGCTGCAAATGTAAAGATACCACGCCTCAGGTTGAATGATGTCGGTGACCAGCGTCTCCTGACCTCTCCAGCATTTCCCATTGAGCTGTGCAGCAGCGCTGTCCTAATGAGGCGCAGCCCTCTGAGACTCAACCTGCTCTGTTATGATCTGCCCAGAGCCACCATTGCCTTTATTCACCGCCACTGATGCCATCCAGGCTAGCGGGCTGAGATCTAACTTTAGCCTTATTGCCTCAGTATGTGTCATTCTACTCATTAAACGGCAATGGCACAATTATGTTTTTCCACTCCATCTCCCTCTCTCTTTGTCTCCTCTCTGCCAAATGACTTGCTGACACAAGCCAACCAGCTCTGGCTTTAAAATGTTTAGGATTTAATTACCACTTGAAATAGCTCAGACAGCCATATGGCAAAAAACTTCAGACATATGTGCCGCCAACAGTCCTGTGAAAAGCTGCCTCCAGTTCCACAGAGGGGCCTGTTTTTTTTTTTCTTCTCACAAGTCCTTTTTGCACTTTCACAAGGATAGCAGATGAAGAAAAAAGGGAAAAAAAAAGATCTCCCCAAAAAGCAACATGAATGCCCCACTCCCTTGGACCCCCCGCCTACTCAATTTGTCCCACTTCCCCATTTCACACCTACCAAGATGTCTGATTAGGATTCTGCCTCCAACTCCAACAGCCATCTGTCTCTGGTTCAAATATTAGGTGATGCAAACCTCAAATTAGACTTTAATCTGGCAAATTGGCTCTTTTTGCACATTAGCAGTAAATACAGAACATTTAAAGCCTTTGAGAATTACAGTCAGTTTCCAGTCTTTATGCAGTGGTTCGTGTCGGTGATATACGGTTGCATATAGAGCACGCACATACTGTATGGAAGCTGTTATTTGTGTTAAATATTTCCATTTGCACTACTGACCTTTTCTGTCTTGCTTCGGTTTCCCACAGATCAGTGTAGATCAGCTGGAGCCAGAGATCACCATGGCAACCGATTGTAAGATTGTGACATACAATAAAGGACTTTGAGTGATCGCTACCAAAACTGAAATGTGAAGAAAGGACGCGCAGCTCGTCGTGGCTCGAGCTGCCCCGACGCTGCCAGGGAATTAATTGTGTCAAATTTGGCTGTTGCTGCAGTGGCTTTAGCACACGTTTGGACAACAACAGCTGATACGAAGAATCAGCAGCAACAGTGATAAGAAAATATGTATCACAACACGAGGAGACAATGCCAAACAAGTGTATTTTGAGGGTAACAGCCCCGTTAGGTTGATTAATTAGGTTAACAAAACCCATAAGCTTGCTTGGTTCCTTGCAGCTTTTTCCACAATGAACAGACCGCTAACCATAGATCAATGTAAAGATGGATGGATTGATAATAGGCAAATTAAAATGTCTGGACAAATAAATGTGTAAACACTGTGAATGAAATGAAGATAAAAATGCTTCTCGCCTTTTTTTTTGTTTTTGACTCTTCAATATGAATCAATACCTTCCTGTGACCCAAGCCGATGTATGTCTGTAAACTAGAAGTATTTCAATCAAAGTGGAAATAAGAAGGCAGCCAAGATCAATCTTTTTGAATCTGAATGATTATTTTTGCTCTTTTGGGGTGCTGTGACTCACGTTCGCAACTACTGATTTATGTATTTTTAAAGTAGCTCTGCTGTGAATTGTGTTTCTCTGGTGTCTGCGCAACAAATATATACACAGCCTGATTGTGTTTGCTTAAGTTTGAGCCAAGTGTTCCCTGTGACCACAGCTTTAAATTCCTCCAGTGAAAGAGTGACACAGTTTCTACCCACAGTGGCAGATAATGAAAAAGTTGCAGTTTTGGTTCAGAGTGAAAGCCAGAACATTATAATTAAGCAAATATTGCAAAAGCATAAATAAATACACATTGTTAACATGTAATTGTGACATTTTGTTTCCACAATGTTTCTTTTATTAGTTTTATAACCAGGGACTTCTCTCTCGCTCTCTCTCTTTGTGTACATATTCATGCTTGATTTATCTAAACATTCTTATTAAGTATTAAGATGGTTTGCTGTGATGTGTGTGATTAGTGTGTTTGCCCAGTTGCTGAGGGAACACAGCACAGTAGACTGCACTCCAGCATAATTCAACAAGAAGCCACATGCAGGATCAGTGGAGGTTGCTGGGTGTGAGTTATGGCACACAACCAGGGTGAGATGAATAAATGGAAACAAAACCCCATTCATAACGATGCACATCTTTCACCAAGTTATTGTCATCAGATTTAGTTCTGGCCTGTTAACTGTAATGTCATCTGATGTTACAAAGGACCATGTTGTAGCTTTTGAGCTAGTAATTTAAATTGTAATCCACAGTGGATTTATCAGCATCTGTCTGATGAATCCAGACCGGGGGGGTGTCTCTTGTAGGTGAGTATATGAAACCTTTGAGCAAGATTATATACTGGTAATCAAAAGTTATTGGATTTTTTTTGTCAGAACTTGAACGATATTGATATTTGTTGGCTGATATTTGCATATCATAAAGCAGTGGAAAACATATGTTGCAAAAAATGTCATGATTTTTTTATTATTATTTTTTTAAGAAGGCCATAACTCATTAAAATCATGTTATTTGAGAAATTGTGCCATAGTTTGTCCAGCAGAGTGGCTCCACCGCCATAGCTCATGCAACAACTGCGACACATTTATAATGCAGGATCAAGGCGTCCCATCACAGGAAGCTGCTTACAAGCTTTGTAAGTGTGTGTAAGTGTGGATTCTCGTACATTCATAGCGCTATGTGTACAGAGGAGGTGATTGCTGTGTTTCGAGTCAGTGACTCATAAATATTCACCCACGGATCCACCCTGAATGGATACTATGAGCACATTCTGTTCTCACTGAAATTCAGTAAATTTATTTTATTTTATTTTTTTTTATTTAACATTAAAATAAAAACAATAAAATGGCCATTAAATAACAAAAAATAAAAATTGCCTAACGTGGTTACAGTGATATACTGCATTTATTTATTTCTAATTACATCCAATAAATCTATGTTGAATATTATTTTTCAGCCAACAAATGTTTTTCAGCGTCATCTCTAAAGGTGCTGTGGGTTGTGCCCTATAATTTCAGTTTTTCAGCTATACTTTAGACTCCATGTAAATGCTTCCAGGGCATAGTTAGCAGCATTCTTTTAGTAATTAGACGTGTAATTCTGTGTGTGCGTTGCACTGCATGATTTATCACTCAACAAGGAATTTTAAAGCCAGTGTAATTTGTACTTTTTGCTGAGAAAACAGAAGGCTTCAATCATCCCCCAGAAAACAAGTAATGAGAAAATCCTGATTAAACCCACAGTGATTCAGTCGAGTTTTCTAACACCTTTGCAGCAACAACAGCAGCAGCGGCTCCTAACCCTACACCTCTGGAGAGACACTTGTTTTACACGCTGGTTTCATGCTCTCATCTTAAACTCTCCCCTCTGCTGACTAAGGCGACAGGAGACCGGGCGTTTAGGGAGGTGAGCTTGATTTTTGCCTTTAATTGTTTTCCTAACAGACGACTAAGAGGTGCAGCTTGCGTTAATTGCGCTGACCTTTTAGCTAATCAAGATGTGATTGGGCTTAAGCAACCCGCTCACCGACAAGGCAACTTTTAGTGTCAGTGAGCCAGTGTACTGGTTAAAAATAAGCCCATTTGATTGTGTTTATTTAGATAATGAGAAATGCTCAATGTCTCTTACAATATATTTGCACCTGCAGTGAGTATAGGATATCCTGGAACTCAAAACAAAACATATGGCCCCTTTACACCTCCAGATGTCTGATGTATTGTGCACCGTTGTTAAAAAAACACAAGAAAAGAAAAAAAAGTGAGCACTACTGCAGTGCATTTTACTCGTACGTCTCCATTGCCTCTTAGCTTACAAAACAAGTCATCAGGGTCAGCCGTCAGGGCTCATCTCTAAAGCCTCGGGGTCATTAGGCAGAGGCTCCTTCCGTTTCCTTTGACAGGTGATTACTGTGGCAGCTGGTGAAAAGGCTTCTGCACAATACCAACTACTTTCCCTCCTTTTTTTCCAGGAGTTTCAGCCTCTGGATGGGAACGATTTCTGTGCTATTTCTGCTGGAATTCATAGGAAATACAGACTGATGGGTAACACACCTGACACCTGTGCAGCTGTCCGACAACATTCCTGACACATCAATCTCAAAGAGAAACCACCTTAAAGGGATGTTGGATTGCACCACCCACCTAAGCAGCAATTAAAACTTCTTAAAGTGTCAGATTTGCTGCAGCTTACAGCAAAAAAACACAGTAAAATCCTTCATTTGTGCTCCAGTATTGCCGGGTTTTCATTCCCATCACTTGCATGCACCTCGAGTTTGAAAGTAAGACGTAATAAATCAAATCTGCAACTGCAATGGCTGTAATGGAATGTAATCTTGCAGTATCTGAAGTTTAAAAAGAAAACACTTGAGTTACACACAAAAAAAAATGGCGTATCCCATCAGAGAAATAATTTTTACTTTTATTTCTAAAACATCTTTCTGTAATTACACGTTCCGCTCGCACAACCGTGTTCCGGTCATATTACGTTTTTGCACTACACACAGCGCTGGATGAAATCTGCACACATTCACGATCACAAATGTGCCATGGCAGAAGAAGCACGAAGCTGTGAACTTGTACTATGCAGCTCAAGTTAACCCGAACACCAGAGGTCTCTGCAGCTTCTCATCTGTCCCGGAGTCATGCACAGCTGGCCAAGAGTCACATTACTGTGAAGAATCTTCATTAGGAGGTGTAACAAAGCGCCGAGACGGCTTCGAAGGCGTGAAAGTGGGAATAAAATCATGCAGGATCTTTTCATCTTCTTTTGATGCGTGCTCCTTTACGTTGTTTTTTTTGTTCTTCCGGTCTGTCACCGAGCGCGTCCTCCGACTCACCGGGTGGATTCGTAGTGTGCGTCATCTCCTTCTTGTAAGTGAGGAGAAATTTAAATTAACGTGGTACACAGGTGGTGGAGTAGGGTGAGCGATGAAGTGTTAATGACCTAAGCAAGTGGTAACCCCCCCCCACAAAAAAACAGCTTTCATGAAACACATAACCTTCACTGGTCTATGTACAATTTAAAAAAAACAACAAAAACACCATGGTAGAGGGTGTCATGTCTCTTCATGTTTGGCTGTCACACAACCAAAATGATCAAATGATGACAGAATCTCTCCGCATCCAGAGACAATCAGAAGAGATTTCATTAAATAAGATGCCCCCCCCCCCCCCCTCCCAGTGTCACAGAGTATAGCACCTTGATGAAGAGATGAGCAGTGATCACATATTAAGTCCTTGAGTCGTCCTCTAATGTGTCTAATTATACTTAATAATATTACATAATAAATAGTATTGGTCCTCTGATGCGTCACAAGCGGACGCAGGGATAGGGCAGCATTGTCAGAGGCTGGACCGCAGATTTAGTCCTCTGAGGTCACGTCTATGTCCTCGGAGCTGGTCTGCTTGGTGGCGATACGCCATCTGTTGATGTGGTGGTTCCCCTTCTTCTTCTGCTGGCTGTCTGGTCCCTCCTCTTCCAGCTTCTGTCGCTTGTACTTGGTCCTCCTGTTCTGGAACCACACCTTCACCTGGATAGAGAAAAGCACTCAGTGCGTGACCCGAGCATAAAGGAAAAGACTTAACGAACATCTCTTGAGATGCACATTTTGAGTTGCCCAACGCACAAGCAGCTAATAAGATAAATGATGGCCATGTTGTGGTTTTGTTGATCTAAACAAAGCACAATAATTCATCTAAATCAGTCCTTCATTTCACAGCCTCGCTCCGGTTTCTCAGCTGTTTCTCTCTTTCTTTATAGTACTACAAAATATGTGCTTTAGCAAACTGTGTTTCTGACTTGTATTGGAGAAATGCAGTAAGGGAAATAAAATAAAGCAACGCAGTTTATTCTGTTTAGCAAACGAGAGGGAAAACAGAAATGCACATAAAGACTTAATGACTAAGGATGGCATAAAATGCGGGAAATATCATGCTTAAAAGCTTCCGGACGGTTGCTGCTATGACCTTGTAATATGAACCTGTCTGACTAACCTGTATGTAGTCAGGGTACTACACACTCACACTTACATTACTTTTCTTTTATCTTTACTTTGCTCGGCTTTGGGGTCATTCTTGTTTTCAGAGCAAACGCTTAAAGATCCTTGGTACAGTGCAGTAATTTATGAATGACCTGTTTAGCTAAAGGGGTGGAGAGTGAGCGTGTGTAGCTGTATTATATACATTATACTATATTACAGTATTTCGTGCTTATTTCATGACCACAGTGACCTGATTAATCTTATCCAAATTTTTCTTCTAACTTTAAGATAAACCGATGACATGGGCCTTGCTATCACCCATTTAGATGCTATCGTTTCATCTTGCTGATCCAATAAAGTGAGTTTATTAGTATTCGTTTGACAGTCTTTAAAATTTGCATAATTCAATTGCTGCTTAATTGCAAGCCGCCTTATTGACTGACACAAACCAGAAACTTGCAAGCAGAATATATTCACACTGCTGACTGAGGAAATATCTTTTAATATTACCTATTAGGCAGCCTAATTGACACCCACAGAGTGTGGGCTCATTAAACTTAAGCATCAATAATATTTACCACAGCTTACCGTAGAGCATACATGAGTGAAATGCCTTTGAGAGACTGTTTGCAAAATGTGGGTCAGGTAAATGTTAAAAAAATGCACATGCATAGGTCTATAGCTATGTCATGTAAGATAAATTCAGTTAAATATTGTTAATTTAAATTTCTAATGTATCCATTATTGAAATTAGAATAACAAGAAGAAAATATTTGTATATTTATCATCTCTGTCTCTGAAACATAGTGATCAAGTCAGGAACTTTGGTTTCATTTTGGACTTTAATTCTCAGTTTTTCATTGTGTTAACAGGTTCACAAGAACTGTTTTTTCTTTCTGACACTTAAATATATATTTTTAAAAGTTTGAAAATACTTATATCAAACTGCTTGATGCATACATATCAAGAGTGCTGTAATGCTCCATTTGAAGAATCATCCAAACTATCAGTAGTCCTTATAAATACGCAGAAATGTGAACATATTAAAGTCTCCCAGCTCAGTACAGAATCATCGTTAAAATCCTATTAATTCAGAAAGCTCCAAATGGTTTGGCCCCGCAATAAATCTCTGACTTGCTCACTGTCGATTAAACCTCTCAGGTCATCAGGTGCAGATCTTTTAACTGTTCCCAGAATTAGATCAACGTGTGCTGAGAATGCTCTCAGCTACCCGGGTCCTGTTCTTAGGAACAAGCTGCCCTGAGGTCAGTCAGAGCTCTGTCCACAGTCAAAGACAAACTTTATCATTCTGGCAGCCCTGCACTTAATAACAGTGTGTTACCTTGTACGTGCGTGTTGTGTTTTATATCTTTGTAAAGATTGTTTTGTTATTTTTACTGCCTCAAGGCACAGTAGACCTACATGGGTTTTTATGTTTTTATCTTTCATGTTAAACACATTGAGTTTACTTTTAATAAAATGTGCTATACAAATAAAATTGCCATAAACTGTTACAATTGAATCTAGTTTTCTGCAATGCAGTGCATTCATTCAAATAAATGTATTCTAACAACTAAACAGACGAATAAAAACCTATAATATAATATATAAAAAATAATTGCCCACGTAGGAAAAAAATAAATATTAATTATTTTTATAAATTATTTTTTATTATTCTCTTGTTGCTGTTCGTTTTAATGTCGTTGCTTGGGCTTTAAAATATTGGGGCTATTTTAGCTGTAGCTATGTGTGGATAACGTGTCCAGAATAGCCAAATGCTAGTAATAGTTTATTAGCAGTAATAGTATTGACGATAAAATTAAGCGACGTTAGCAATTAATTTAAACAAGCAAACGTTAGCTTAACCTACCTGCGTTTCAGATAAACTCAGGCTGTTGGCCAGTTGTTTCCTCTCGGCTCCGACCACATAGTGGTTCTTCTCGAAGGCTCTTTCCAGCCGGAGGAGCTGGGAGGGAGAGAAGGCCGTCCGGATGCGTTTGGGTTTTCTGGCGAAAGGGCCGTGGAGGAGCAGGCTGTCCTGGGACACGTCGTTACCTGACAGCGAAGTCAACGAAACGGTAACGTCAGTCATGGCGGCTAAAAAAAGTTCATTCTTATTTTATTTTCCCGAGAAAAAAACAAAACAAGTTATAATGGTTCACCTATTGCTGTTTTTATTAATAAAATAAAATCGACATTTGAAAAAAAAAAAGGTGTATTAACACAAAAGTACGATAACAAAATGCCTTTTTTCACAATCATTTTATTTATTAGGCCCGTTTGAACGTGCCATTGTAAACTGTCCAAACCCGACAAAAAACACAATAAATTCATTATCTGGCAAACTCATTAAAGACAGTTTTGCCCTATAACGCAGTTTTAGGCTGAATGACTTTACGCACATATTAAAAATAAATAAATCTTGACAAAAATCATGATCAGACATTTATAGTTAAATAAATATAAGAAACTACATGGCTACACATTCGGAATAGTCATAAAATTAACACATCGTAATATATATCGAACATTTCTGTGACTACAGCTAAATATATAAAATGCGTCTTGTCAGCGAAAGTTATTGTGTTTAGTCTGATCTATTTGGCATTTTTAGGGTATAAGAGGTGAGACTGAAAATATTTTTGAGAATTTTTTTTTAATGGTCAATATTCCTCAGAGTTATTTTTTGGTGCAAACTGTTTTATTTAAAATAAATGTTTTTTTTTTGTTTTTTTTTTTACATTTACAAATTCTGTTAAATGTCCCATATTACCCACTTACATCCAGTAAGTCTAATGTATGTATTAATTAGCCTATGGTATAATTATGATACAGATATTTGATTTATTTATTTGTTTTTGTTTTGTTTTTAAAATAAGGGGCCCTTTATGTGTTTGCAACATTGCCCCCCCCCCCCCCCTCCAAAATGACATTTTCTGTCCAGACAAATATGTAATTAAAAATGATTGAATGAATAAAAAGCTGTAGATTATTTTTCCTGTCTTACTAATAACAGGTCTTAGAGTTGTATTTACTGGAAGGTACGTAGGTGTGGCTGAGGTTTGTCACCACAAGCTGTGTTCAAAGCCTCTCTGCATCAGATTTTTATTCCGCATCCCTCCCCTCACGGTGAAATTATTAAGGTAGATTTGATCTATTTTGCCTCCGTGGACAGGTTTTTGTGCAGGATTTTTTAATTAAATGAAAAAAAAAAAAAACTGTAGCCTCACCTAAGGCATTTTTATTGTATGTGGGGAAAAAACACAACACGGGTGCTTATCTTCTCCTCCTGTGGTTTTCCGAGAGTAGCTGCAGGGCAAACGAGAGTGGGAAACATGAGAGGAGCCCAACAAGCCTGCTGCAAGCTGTCAGTGGTCTTGTGGATTGTGATATCTGCGGCTACAGTTTATTGTTCGACTAAAAATGCTTTTGAAATCTACAGTCATATTGTTGAAAAAAAAATCCCACACAAAGATATTTTGTTTACTATGGAAACCACGTGTTATGCACACACTTATTTTATTAGTTTAATCACCTGCACCTACTTTATTCACCATTTTACGCACAGAATAACGCATTGTTTAATTCTAGGCTAAGAATCCTGGTCTTTATACCTCAATAGTGGACCTCAAAATACGCACACATCTGCAAGTCTTTAAGCGAAATAATAATTTAAAAAACTTTTATTACTATGATTATTATATTATTATGTTTTGCATTCGCATTTTTCACGTACCTTGAAATCTGTGTCCAAAAAATCTGTTCCGTAACACCCAGGGGTAAAAGTTGAGCGGGTCTCGGTGTTGCGTCCCAAAGAAGTGCGGATGCTGTAGGTGGGATCCTCCGAGCTGGTGAGGAGCCACGGTGAGTGAGGGGTGGTTCATCGTCTCCGGGAACACCAGGTCCGGGCTCTGGTAGAGGGACCTGGCCGGTGGTGGAGCCTGGTAACTGTTCATTAAGGCATCTGTAGTCGGGTTGGAGTAACTTAAAGCCGTCGGGCGGATGGGATCCTCTGCTGTTAGAGGGTTCTCTTTAGCGACCAGAGACTCTATCGTGAAGCAGCGCTTGCCTGCAGACGAAAACATCATCTCTCGGTAGAAAGGGAAACCAAAAAGAACGCGATCAGCCTTTATTATTTTTCCTCCTTCCTCTTGCTGAAAAGAAAAAAAAGGAGCCCACTCTCAGAGAAGCATCATGACCAAAGGTGGTGGGGGTGTTAGGGGGAGGGTGGGTGAAGGGTTTGTCTACACGAGCTCTAAGATGCTGCTAGAAAACTCAACAGTGCTGCAAATTGTCCTGAGCCCGTGCGCGCTCGGAGGGTTTCTGCGCGCAAATGCGCACCAAGAAAAGCGCCCGAAACCTTCCATGTGGCTTGACGTTGCGCGGAAAGAGGGAGCTGATTGGACCAGAGCACCTGCCAATAGGTCTCCTCAAGTACCTGCTCCGTAGATCACACAAGACCGGGCAGCTTAGTTACAGGGGCACGCTGAGAAAAACTAGCATGCTCCAATTAATGGGTCATTGCATGTCGCGTTAAGCTTTAATGTCAAGTTTTTCTAAAGGAGGAAGAACAAAACTAGTCCGCCTGCGGGAGTGAGAAGGTCCCACTCGTCCCAGAGCAGATTCATCCAGTTCAGGAATTCTCATAGTGTCAGTATTTGACTGATGCTCGTTAAGAAGTTTTTTAAAAAGCTGACTCAGTGAGACACTTTGGATCTTTCACCTTTAACTTAACGTTTAGGCTCTCTTTCAACTCTCATTACAAACACACACACACAAAAGAACAAAATTAGATTTGTATTATGAGATTTATGTGCCTCTCAGAATAAGACAATACAAAGTTTTACCCTCAAATCCGCTTATTTTTCTTTTATTGATGTTATTATTATTACTACAGTCGAAACTCCACGGCTGTCTTTAATGTTTTTATGTGATCTTCATACGATTTAAAGCAACAACAACATGAATCAGTGAAGAATGCTGTTGATTCTGGTGAGTCAGACTCCCCGCAACAGAGCATCCTTTCTCTCTACAATGTGAGATGTGCCGCTGATTGTTTTGTTTTCTTTTGTTTTTTAAATCTAATTTTCCGTGGATTTTAAATGTTTCTCAATCGGGGCAATAATAAGTACACGTTCGACTTAATAGCTCCGGTTAAAAAAGGAGAAAAAGCAAGAAATAATATTTGTTACAGGTGTTATTTTTAGTTTTAGTTTATAGTTTTTTTCCTGCTTAAAATTTAAATGTAGTCAAGCAAACGTTTTTTTTTTTTAAATTTGGTCCAATCAGATCGACGCATCTTTCAGGTCACAACGTGTATTTTTAATTTTTAATGGTGTGCTCGCGTTTTTATGTTACAAATTTAGCTCATTTATTATTATTATTATTATTATTATTATTATTATTATTATTATTATTATTATTATTGTTACTTTTTATTGTAAGCACATAACGGCGCCATTAATTCGCCTCGTGTTTTTTTAAATATATATTTTTAAGAAAACGTCTGTGAGTTTGTCCTCTATGAGGACAGTTTAGCAGGAGAAAGCCTGTTTGTCATTACTGGAGCTGCTCCCTCGGCGCTCAGCTTCCATTGCGCGCTAACCAAGTTAATAATTATCCTCTTAATATGCTCCTTCGCGTTGGGGTTGCATTAGAAAATCATTACCGATGGAAATTATGAGGTAAAACAAGCTGTTGATTAGGCTTTTAGAGCTAAAGGCTCCTAAAGACAGCAATCGGTTCTGGGAATGGGTCATTGTTCGAAAAGCTTAATATGGGGCTGTTCCTTGAACACTTCCATTTCTTTTAGTTATAGTAATTACACGGTGAGGATTGTGGCGACGCATAAATGCTATTCAGTTATTTTAAAAATCATTCTTGGTGGATCATAAATTCCTAATACAGTTTGCCAGGAAATCATCCACATCTGTGGCATAACTATAAGTTTCTATTGAAAGGTCTGCCGCGAAATAGCTGTAAAATTAAACCCTGGAGATTTTTAACTCTTTAAATTTAACCTTCACAAGTGTTTTAGTCGTATAGGTCAGCGGTAAGTTCCATATAAGCCTATAGTGGTGGAGAATGTAAGGAGAGATCACAGGAATAAGGAAACAGCGCAGATGAATACACCGCCTTTATAGGGAAACGTTTCAGGAATCAGTCACGCAGCTCAGTTCTCTATCTAAACAGTCCAGACAGAGCATCAGAAGCAGGAACTTGAAGGATGGCTGAGTCGGTTAAAAATGCCGCCTTGAGTTTAATGATGAAACCCTGTGGGCCTTTACGCGCTGACCCTGATCGCGGCTGGTTAATAGATGATCAAATCGCTCTGCTGTAACAAAAAACAAAGGAAAGCGCTCTAACCTTGTTCCGTACCTGTTGTTGATTTCACCCCCGAGGCCCCCTTATTACTCAGAGTCTGACCAAAGTGATCTTCAAGAATAGTGCACTGACTGTTTAATGGATTTTTTTCCCTTAAAGCTTTTATAGTGACATTTCTATGTAGCAGCTGCAACAATCTGAAACCTTTTCGAGATCTTAATTCTCATTTAGTGCTTGAAGAATCAAATAAAACGAGATAAATGACAACTCTTTAAAGCACACAACACACGTATGAATATGTCCAGTGTGACCGGAGAAAAAAATCATTGCACATTTTGTGTATTAAGAAAACCTAGAAGAGAGATCGGAGATGTTCCAAGATGCAGTTAGCCTGCAGGAGCTAGAAATAACCGGAGGGAAGAGTGGGGGGGGAAAACCCCTTACGGTAAACCCTAAACAGCCTGCTTTTATCCATAACTTAAAATAAATTTGTATCTTATAATTTTAAATGTTAATCAACTGATATAAAGTGGACAACAACAACAAAAGCAATAATAATAATAATAATAATAATGATGATAAATAAATAAATAATAATAATACATTTTAAACAGTTCAGTTCCTCACAGTCAAAAAAGGAAACAACTGTGAGGAGTGACGACAGTTTAGATTAGTGCCGCCCTCTAGTGGCGGAAGATTGAAATGCTCTTATAGCTCACTGAAAAACACCGACCTTTATGTCAATGCTGCCATCTAGCGGTTGAGGTGAGGAACGGTAAGGCTGTAAGGATTTTGAGTTTATCCGCAGAGATCAAAGGGAAGCTGTGGCCTCAGCGGTTCCAGGTTGGCGAGGGGCTTCACGAGGGCTTGTAAGTTGGAGAACAAGAAGTTTAAGTTTTAACTGATGCATATTATTTTTATTTTTTTTTATGAAACTTAATGAAATTACTTGTGAATTAAAAGAAAATAACTAAATAAATATTGGGATATTCAGCTTTTGGGGCTGTGTGACAAAGCATCAGCACCGTGTGTCGTCTGGTCCTTCTCCCCTAACGCTGATCAAAGCCATGAGATCAAATCAGTCCGCAGACCGCCTCGGTCCCTTCCTCCGTTCATTAATAAACTAATTGACCATTTTGTTTCGCATTAGCGTTGTGTGTTCAGCTAATCTCTTCCACTTAAATACTTGGGAAATTTCACCCCATTATAACGAGATGAGAAAAGTAGCACGTCACTGCGTTTGTGGCACCTGCATAAGAAGTGCGGTCGTTCGGCCACCTGTACGGCCCCGCTCTTCCACCGGCTCCCCTGCTCAGCATAAACAAACATCCCACTTTTAACACGGCCTGGGAAAAAATAATGGGATGGGAAATGCATTAGTGTTAAGATTATATGTTTGAAATCTCAGTTTGGGACGTCAGATACAATACAATTAAATATGACACTTAATTGATGAAAGGTTTTGCTGTCGAGCGTAAAAGTTGCACAGTTGATATCCAGCGGTCTTTCTGTTTTAGCCTGCAGCTTGTTTAATGGCGTCCTCCGTCGCTGTATACAATGTTAACAGGAACTGCTGTTTCCTGGCAAAGAAAAGAAGCAGTTTGTTCTCCGAGCATGAGCCCCTCTTGTCCGTGCCCGTGTCAGAAGTCATTGTGCATCTCAAATGCGAGGCTTTCACGTCGAGACAAAGCCCTGTCTCTACTTCAAACGCTTGTAATGAAAGCTAATGACTATTAGATGGAGTAGAGTGGCCCTTACCTCTGCAAATAAAATGCAAAGAGGGATTCCCCCCTTTACAATCGCCTGCTCTAAAACGCATGTTGGTTAAAGCGTGAGTGCGCTCTCCCCATTGAGGCTGCAGGTCGTTGAATTCCATGAGAACTTTCACACCTCCTCAAAGCTGCATTACAATCTGAAGGTGAAGAAGAACTCATGGGAGTCATATGACGAACTGTATTCAAATTTTTTGGTGGGGAGAAACTCAGTAGCCAATTAATTAGGTACACCAGACAATATAAACCAGCTAGTATAAAACAGGCCTCGCTGGTGCAAATAAGGATATCATTGCCACTAATGATCCTCCAAAAAAGTGAGGTCAATATACTATTACTACTACTACTAATAATAATAATGCTTTAGCCTTTGATCTGTTCTTGAGGACAACAAAGCGACTTGGAGACATCAGCTTCAAGTATGAGAAACTCAGATTGACTCAAATTGACTAATTCATTTTTAAAATTAAGATTTAGTTGCAATTAATTATTCACTGAAACCCTCTCCCAACATTTTGAGCTTTGAGCAAAGGTAATAGCTTGAAATGTGCACATTCTAAACCCTAAAACCAGCAAAGATTGGTCTTTTCTCTTGAGCGAGTTATCAAAACAGTTGCTGATGAGTTGTTTCAGATGAACACAGCCCAACAAAGGCAGATTGAAGAGACCCGTGTGGATAAACCAAAATTGCCCACTGTGTTTGTGTCGCCAAGACAAATTGTGTAATGTGCTGAAATGCAAAGCTCACGAGAGCAGATGAGAGCGACCAGTCAAGAGACAAGTGAAGATGTTACAGTTTCCTTTCAGAAAAGCCTTCAATTCGGACCCTGCAGAGAGTCTTAAGAAGCACAGTCAGCGCTGGCAAGCATCCAGCCGTTAAGGTGCCCTGTGCTAATTGAGACGATGAGCCCGGTGACCCCCACCGCCCCTCCCCTGGACTCTCTCGGTTTTCCCAGGCCTCTGGCTGCTTCTTTCTGTCCCTCAATGGGATTACGTCGAGCTGTGGACAGAGAAGAGGAGAAGGGGGCTCTGATTCCCGGCTGATCACATCAGAAACGGCTCTCTGTGGTTTTACACAAATTCTGCTCCTTCAGCGGTGCTTAAGCCATAATCAGGCCGAACGGGGGCACCAAGAGAGAGCAGGCAGGGGGTGGCGGACAAGAGACAGTGAAAGAGATCAGCTCTGTTAGCGTTTATTAAACTCTTCTCTTTGATAAGGTTACCAGCTGTCTTCTCCTTGTCTCCTTGCACCCTGACGTTTAAATTGACAGTTAAATTGATCGGCAGCGAAAGAAGAAAAAGAAATATCTGACTTGATTTTGTTGCACTTTTTGTAGTGAATTAGTCAGCTTGAGTGGCCTGTTGGTCAGGAGCATATAGTATATTGCATGGGAAAGGAAACCTTTATTCTGAAATACATTTTACACACAGAAACAAGTGCCTCAGCAGAAAAGCAGCAGTGTATCTGCATCTGGAGTTGTTCTGTTGATTGTGTTTGTATAGATAGTTAGTTACTTTGTTAAGTCAGTGAGAGTTTGTGTGTGCTTTTTTCTTCCAAATGTCATGTTTGTGTAATTGTTCTTTGCCTTGGGTAAAATAACGTGAGCATAGAAACTAAATTATAAATTTAAATCATCACTTTTGTTTATGATATATGTGCTAACAATTTTTCAGCAACCAAATTTGTAACCATAGTAGGCCAAATTCACACAATTATTTACATCAGGGGTGTCAAACACGAGGCCTGGGAGCCCAAATTGACCCGGCAAAGACTCCAAGCCGGCCTGCTGGAGGGCTCTAGAAAATGTGAAGGAGTGCATAGCTTTAGCTAGGAACTTTTAGCTGTATTTTTATAGGTTTTCCAGCTTTTCCTGTTTCTAAACACAACCTTTCCATTGGTATTCACACTATACCAAAGTAATTCAGTAAAAGATAAACAATTAAATGACATAAATGTTCCTGGTCACAAAAAAAAGAAAAAAAAAAGAAAAGAAAACCTCCCCAGACATTTTTCAGAGAAATAATAAAAACATTATATTTTAGAATCACAGGACAGTCTGGGGCAAGACTTTTTATTTCATTTTACTCATTTACCTTGTAATTTCACTTGGCCAACCCACTAAAGATCAAAGTGAGCTGTATGTGACCTGGAACTAAAATCTATTTGACATCCCTGACTTACACCTTCTGTCGTGCTTGTGACGGTGCATTTGTTAACATGAAATGTGTCATCATATGTTTTTAAGATTAAAGAGGTAGACGCTGCGTGTTCCCATCAGCCGTCTTTGTTTAATGTGACCAACGAGTTTCAGTTGACCACCCCAATTACCTGCTCTGATGGACACGTATCCTTTCTACGTGCCGTCTTCTCTCCTGTTTTATCCCTCATGTCTGCCAGGCAGACAGCATGGGTCCCTTTCCGCCTGGAAGGAAAGATGCTGAGTTTCAATAGAGCAGAGACAGGACACCTGCTGGCGGTGGGTGGGCATGTGGAAGCCCTGTCCACTGAGAACCAGTGAGAACGGTCATATTGACCATTTAAACAGATTAAACAGTGAGACCTAGCTCTCTTGCTCCGAGACACAGTGACCCCTACCACCCTGGGTTACAGATATCCCAGCTAATCCCTGAGCTGGTTATTTATTTGCTTAGCTTAAACCAGAGGGGAACCTAGACTTTACATTGGATCAAACCTGGAAGGAAATATCTCCCATCATCCTCAGACTTGGCAGAGTGAGATGAGAGGGAAAATGAGCAAAGTCCAGAAAGGCACAAGAATGACATGCTTAGGACACATTAAAGATGAGCGTTGCTCTGAGTAGCAAAGACAAAAGTTCATTTATTTGTTAAATAAGACTTTGAAATATCTAAATGATGCATCTGAAAACAGGATTTCAAGTCTTTCTCTAAAACACTAAGTGAACCACATTTGAAGTTAATGTTTGTTTAAAATAAGTGCCATTTATTAAGATTTGAATCCCTTAAACATGAACTCATTTGCTTCTTCATAAGTGTGTGATCCAATTTCACTGACAATGAACAATGAACCCCACCAAACATCCACCAAATTCACTCAAACTATTAAAAATTCAAATATGAAGAACATGATGTAACGTGTCCCTGCTTCCCAAACCACTTTAAGCTGCTGAGATGTCTAGTAATAATAAATTAGAACTTTTCTAACCTTTGTAGTAAATGGGTGAAAAATCAGCTTTGCTGATTTACAGAGTTTGCTTCTGTTGCCTTAAACTTCTAAACTCTCTCTAACTGGATATAAAGGAATGAACAGGACAAGTTTTTGCATTCATTTCATAAAATATATTTTCTTAATATTTCAGATATACAAAAACAAACTCATCAAAAGGGCAATAAATGTAGAAAATTAAATAAAAAACTATAAATCTATTAAATATTTTTAGTTGGAGACTATTAGCCTCTTTTCTCAGATATATACATACAAATATATATATAAAAAAATCCTCTTTTTTTATTGTAGTCAAAAGTCCGGTGGTTGGTTCAGCAGTGCTCATTGGAGTCGTCAGATACGTCAATATCCACATCCGAATCGGAGAATTCTTCATCCTCATCGCCCTCATCCCCGTTCCCTTGAGATCCGGGGCTTTTCGGTGGAGCGGCCAGGCCCAGTTTGGCCAGTTTGGCCTGCTGCTGTTCCAGACTCTGTTTGCGCCACTTGATGCGTCTGTTCTGAAACCAGACTTTGACCTATGGGGGAAAAAAAGAAAGAAGACACTTAGAAATAGTACCTTTATATAAGATGATTGAGTTGTGTGAGATGTCTCAAAGAATACCTATACTGTGTTTTGTTCGGTAAGACAAGTTTTTTTTTATTACCTGAGCTTCGGTGAGCTGCAGAGAAGACGCCAGGAGGAATCTCTCCGATCCGACCATGTACTGCTGCCGGGCGAACTCTTTCTCCAGGCGGGATAGCTGCTCGCTGGTGAAGCTGGTGCGCATCCTCTTTGACTTCCCACCTTTCGTTTTGAGCGAATGTAGCCCCACATTGATTTTGGGCATTGCCGCTGCAGAACAGATGAAACATGTAACCAAACACACACTGCCACGTAAACGTCTCCGTTTCTACAGAAAAATTACTTTTCGAGTGTTTTTGTTTGTTTTTTGTTTTTGTTTTTACCTTGAGCGTAAAGTGCGCCTCGACACGATGGCTGGTAGGTGAAAGGTGGGTAACAGTAGACGGAATATCCAGGTTGCGTGTGGATCGCTGAGTGTAACACGTTGGGTGAGGAGTAGACCCACGGTGCTGGTCCTATCGGTAAGCCTACGTGTCCGGTAAAAGGCAGGGCGGATGGTGCTGGCTCGTATTTCACGCCGCACTGGGCAGGACTCGTGCGGCCGCTGGTTGTGTCCTCGGGTTTGGCGAGCAAAGCCTCAATAGTGAAAGATTTCCCACTGGGTGGTTTCGACTCGCACTGCCCTCCCTGGTAGTGCGGGTGCAGCGACGCCGGTGCGTAATTACGCACGGAGTATCCATAAGCTCTGATCGGCCCGTTCGGTACCTGCATGCTGACGGTTATTTAAAATTAGCCTATGAAGGTATCTGCTGAAAAAAAAGTTGCTTCTCCAAGTCCAGCAGGAAGGTGAATGCTGCTCCTCTGCGGAGTGTCTCAATTTATAGTCCAGAGGCGCACGGAGGTGTCAACAGCCCCCCCGCCGGCCCTTTGTCTTTCTAAGTAGCAGATGAGAGAGGCGAACATCCCGACAAGGTATCCAATTAATTGCTGGAGTAATACAAGCTGGGATTGTCAAACATCCTAACCCTTTGAATGAGCAGCCTTTTGAAGAGGGCTGGGGGGGGGGGGACTCAAGAGATTTGCTAGGGTACAAATTCTTGCATGGATCTTAAGTCCAAATGTAATCATTACCGCTGGGAAAGCCTTGATGTTACCAAATCATCTTATTTTGGTGTCCTTTAAGTTCAGGCTGGTCGACAGATGCTTTACACACCGTAACAAGTCACTTCATAATTGGAAACCACCTTTAAGCTACAGAGAAAGGGAATGTTGTGTTGCTTTCTGTTTTTGTATCCTTTTTTTCTGAATTCCACGCTAAGATACGTGTTTGCAGTTGTAAATCAAGCACCACGTCTGTGTGTTAACAGTTTGTGATGCGTTTCCTGTATAAAACGAATGCACTCCATTCCCAAAGTGTTTCTTTTAGCAGCAACGGTGTGGTTCTTGAAACTGAATAACAGCCCTGCGTAATTGAGGCGTCAAATTCAGCGGGTGAGCGCAGCGCTGCAGGTTTTACCAAACTGCAGCTCCGCTAATCTCAATTACTCCGTTAATCCACAGGCTGATCTGTCCAGGCGTTTCACTGTAGCTCATCAGAGAAGGTTGATTTGTTTAATTTCTCAAACAATCTAAAGTTGCTCTAAATCTGAGCCTTAAATCTGAGCTCGGGTTTGTTTATGGTCTAAAAATACAAAATGTAGAGTATTATCACTGCACGGCTATTTTGCATACATTTATTATTTTAAAACGAATCTTCTTAGGTTTTCTTTCTTTCTTTTTTGTTCAAAGGGGGTGATTTTACACTAACCCTAGGACAAAAAAACTTCCTCTCTTTCAACCCGGATTGTTGCCAGCTCTGCAAACTTTCCAGGCTCATTTCCATCATTTGGAAGTGGCAGAGAGCGCCTCCCGAGCCTTAAGTAACTGTTAAAACACATTTAAACACCGAAGCGAAACGCTCATTCCCTTTGACCTCCGTTCGATCTATTTATTCTCTTTGGCTGACACTAGAATGTCTAATGAAGAGGGCAAACACAGACTTTCTCGAGTCGGCCTGAACAATAAAGGATCCTTCTTCTGATGCCTCTACGACCGGACCACCCACCCCATGAGCGGTGTTTACTGGCGTGTACCCTCTGCCCCGACAAGTCTTTTAATTCGCATTTAGTCTTGAAAAGGAAAAGCTTTAAGTTGGTGCGCAAATGTAAGACATTTCAGAGTTAAAACAGCATTGGAAATTATTTGTCGACTAAGGCCTTATTTTCTGACGCAGAGAAAAGGACTATTGTCAAAAATTATCAAAAGAATTGAAAAATACACAAATTATTTACTTCACATTCTTCCTGTGAGGCCAAGACAATTAATAAGCAAATACAAAATAGTCTAGGTCTATTTTAAGAGACATTTAGATCCAAAAGTTAGATAAAGGTTTATATTTCCAGGTTTCTTTTCTATTAAGATGGACAAATGGACAAAAGTGGAATATAGAACATAAATAAATTCTTTGATGGATTCACATTGAGCTGTGGGGACTGGTGATGCACATTTCCTGCATTTTCTTTACATTTTAGGCTAAAAATGAAAATTAAATAAATTCCATTTTAACTCTGAACTGTGCTTAATATATTTCTTTTTCATTTTCAGCCAAATCCTCTAATATTTCAGCTGTAAATCTTTAATCTAATAACATAACTTCATCTTCAACAACACTCCTTTTCTTTATATTGAGAGTTAACCTGAAATAAAAACCCTCTCTGGATCAAGGTAGTCACAGTGCTTGTGTATTGGAGCCAGACAGGGAATACACGCCTTTGTCCAGGGGAGTTGCCTTTTCATAGTCATGGCTCGAGAGAAGAAAGACAACTAAGGGCTGCTCTCTAATGGCTCCGTGGGCCACCCTCCCCAAATGAGGCTCTCAGCAAAAGCTTGAAACTCATCAGCATCACTTAGTCATTCAGCATCTGGCTGCATGTAGTGATGGCTCATGTTTCTCTCGCCTCTTGGTATTTGTTTTACTTCTGTGAATGATGCAAAACTCTACCAAGATAAAGGGGTCATACAGTAAAATCAACCCTCCACACACACTTGGTGAACAACCAAAACTCCATCTAATTAACATGACGCATAAATCTTAAAATTTCATACAAAGTGAAACATTTTCATACATCAGAGTTTTAACAGCAGTTTGTGGAATATGAGAGATCCATTAGCTGCTTTGACAGATACCATTAAACTTATGTTAATACAACCAGCAAACATGCAAGCCTTCGCTTCTATAGGGGAAAAAAAAAATCACAGTAGTCTGTCAATGATGGGTGGCATTTAGATTCTCATTTCATTTGCGATTCAGTCAGTTGTGAAAGTTTACCCAAGGAGCAGTCAGAAAGATAGACAATAAAGGTGCTGTTTTCAATCAAAAGCATACAAGAATCATAAAAAACATAAGAGCTGTCGTCAGAAATGAATCTCACATTCTCACATTTGGTATACAATCAAGTTGTGTAATAAATGCTTGTATAAAAGATAATTCAGCTAACAATACAGTTTAAGTAGAATGAAGTAAAATAAAACAATGAATTAAAAGTTCCAACAAAACACGGCACCTGGAGATGTAAGCCTACTCTTGTCTACATGCTTCTGTTTTCCTGTTTTACTTTCAGTTACAAGTTACTGCGAGGTTTTCAGGATCAAAGCCATCATTTTAAAACAATGGATGTCAGAAATATTACTCCAGCTCATGGACACATGACAGAGAAGTGAGAGCTATACAACTCTGTCTGTTTAGCTCTGTGCACATGCAGCTGAATGAGACAAAAGCAAAGAGAAACACTATCATCATCATCATCATCAGCAGTGAAAGGGATCTTTTTCTCACCTGCTCGACATATTTAACATACACTGTAATCTCAGTCTTTCCTGTCTCCACACATTCCCCACTAATGACTTTATGAAGCCACTTACTAAACGATCAAGAACGACTTGTTTCTATCGCTTTGCCACTGGGAGTCATTAGGTATTACCGGGGCCTGCTGGGCTCTGGCCCTCACCTTGACTATGAATGAGAGTCCAGTGAATGGGCAGGTACACGCCGTCTGACTCCAATACACATTCAGGAACTGCTGTAGGCTGTGGCTGTAGTTGGCCAAATGAAGAACCTCACACGCCCTAAAGATGAAACCATAACACGAGCCTGTTTTTCAAAATTGTTACTTTCGAAGTGTTTTTTTTTCCTTTTTTGATTTCTTAAAAAAGCAAGTTGACCTGCTAGAAGCGGATGGCTTTAAAATCAGCTTCAGTGCTTGAACCTCAGGGGTTGCTGTTTAAGTGTGAAGAGGCAGGACACACAGAAATATTGAGATATATTAACAAAAAACAAAAAAACACCAGTGCATATCATTCTCTGTCTCTGTGTGGTGACTTCTAATATATACTGTCGATAGCTTAATAGTTGTTTTGTATTTTTTTAGAAATAAGTCAGCTTTTGTCACAACATGTCTCAAGACTTTCATGATAAGTCTGAGGGGGGGTCACAGGCTTTTAAATTGCAAATGAGTCTTTGAATGTAAAAGACTTTATACCCGTGTCATCAGCCATTAGTTTCAGATAAAAATCTTTCAATCACATATAAATAACATTTGTGATAAGCCTTGTGGAACTTTCTTATATATATTTGGTTCTTCTGGCGTTTTACTATGCCAAATCATTAACTGTAATATATTTACCTGTAATCATACAGCAGGTTCAGTCTACAGGTCATTTAAAAGCAGTTATAAACTGGCTGTGTTTAATTTTGCTCTATAAGACCTGATCTCATTAAAAGAGCTGGAGAGAAATAAAAATCGGTATAAAAGCAATATTTTGTATTCCTCTAATGAACAAAGTAATTACAGTAATGGAAATCGCTTCTTTTGCATGTGACTATGTATATTCTGTGTGTTTTCCATTTAAATGTGTGGCGGCAGAAACAGCCTTACTGCAGCTCTGTTCTTCAGTGTCGACACCGGAGCTGTGAACTGACTGTATGAGCTGCTTTCTGCCACCCATTTACCTAAATAATCGTCTATACTGTCAACTTAATGAAGGATTAACTTTCTTGCTGAGGAGTTTCTGTTGACTGGCTTTACAGGGACCGGAGCATCAGTGTATTCGAGCTGTCAGACACAGACAAGCCACTACTGGGCCAAAGAGAGAGTGTCAATCCCTGATTTCAGCAGAGCAAAATCCAAAATAGAGAGCCAATTCCCTCAGTAACTTTAAAAAAATTGGGATTTCAATAAGTCATTTGATAGAGAAAAGTGGTGATGGTGAGACACAATAAAAACAGCATTTCAATATTTAGGTAGGAGGACCTTTTCAGCCATGCTAGCAGCTTAGCTATCATGTCTGTCAGCTACAGAAATATGTATATATTAAATCTTTCTGTCCTCAGTCAACAAACCCCCAATGTCTTTCCTTTAGGATTGCTATAAGGTGGAGATGTGGTTTAAGTGGATTGTTTTTAAAAGATGTTGCTTGCCATGAAATTGATGTCCCGTTCCTCTGAATTCCAATAAGTTTCATGATCTAACAGCTAATCATCTGACCCCAGATTACATTTAACAAAACTTAATTTTGTTTTAATTTACTTTATGACCACATACCTACAGAAATGATTAAATTCCCATTAGCAAACCTTGTGTTCAGAACACAATTCAGTATAAATTTAGCATGCTAACAAGCTAAACCTAGCAATCAAAGTAGAAAGGTGTAGCCCAACATTGCGCTTCAACCATATATTCCAAGTTGTGCAAATTCTCCCTTACTTACAGGAATTCATGCTGCTGACCTTATAAGGTATTTATTGTTGCATGCAATGTCAAAAAATTGCAACATGAACTGAGACACTTGCTGTATGTGAAGCCTGTGCAGATGATTGTGGGTGCAAATCTGCCTGGTCTGTTAGAACTGAGCTGCAAGCCAACATATGAGTTTAATACACCAAGAATATTCAAATTGTGCAACTATACTGGTCTTGTCTGACTGACATACTGGAAAAAAGAGGCAGAAGTCGGGAGATATATTTGTTTTTTTGGATTCCTCATTGATACTATTATGTAATGTGGACACACTAAACCAGGGGTGTCGAACTCCAGGCCTCGAGGGCCGGTGTCCTGCAGGTTTTTAGATATCACCCTGTTTCAACACATCTGAATCAAATGATTAGTTCATTACCAGGCTTCTGGAGAACTTCAAGACATGTTGAGGAGGTAATTTAGCCATTTAAATCAGCTCTCTTGGATCAAGGACACATCTAAAACCTGCAGGACACTGGCCCTCGAGGCCTGGAGTTCGACACCTGTGCACTAAACTATACCATGCCAATATGGGCACCTGCCCCTTTCCCTGTGGGTGCCCCAAGTGCCCTTTTCTTGAGGCATTTTCTGGTTTTTGGGTTGTTTTTTTTTAATGTGTGTGTGCATGTGGAGTCCTGCCTGTGCCCCTCAACAATTACATTTAACCATTAATCACATTTTTGCTAAATACGAGGATCTGGCTTACATCAGTCACATGACTACCATTAACCAATGCTCACCACATTTTTTGCCGCCTGGGCGGAGTGGAGGTGTAGGGGAAGCAGTTAACTGGGAGACGTAGATTGATGCAAAGAAAACCAGGAAGTAGGGTGTACAGTGTAGACTATAGCACACAGGATTATTATCCTGTGTGCTATTACCATTATTATGGTTATGGTTATTATGTGCGCATTGGTAAGTTGTCTTTTGGCAACTGACAAATTGAAACAAATGAGCGTGTTGTGTGTGCAACAGCGTGACGAAACATTACCTGTCCTTTTATTAACTGCACAAGTAGTGCTGGTCATAGCTGCTAGCTAACTGGGTAAGATCCCTCACCAGCTGGACTACAAAGAGCACAGGTCACAATAACACATGTACCAGCTGTTGCATTGCAGAGGTATTCAAGTATAAAACAATAATAAACACAATGTTTTGGTTCTATAACATTTTTCTATCATTACTTTATCATGGATTAGGAGCAAGAGTTGTTAAGTGTGGATAACTAAATAATAGTTTAATGCAATAGTAAACTGTGCCTTGTTCTCAGATGGACAGCAAGTGGAGAGTGATGGATGAGATGAGGAGATGGAAGGAGGAAGAGAAGCAAAGAGTGAGTCACAGGCAGAGCTTAGTTTATTTCCCACAGTTTTTTTAAAATCTCTTGCCTGATGGTTCCAAGTACTGTCACCAATCTTTGCAAATTATTATTATTATCTCATAACACTTGTTTAATCAGCTACCATCTCTCCTATAAACTTTTTACAGTCTACAGTCTCAGATCAACACAGCCCTGCCCACCAGCATTATCAGCAGCAGGAGCAGCAGAAACCCGTCAACAGCAACATTGTACCCATCAGGTAAAACATAGACTACGTTTGCTTTGCATTGTCCCCACCTGATGACAGTGATATAGTATGATGCGATTCCATATTAGATTCTTGATGAATGTAGGTTGTTGTTAGTCAGCCTGGTTCTTTGTGCCCCTTTTTAACTTTGAGCACCTTCAAACATCTCTGCATGGCTCTGACCACTGCAGTGGATTTTAAATGAAAAAAAACAACAACAACAAGATGTTATTGAAATACCAGCTTTCAGCTTTAATTCAAGAGTTTTTCAAAAAAAACAAACACTTTCTAGAAGTTGTACCCATTTTTGCACATAGTCTCCGTTTTCAGAGACGTGATTAGACCTTGTGAAGTTGTTTTTCTTAAGGATGGAAATGATTCTGTCATCATGCACTTTAGTTGATTTTTGTGATCTTTCAAGCCTTTTGGTGTTGCTGAGAAGGTCATTCATTCTTTTTAAGAATTTACCAGATTGCTGATTTGTCCATTCCTAACGTTTTTTCTGTGTCTGATGGCTTTAAATGGCCTATTTGTGCCCTGTAGTAAAAATTACGGCCAAAAGCTGCAAAATGCAAAATCAACACTTTGAATTTTGATATTATGTTTGCATCATGTGCCATGTAATAACAAGGGAACAGGTCTCACATTCAGTTTTTTAAATGACATTTGATTAAACGTCATAGGGGTGCAAAGTGGGGTCCTGTTCACAATCCATTAAAATTTGGCTTACAAGTATACTGCGTATTGTCAACCCACAGAAATTACTGCATAAAGATTTAAAATATTTTGTCACGTTTGACCTCAAAATGTCAAACTTCCACAAAATGTCTTTTATTTTTAAAACTTTCCTTAAAAATCTGCTGCATTTGTTTATATTGGCAAAATTTAGAAAAATGGTATATGGTGATTTTAAATATCATATATAATATTATTTGCTTTCTTGTAAAAAATCTGGCAGTGTCTGTCTTGAAAATGTAATAAGATTAAGGGTGCGTTCCCATACCAATAAGCATCCATCTAATTAAATGGCCAAGTCAGTCACCTGATCTCATCCCAGTAGAGCATACATTTCTTTTATTAAAAAGTGAAGGCAGAGATCTTAAGAGAGCAAACACACTGATTGGTGAAAGGCCTTATAGGTGGCATCGTCATAACTTCTTCAATAAAGACATTTTTTGAGAAAAGTTTGGTCAGATGTAGATACCACATTTAATAACCAAACTTTTCTTGTCTCTCTAGTCAAATTAGCATCCCCATTAGTCTTTTGATAAATGCATAAATTGTAGACTTTTCAGATCTTCACTAAGTCATAAGGCTTCTTTTTGAAACCAGTCTTTCCAGTGTTTAAAAGGGGGGGCTCTTCCCAGGTGCTTTGAGGGACCCCCTCTATCTTTAATGGAGGTGAGAATTGGCGGGTTGGACTTTAACACTTGACCTCTGTTTACACTTCCTGTGGGTGTCAGAGCTTGTCTATAAAGCACTTCTTGGAGGGTTTTGCAGCATTGAAAGAAGACAGAGAGAGGCCAAGCACCCTGGCGCTGCGAGCTCAATGCACTGCTGCTCCTGGGCTGTGATTATAGGGACAAGCCATTTCCTCTCTTCACATTCTCTGTTTGCTTATGGTACTGCCACACTTCCTCCACCCCCAACACTCAGCTCCTCAGGCCTTTTATAGGAAATGATGACAAGCCTGCATATTCAAACCCGACTGTTCAGGTCACCGTCTGGCTGATAATAAAGATCTAATGAATGGTAGAAAGCTGAAATTTGCCTTAAAAATAGAACTTTTTTACTGAGACTAATCACATGAGCTGAATGAATATGTGGCCTGCATTAGCAGGTGTTTATCTGTACTTTGTACAAACTAGCATTATATTCCTATTTTTATTTCACTTAAAAAAACAAAAACAAAAAACACTGACAAAGAGCAACCAACACTGACAAACATCTGGGATTCCCTTACCTGGATGATCGAGCTTGCATCAGTACCTTTTCTGACAGAGGACTTGATGCAGATTTTTAAAAGAGCTGCACATCTCAAGAAGTATATGAATGATCTTGACCATTGAATAGTAACCTAAAAATAGGGGAAAAAAACTTACCAAATACAGAAATGTTTTTTTACATTTGTTGCAATATTAAAGATTTACATATTTTTCTTTCATGGAGCCAGACTTGTTTTGTTTTTTTCAACAGCATTGAAACAAATTTCTCTCTTCCACAGCATGTCTTTGTCCTGTCTTCATCCACTGACCCCCAACCAGTAATAGGGTCTTTAGGGTCTTTACCTTACAACATAAACCACCTTGAGGCAATCTTGTTGTGATTTGATGCTATAAAAATTAAATTGAATTGATTTTGTTTTGTAGTCTGTTTGACATTGAACTATGAATCATTCAAGGATTAAAACACCTAACTTAAGGCATAAACCAATGTTGTGTAGACACATAACTGAGCAAAGAATCCATTTAAAATTGCATCTTCAGGCATCTTTAGTCATTTGCAGCCTGTCACAAAAAACAAGCTATTTGTTCCCAATTATTTAGGTAAAACTATGAAAAATGCCAAAGATGAAACCGTTTGATCTCAGCATGCTGTGCAGTGGAAACTGGAGGAAATTGTACAAGTGGAAGACAAAAGAAGAAGTGGCAGGCCTAAAAAACTATCATTAAAAATATCTAAAAGTCACGCTCTTAAGGAAGGAAAAATCCAGCAAAGACCTGACACAGGACCTGAGTTGAACCATCTACTATTCACTGGAGCCTTATCAGAAATGCTCTCAGTAGAAAAGTGGCTCTCAAGAAGCCATTATTAAGGGAAACGGAGAGAAAAGACTGGTATGGGAAGAAGCACAAGAAATGACAGCAGGTGACAACAGGTCTCATGTAGTGAAAAATCTAAATTTGTATGAAATTGTCTGAAAAATAATCACATAAGCTGATTGAATATGTGACCTGCATTAGCAAATTAGATTACTGTCACCGGGCATAGAGGAAATTAGGAATGAAGTACAAAAGTGAGTGTCTACATCTATCTATAAAGCATGGTTGAGGCTCTGTCATGGTTTGGAGCAGCACTTAAGTCAGTGGTGTCTGTGATCCTGTTAAAATGTAAGGAAATATGAAACAAGAAAAGTACAGTCAGATCTTGATCCACCATGCAAAACCAAAAGCCTCAGCTTGATCTTTTGATGTGAACAGACAACATGCGGTCAAAGGAGTTCTCTTTGCAGGTGAAACAAACCATCCTTAAGCTGCGAAAACAGAAAAAACCCATCCAAGAAACTGCTATAATATTAGGAGTGGTAAAATCTACATTTTGGTACATCCCGAGAAGGACCCAAGGGGTTGATTCTGTTCATCTGGATGTAGTGTTTTCAGTGGGAGCGTTTTCCCACTGAAAATGCTACTTCCTGATGAACTGAATCAACCTTTTGGGATTTACTTACCTGGACGGTTAAGCATGCATCAAGATATCCTGAGAAAAGAAAGGGAAAAAAAGCCATGGTGAGCTCAGCAATGCAAAAAGACCTGGACATCCATGGAAGGATGATCGCAGAATCATTTCCATGGTGAAGAGAAATCCCTTCACAGCAGGAAACCAAGTGAACAACACTCTTCAGGAGGTAGGCATATCTACATCCAAGTCTACCATAAAGAGAAGACAGCATGAAAGTAAATACAGAAGGTTCACTGCAAGGTGGAAGCCACTCATAAGCATCATGAATAGAAAGGCTAGATTGGTTAAAAACCCTCTAAAAAAGCCAGCACAGCACACACACAGGACAGAAGCAGCCGATTAAATTCTGAGGTGTTCAGACATGCTGTCTGCTTAAATCCAGCTAAATGCACTCAAATTGATTGGGAGGCATTTCATAATACAGATGGACAATGAACCAGAACATACAGTGGTAATGTACAGAACCAAAATGAGAAGAAAGTTGTCTTTATCCAAATACTTGAATCAAACTGTATATGCCCAATGTAGCAGAAGAATACCTGAGCAAGTGCTGGTTTAGCTCATTGGGTGAACAGGCAACACATGCTGCATAGCCAAAAACCAGTGGATTGGATTTAAGTCATAGCCCCTTGCCTCATGCATAAAGGCAGTGATAAAAGTATAAGTTTATTAAAAATTAAATGTAAAAAAGCAAATAAAAACAGCTATTGATTGTGGCCCTGTGTAAAAAAAGGTTTTTAGTTTGTTTTTAAATGTATGCACAGATGGTCAGCAGGCAGCTTGTTACACAGAACAGAACCAGAACAGCTGATAGCACCTTCAGCACACTTAAATCTAATTCTTTACAATAAACTAGTAAAAATATTTTAGGGATAATTCCACATTGCACTGGAAGCCAATGAAGTCCCTTTAATGCTGGAGTAAAGTGGTAAAATGTCCGTGTGCCCGTAAGGATGGTGCATTTTGAATGGGCTAAAGTTGTCCTATTGATAATTTGGATAATCAGGCAAATACAGCATTGCAATAATGTGAACTGGTTGATGTGAACGTATTGACCAATTTCTTTTTAGAATCATTTTGTGTTCGTAAGCTTCTAACCTTACATATATTTTTTAAGTGACAGAAAGCAGTTCATGTAACACTATTGATGTGATTAGCAAACCACTGTTTTCAGAGCACTGTTCAGAATGACTCCTGAGTTGCTCGATGCACTTTAAAGACAGATGATAGAAATATCACCTGCATAAGAATAGTAGGATATATTAGAATTCTTTATAATTAAAGCAATTAAAGGTTGAAGACTAATGAACAAGGACTGACCCTCAGGAACCCTTGATTCAATTTTTATTTGTGCAGATCTAATTTGAAAGCACTAATTTCATTCCTATGTTGTAATTTTGGTGATGGGATAAACATTTGTTTACATTTAGAAGGAAACTGTAAATGAATGTGATGGTTTGACACTTCACTTCAAAGTTTACAGTTGGCTCACCTTGGCTGTAGTCTTTTGTTTCTGTCATGTAGGCTAACTTTGAGCTGAGCAACCAGGGCTTTAAACAGCAGATCAAAGCTGCTGTCTCCTTGGAGAAATGACAAACAAAGACAGATTTGCAGATTATGTGGGCCATGATAGGCAGAGTGCAATAATTAGAGTGGACGGCCCACCTAAAGGCACATTACATCTCATTTCCCTGTCTGTTCCAGTATGCAAAGAGTCAAGGGACACAATGGCTTATTTAGTGTTTTTTCACAAGGGCAGACTGAGCACTTCAAACAAGACCACACACAGGCTCACAGGTAGAACCAGGGACGGCTAAACATCTGGTGACATCTGGTGGACAAGTGAGGTACAAGCTGTTAAAGTGATGAAAAACATCCACATGGAATTAAAAAAAGTCACAAAGTCATGTTTCAGTTGTTCAGTGTATTGCCCCTGCTTATGTTCTGAAGCCCACCTTAGAAAGAATGTTGCTCTCCTCAGTCCTTGAAGTACCGGTGGAGTGCTGAGTTATCATCGATTGTATTCATAAACTGTAATGTGCTGCACTTATGTACACACGCGCAACTATTTTTCCCATGATCCTTTGTCATTTACAGTAAATTAAAGTATTAACTGGTTATAATATCCTACTGTCACAATATCCTGCTGTTCAAAGTACACAAAGCAGTCAGAGTCAGTAAAAGACTGGTAATATAATAGAATTTAATTTGCCAAAAACTTATCAAAACTGAAGCACAAACCTCTTGGATGGCTTGTACCTCATTTATATCATTTTAAACGCTTTATTCAGGCCTAATAAATTCATATATAACATGTTTAATGACAACATTTTCATACTTTGTAAATGATGGAATAACCATTTCTAAATAATGTACAAAAATGATTTAGGAGCTCTTTATTTCTCATGGTATCATTTAGAAAATCTAAGTAAATGAGTAAGAAAGTTCATAGATGTACATTTTTCCATACGATTAAGATATGAGCTAACCTTCCATGAGTTACATCATATCTGCATTCATATTAATCTTACTATAATGATCTTAGCTTATGTATGTACATATGTACCCTAAATCCTCGTCAACAGGTAGGCCTATATGAATGAAACTTTGCATTAACATCTTAATGCATACAGCAATTATTAACATCTATATGTTTAAAAAAAAAAAGTATTATAAATCTCAGTTTTTTTCATTTGGATTTCTGCAAATGCAATATGTAGGTGACATTCTCCTTATTTTGTTTTTCATGTTAGGTTCAACATACGTCACACATATATAACTTAACAGTCACCAAAATTAATATCCATGGTTAATTTAGGCAGTTACTGGATATTTATTAAGTATTTTACAGCACATCGTCTACTATCTAGGCCTTACAAAACATTTGAATTTCAAAGATCAGAAGGACCTTGAGAATCAAAACAGTCTCAGCTATCATCATAACAGAAAAGGGAAACAGGCAAAGCACAAAATGATGCGGAACAAACAAAGATTTATTGTTAAATGAAAAAAATGACCCATGTGAGGTTTATTGATTAGTAAAATGTAAGTTGGGCTAGAGACTGTAGGAGGGGATAAAGAGGAAATGAATTAACAGAACACTTTCAACTTAAATATATTTATATTATATTGAAATATATTTTTCAATTAAAATAACACAGATAAGGTTACAAACTGCTGGAATTTCTTTACTTCATCCTAAAGTTCTGCTCTCCTCTGGTTTTGTAGTCAGTTAGCATAGCTAGATAAGGCAGAGTTAAGGATGGGACGATCTCCTCCCCTAGCTAAATGAAAACTCTGTGCAGCTCCTAGACAGCTTCAGCTTCAGCCAGCATCTCCTGGCTTCTTTTTAAACAGGCTTTAGAGATTAATGTCACATTTGCTTCAGTATCTAGCAAAATCATGTCACTTTCTTGCCATTAACCATCATTACCACTACCTGGCGACATGTCTCTGCAAAGTGTTAGTTATTCATCTGAGTGATATCCCTGCCATCATATCCATTGACCTGGTCCGGAGTGACTGGAATTAATTGTTTAAAGCCAACTTCTTTTTGGTCCCCTGGAACTCCCTTTCTGTGTGTCCGCTAGTAACATATTCGCTGCAGATTTGACCTTATAGATGTGACCGTGTGGCCATTCCACAGGTCTTGCCATTCACCTTGTCTCTTTGGGTGGCTCAGAACCTTCAATATGTCTCCTGTGATGGTAGGAACTAAGAACTTGGGCCTGTATTGCGTCTCCAGATGCCTTGTTTCTCCATTCAATTGGTACCATTCAAACCACCTCCCTCAACTCCAAGAAAGTTTTCTTGGGCTCTGCAGTTTACTCACTTATTTTGTGCAAGACCGAAAGCACGTGGAGAGGTGAGGCAAGCAAACAGACGACCTGCAGCTTATTGATCACAGCAGCCATGCCTCTCATTTTAATAATTACCTGTACAACAAATGTGTGCGTTTGTGGGTGTATGTGTGTGTGATTTGGTGAACGACTCAAAGTAGAAAACCACTTTGAGTTTTTAACTGAGTAGAAAGGCGTTATATTGAATACCAGTCCATTTATGAGATATTAAAAAAAAGAAATTCACCCACCATACGTTTGCTTCAAAGAGTGATAGCACCTCTGGAGCTCCAAATCTTTTTTTTCGTTTTGTTTTTGTTTACATCAGGTTAAAATAATTTTTTTAAATGAAAAAAAGGAGATTGATTCACTTTTGGAGCTCGCCTCTAGAGGCCATTAAAGGAACTGCACCTTTTTCTACACTGTCGTGTGCTCTGGTGTTACACTACAAGTGACACCAACACAACACCCACATGGTCAATACATAAAACAACTCCAACAAGCAAAAAAACCTTTTATATTATATTATATTATATTATTACACATTAAACACCCCCAAAACATTTGTCAAGGGTTTAACTGATTGCTTTCTTGGGTGGATAAAGTTACAGAAAACAAAACAAAAACAAAAACCTGTCAGGGGAAATTAGTGAACAAAACTAGTGTAAAAGCTACTTCCTATAACTTCAACTGAAGTTCTATTTGCTGGGAGGAGTTAACGAGGTGCCAAGCAAGCTAAAAGTGAGCCCATGGAAACCAAATATCTCCTCTCACATAAACTCTCCGCCAGTAAAAGAACAGTTAATCATCAATTCAGTTCATCTCCATGAAGATGATGCAAAAAATAATAATAATAATAATAATAATAATAATAATAATAATAATAATAATAATAATAATAATCTGCATAGTTTGTGAATCCTCACTTGGAATTTGACATTTATTTCCTAAAGAAGAGAGAAAGAAAAAAAACAACAAAGGTTTTCTTACTTCAGTTTTTGTCTTACACTAATGTCACCAGTAGGTGGCAGCATACCACTGCTAAAGATCACTTGGTTGCAGCACATGTTGAATCAGTTACTTTATAATAAATAAGAACAAACACAATTTTAAAGATGTCTTTGGATTATTTTTGAGGGGGTAGACTGCAAAGTGGGAGTTTTTAAAATGTTGCTGGTCAGAAAAAGTGTGGGGAACTGTTTATATATGTGGACGTTTTCTGAACAGGAGGTTTAATCCCTGCACAGATGAATGACATTAATCCCAATTAGTCCAGTAATAATAAGGAATCAGTCATTTGGGTGATAATAGGCAAGAGCTCCTAATTGTTGAGTTTGCGAATATTTAGTAAGGTTTCCTCTGATACTTGTGGAACTTATTAACTTTTAATCCCTGACCTCATCCATGATTAATAACTCTCTGTCTGATCCTGTGAAAATGAAGCCCTGGACTGGCTCTGACAGATGGGCAGCCCAACTGCTGCCAGCTGCTATCTATGCAATATTCAAGATGCATATGCCTGAGCGTGCACGCGGAGACATACATATACACACACAAACAGTGCCCATGGCTCACATTGGCAGTTGAACAAAAGGACAGTCTCAGTATCACAAGGATGGTGATTTTATTCCTAGACAGGCTGCCCCTCTTTTCTCTGGGAGTCTCGCGTTATCACTCAGTATCTCTGATACTAAGTGATACTCACTATCTCACTATATCAGCTAAATGTATATCTGCTGCATTGCTGAGGGAAACTTCCAAGAAGGTAATTCCTATCTCCAGAGGACAAATACAAACACCAAGGAAAAGAGGAGGAGGAGACTTGGTGGTGAAATGAGGAACTGCTTTCAAAGGAAGAGGTTAGAAACTTGTGGTTCCTAGGATGGTGCCCTCAGCTTCCAGGCCTCTATTGCATGGACCCAGCTCCCAGTTTGGATTTGACAGACATACACTCTAACTGTTTTATGATTAGACTTAAAACTTTCCTTTTTTGATAAAGCTTATAGTTAGACCTGAATCAGGTGACCCTGTACCCTCCCTTAGTTACACTGCAACAGGCCGAGGCTCCTGTTTCCACTCTCTTTGTGTTTATTCACCACTTTGTGTTTAATCATAAGTTATTGTTAATCTTTAGCTTTCTTATACAGCCTCTTGTCTTTTGTCCTGTCTCCCTCCCCTCACCTACAGATGGCCGCCCCTCCCTGAGCCTAGTTCTGCTGGAGGTTTCTTCCTGTTAAAAGGGAGTTTTTCCTTCCCACTGTCACCAAGTGCTTGTTCATATAGGGTTCGTTTGAATGCGGTGGTGTTTTCGCTATATTATTGTTGGGGGTTTACTTTATAATATAACAATATAAAGCACATTGCTCTTGTGTGTGTGTGTGTGTGTGTGTGTGTGTGTGTGCGTGTGTGTGTGTGCGTGTGTGTGTGTGTGTGTGTGTGTGTGTGTGTGTGTAAAATAGACCACTAGCCCATCAATTTAGTGTTTTATTCTTTAAAAATGAACATAAAAACTAAAATGACAAAAAGACATTTTGAACTGCCTTATTATCATAAAAAAATTGTAAAAAATGAAACTGTTTTTGACCAAAAAACATGTGCGAGGAACATTTTCAAAGACTAAAAGCATCTGCTTCATGTACAAACCACATTAAACTGTGTGATCTATGCTCTGTAGTACTGCATATGTTTATCTGTTTCCTGTGTAGTACAAGTGTACACTTTGTCACTGAAGCCTTTTAGAAATTCTTTTTTTCATTGCTCTCAACAGAGCAGTGTCTATCAAATGCCATGAAACAGCCTAAAACTGAGAGCTCTGGGGGAAATCTTGTCCTTCAGCTGATAATTGTTCATGTTTTGAAGCAAACGATGCGTTATAAACACATTTAGTTTAAAAGTTTAAATCCATCTCCTACTGATGACCTACTTACAAGGTTTTATCTGCTTATAATAAACGTGTCAATAGCAATTTTGAAGAATACAGTAATTAAAAATGCTAAAAGGGGGAGATTTTTAAATGTCACCAGTATGTGGAGTTTGTTCTGAGGTGTCCCTGTAAAACACTGTGATGGTATCTAAATCCATTTCCCCAGCAAGCTGCATAGATAAAGATCTGCTCAGCAGAAACCGTAAACAGCCGAGGGTATTCACTCACAAATTCTCCCACTGAAGTCGTGTTTTTTCTCACAGTGTGGAGCCCGACTTAACAGCCTGCTCAACGCAACATGATAAACTTTGCCTCACTCGTTTGCTCGGCTTAAAAGCAGTTTGTTTTATTCTATAATTATACATTTCTGTATTACTTTTCTTTATCTTTGTTGTTTTTACATTTAAATGCAGCTAAGATTGTGTTTGTTGAAGGCTACATTTCTTCTTCTTTGCCTTACAGTTTCTGTTATTTACACTAAACAATAAACATATAACATAGATACCATATCTATGGTATATGGTATATGTGCCATATACAAATAACATAAATCAAAAGTAAAAATAAAAGTAAATAATGAAAGTTTACCTAACAAGTGAAAGATCACTGGTTCAAACTGAGGAGAAGGCGATTGCTTTGGTGTTGTGTCAGGAAACGGTTAAAAACGATGATAGAAAACATGTGGAACTACCTGTTATAAATCAGGAATAAAGTGCTAACCATGCATACACATGCAGGTATGAATACCATAAACCAGAAAAACAAAACAAGCTGTAACATCTAAACAAACATGAATGTGCACAATCTTGTAAAAACACAATAACATGATCCCGTTCTTTTAACAGTCCACATTTTTTCAACATACACTCAGTCCTCCCTCCAGCTTTGTTTCTGAAATCCTTTTCACAAACTTTCAGACATATTTGAGATCCTTCATTTTTTAATTGCTTTATTTTTGTAGCTTCAAATATGACTTTTCCAGTATTGCTTATGTAAATTCACAGATCTGCTCATATCTTTTTACCCATTCTTTTGTAACAGTTAGTGGTGTGGTCTTTTTAACTTATGTTTGTTATTCTTTCCTGTTTTTAAACTGCTCTGTTTTGTATTTTTATAATCATAAAAGAGCAGACTAACACAGGAAGACTGTGTTGCTCCAGCTGTTTAAGAAAAGGCTCATTTCCTTCCTACTCTCAAATAATGATGATAATAATAACAGAAAGGAATGACTTCATTTATATGCACCTTTCAAGCAAAAATGGAGCTGAAGATGTGTAATAATGTCTCCTTTTTTAAATTTGTGCTTTCTCTTGCTTTAATATTGTGTATTAACAGAATACACTCTCAGCTTTATCAGGATGTCATTTCACTCTATTAACCTCCATCTCCTCCTCCTCCTCCCTTTCATTAACCCCTTCAATCGCCCGCTGCAGCCTCCCGTCTTTGCCCCCTCCTCGCCTTTTGTCTGTCTTTCCCTCCAGAATTTCCGGCCAAAGGCTGGAGCTCTTTCCCCTGTGTCCATCTGTCAGCCTTCTCCAAGAGCTGATATTGACTCCTGTTGCATTGGCCCGCGCCTAGGGGTGTGGGTGAATGTGGAGGGAGTTGGGGTATCTACGAGTGAAAGGCTGACCTATACACACAGACACTAGTAGAGACAATGAGCGAAAACAATGGTATGGATGGACACCAGGGAGGAGGATGGGGGTAACATAGCTGCCTGACTGTGTCCATGCATATGAAGCCTTCATTCCTCTGTACAGCGGAGGGCTATGAGCATACATAGGACGAGTTAAAGCTTTCAAGGGTCATGACTACAGCAGGATTTCTGCTCACGAAATGATCTCATCACTATAAAATGACCTAAAAGGTTTAATATAATAATATAATGTGCAAGTCCAAAACACCTCTACATAATGTCTATTAAAATTGGGTTTTACAGCAACAGACACTTCAGCACAGTACCTCACGTAATTTGCTTCCATGACAAGAAACAGTGTTTTGGCAACATACATGCATCTTACTTTGCAAATGCTTATCTTGACAAAACACTTATGTGAAAAGTCCACTGGTGAGAAACCAGAAATCCTGTGATAGGGTTTTAACTTTAAGAAACACAATAAGGAATATGGTGTTTTGCCTACTGTTTTTTATAGATGGGAAAATGTTATATTACTGCCATGAAGCTACCCAGTAACTGCTGCTTAGCTTAGCATAAGGATAGAAAGTAGGTTGAAACAGCTAGCCTGGGTTTATCAAATGAAACAACAACAAACCCCCAAACTATGTCTTTGTGCAGCTATAAATACCACAAGTTGTGTTTTAGGTGGAGAAGCTGCTCCATCTAGAAGAAATGTTGTGAATCTGTGTCATAAATCTGGATTGAGTGCATTTTTTAAAGCTTTGCAGAGAGCCAGACTAGGCTAGCTGTTTTACCCTCTCCTTTTCATCTTCAAGCAAAGCTAAATAAGCTAATCGATTAGCAGGTTGTTCAGGTTTAAAATGTAATAACTCTGAGAAAGCAAGAAAATTTGCATAATAAACTGGTCAAATGAAAAGAAGAACGATACATGGAGCAGTTAAATGTTAACTTACTGCAGCATTTCTGTCAGAGTACCACTTTCTTTTAACACTGCAGAGACTTTTTTTTTATCACACAGCACATTTTAATTGTCCTATTAAGAAACACAGGGCTTATATTAGTCTGCATTTACAGGTTAATAAAGATAGCTCAAATGAGTCATGCTGGACTGCAACAACAGTGAGAAAACATCCCTATAAATTTAGTTAATTTCATTGTTTAATTCTTTCTTTGTAAAGGAACAAAGCTATAGCTACAGCAGTGCTGTTCAACCTACAGAGCGATCATTATTAGCAGCTACCAGAGACGTTGTTTTGTGAGCAGTCTTCCATGTTAATTACCCTCTGGTGTCATCAGCCTGAGGTGGTAAGCTGTCTCCTCTGTCCACATGACAGTCTGAGTGCTCTGCCACTGTGCTAATGGCCTGTTTGAACTAGTGTGAATGTAAATGCTCCTTCCAGGATTCATTTCCAGATAAGACAAATTCAAATGCGTACCTAAGTGTCCAATCAACCGCTCCAGCTTTTATCAGCTCTTAACCTCTGCTGAGGTTGTCTGCTAGTTGTCAAAGCCCCCTTAATTAATAGTTAAAAATAACTAGGTGCTCCCAAATATTCCATATAATATAAAGGTACTTCCTGTAAACTCACTTCCTGTAGTAATAGAAATGTTTCAGTGATCCACTGGTGCTACTGCGTTGCGTTGTGATACTTAATTTAAGTTCATTTTGCTGGGAGTATCTGCGATGCATTTGTGGGCCACGTTTTTATAGCCAAAATGCAGTTTCACACAGTGACAAGTCTAAACTCCCCGGTGCCTTTGGCAAGAGATCTGTCAAACTCCACGAGCTTCTGTAGTCAAATTCAGAAGTTTTTCACAAAGACCACCTTGAAAGTCCAGTTTCACACCTATGAGACTACAAGGTGTGTGTGCGTGTGTGTGTGTGTGTCTCTCTCTGTGTCTCAGCTCCCTTGTAGTTACACATCTGCAGAGGGGGTTGAAAAGAGTGCAGATGGTTTAGTCGGGGGACAATTGGTGGAAAAGCACTGATGAACGTCACACTTGCAGGATTCCACAGTAACACAGACAGCTGCCCACAGATAACAGCCTGCTAACTGATCTGACTGATTCACTTTGTACATTATGGTGCAAAAACTACACAGCAGCATGCTTTGCATAATGCCATTGCCCTTGCAGTGATATTTAAAGCTGTATTGACTTGGTGTACTGCAATCATAAGTGTAGGTGATTTGCAGCAAATTGGATGGAGCACAAAACCAGAGACAATAAGGAAAACATAGTAGTCTTAGACATTATCACTCCCCGACACACCGATTCACTTGTGATGCGTAATGGGTATCGCAATAGGCAGAAGTTAAACACAACTACAGCGCAGATGTGTTGCAGTTGTGTTTAATGATAGGTGAACATATTTAGAGACAAGCAAAAAGGAGATGTACAAACTTTATTTAATTAAGTAAAAGTGGTAAAAACAAAAGACAGAAAATTTGGCTCAGAGATTGGTTTGAGTACTGAATGCTCAGTAGTGTTGTTATTTTGACTGACTGTGTGTGTGATCTGAAATTGTTGTGTGGTTTTGAAATAGATAAGAACAGTTTTGAGGCATTTGAGTGGTTTTGCCGAACGAGTCGGACGTTTTGCAAATGTTTGTGTATGTGGATGTGTATCTTTGCAATTAGGAATGAACTGTAGCCTGGTATGATCAGAAGCTCAGAAAGTGTAATCATAGCTAACTTTGGGAAAATGTAATACTTCTGGCCAATTCTACCCTCCTACGTGTGCTTCTTTTGCAATTGCAACATGTGTTACATGTTGCAATTTTTCTGTATTTGGTTACATTTCACTTATTTAAAGTAACAACAAATACATAAACTGATGTCAGCATTATTTCTTTAAAGTGTGAAGGAAAATGTATTCTCATAAATCCAAAAACTCAACATGTTTATGCAATCGGATTACTTGAATGATATAGAGTCTTGTTTTCAGTAGAATGATTCTCAGCAATCTCAGTCTTATTTGCATGTTTGTGCAGCTGAGGTTGTGGTGGGAGTGCACCAGCACTATCAAGTGGGAGCAGTAGTTTTGATGGGGGTTCATTTGGGATGATTCACCTTCCCTCTCCCACCTTTTGTCTCCCTTTTTCACTCGCTGGGTGTGGAGCCTTGGGTCGTATCTCTGTGCTCACACCTCTCCAAAGAAAGTTCATTTACATTTCAGATTGCAGTTACAAGGATACTTTAGCTGAGCGAAGTCCAGTGAACAGTGATTAAAACCAGAAGGTCACAGGGTCAACACACCGACTTTGCTTACATTTGCTGAAAATGTTAGCCGAGGATCTTCTCACTGAAATACCAAATCACTGTTGTCATGTTAAAATGAGTGATAAGATATCAGATTTTCAATTATACACAACTGCTCCCTTAGCTTTGTGAATGCAATCAAAATGTGGGAAACCTGGGCTGCTGGTGGAAGAAGTTTCGTAATGAATCATGCAGAGATGGATGAAAGCAAAAAATAAAGCCTGACATTAACCTCAGGCAGAATACTGATGTGGTTTTACAAACATCTGTCTGGTTTTGTCGGTTGGACAACTTCAATTGTCTGGTTGAACTAGTTGCAGGAAGGTGTGTGCCTTTCAGTTCGAGATATGGCAGCATATCAGTCAACAGCGAGCATGTACAAACTTTATGACTGGTAGCCCACTGCACATAGGAGATTGGGATAAGCATAAAAGGAAATAAAAAAGTCTGTGCTGAAACCAGCTAGAACCAGAACCTACGTAATAACCTGCCGTACAAATACAGAAACCATAAACCATTTACATTTTTTGCAGTTTATAATATCATTACATTGTACAGTTAAAAGTACATGCTTTAAATTGAAACAGATGTGTGGTAAACTATATTGTCCAGCAGCATGAAAATGGGTTCATTCTATTTGAGATGCTTTCTAAAACATTTAGTTGTAATTTTAGGAGAAAGGCTGTGATGTTTCATTTCAAATAACATGAACTTCAACCTAACAACTCCCATATCACCTCACAGCATTCACAGTCAACAAGGAGCATTCGTTAGAACATGAGTTCTATTTCCTCATCTAATCAATAAAATGTTGCATGCATTTAACATGATTTCGGAAAGAAAAGCACAAGAGAAAGAACGTGGTGTTACATGTTCGCCCTGTGAGGAGCTGATTTCTTTGACTGACTCACTCTGTGTGGGTGCTGGTTTAGCTTGTCTGCCATTAAGCACGCACACAATCAGTGTTACAATGGGATTTACCAAATTTTTGTGCAGCGCAGTCCTCTGAAAGGAACAACCTGTGGTTCATCTGTAAGATTTATGTAACATATTTGGGCCTTTTATGCTTAACTATTATTGAAGTATTGTACTTGTAATTTGTTTTTCCATTTGCTTTTCAATTCTTCTTCACTGCCTTTTGAAGAACAATGGATATCTGTTTTCTCTATTTGACAAGTTTGTTACACACACACAACCAAAAACACCCATTTGAAGCATTTTTGTAATCTCTGCAACTGATTTCATGTTTTAAACCTAACGTTGATAATGCTTTGTACTTAAAATCATGCATTTTTATGCTTTTTACTTTGTGTCTTTCACTTAAAAAGTACTTTGATATGTCTGCCTTCACTAGATATATTCATGAAATATGAGGGAGAACATTTTGTTTCAGCTTGTACTTGAGGTTAGATTATTATTGATGCCCTTAATCGTAGATTTGAGTACAGGTTTGCAAAAACGGGCATTTTGTTTGAAAGACTGTCCATTGTTGTTCAAAATATTCAAAGTTCCCTATCAAATCCATCATTTACAGTTAAGTAAATCTTAATCCACAAATTGAAAAACAAATAAAACACTCTGAAGACATGTTTCTCTGGGTGTAAATAAATAATAAAAATAAAAAAATTCAAATTTCTTCTCAGAACAAAAGAATTGCGAGGAAAAAAAGATGAATATTGTGTCATATCCTCCTCCTTTTTTCCCTCATCCGGTGAGGGGACAACAGCGTAGGCACTTTCGCGCTCTGATTGGTTGTCCAGATGTAAAAACGTCGCTGATTGGCTCACATGTTGCCGCTTCTGAGCTTCTATTTTGAACATAAATACGAGCAGCCTCTCAGTCTTTTTCTCACAAATCAGGGGTTGTCAGAGAGGAGGTACCTTGTGCTGTAACTCTCTGGCATAAACAACAGCTATGTGGCTTTAGTAATTTGGAAAGACCAAATCTAGGTTTTACACCTCACGGAACCACCGTCTACCTTACGACCGGTGTTTTGCTTCGTATTTTTGGAAATGTAATCTCAATTCAGCCTAGCTAGCTGATTAGCTTCCGGGTTAGCTCGAAATTTGGACCGTCTTGCTTTCTCCGACTCAAAATTCAAACCAAATCTATCATACAGCAGTACTCCCGCGTGACTTTTGCGCAGATTGGACAGCGAAAAAAGCAACATGGAATCTTTTTTCAGCAGGATTAGTCCTGTTAAGACGAACAGGCCCGACCGGATCCCCGAGCTTTCCTTGCTCTCTCTGCCTGAGCACAGCACTAAGACCTCGCACTGCAGGAATCTGTTTTCCCCTGGACCCACGGCTGTCCTGTCTCCTGTCACCAATTTGGCTATGGACATGAACAATCTAGCTGGACTCGGAAGGTACTAAAAAGACGTTTTTATTTATTAATTATTTTCATGTAACTGCAGTTCCTGTTTTTCAGACCATTAACTACCCTGTCATTTGTTTATTCCTTTTGATCGGTTTTTGCAATGCACAATACGTTTTGGTCTTGACATTAAGGGAATTTTTCTGTTTCTTTCTTTGTCATGCAGCCAATGTGATACCCCGAAAAGGAGAAAGCATGCACCCCTCGAGAAGGTTCCCTCCTTTGCCTCTGACGTCTCATCTGATGCTGGTGAGACCCCGTTAAAGCTATTGTCTGTGCTAATTGATGCTATAAGGCCAAATGTTCATGGACTGAATTTGATTTCAGCCACAAGATTTGATGCGGTTATGAGAAATGTAGTATCATTATTATTATTATTATTATTTATTTATTTTAGCTCCAGTACTATTTTATGTATTGTAATTTGCCAGTTACGGCTCAAATATATCAAGTGTAGTCTTTATTTATTCTTTTTTTTTTATTTATTTGAAATTCAAGTCTTCTAATGTATAGTCCTTACTCCACCAGACAGCTCGCCTATGCACTGTAATATGAGAAGTGTGTGTGTGTGTGTGTGTGTATACATGTGGCAGGTCAGTATCATCTATTAATGACACATATCTCTTCCTTCAGGCCTGGGCATGGATCTCCCCAGCCCACTAGATGCCATCGAAGTAGAAGACACGTAAGTTACACTATCCTCCTTCTGACTATTGTTATCAGCCTTTGAGCAGTGAGTCTCTCCTTACCCTTTTGCCCCTTCACCCGACCCTCCACCCCCACCCCAGCGCTTGGGTTCAGCAGTGCTAAGCACATTTACCATCTGAGGGATTAATATTTCTGCCGTTGACTTTAAGACGATGGCCTCGCTCCTTTTTCTTAGACAAAGCAGATTAGCTGATACACCATGTGAGCTTTACTTTCTAAACCAATGTAGTGTGACATATTATGGAATTAACTTAATAGTTAAATATTGCAATTTTGTAGGTGGGAAGTAATACAACTGGGACAATATGCTCCATAAAATCAGTTGGAAACTCTAGTGCTGCTCACTGAAAATACTGTTGCACTTGTGCTCAGCGTTGTTATCTTGATCAGTTTGTTAGCATACCCTCAGCTGCCTAATCTTGGGTGGCCCTTTTCCTTATTCTTAGTTGGGTGAGTCTGCCCTGCAGACATCTGCCGAGGTCTGATGTGAGTTCTTTTGCAGCAGTTGGTGCTCAAGACTTCATTCACCTCCTTTTACAGCTGTTAGGTTGCTAGGAGTTTTCCATGATGGGGGAGGATGTGGCGTGCGTGCTCTGGTTTGATAACCCACCCCCTCTGAGCTTTGGCACACTCTTCCACTGCAGCCTTGTTTCAATAGGGAAAGGAGGGCTGGAGTTTCTCTGCATCAGCTATTGAAATCAGGGCACCCCCAGAGAACAGCTGCCCTCCCCTCTTGTGGTCTGCACTGAATGGGACACGCTCCCCCCTCAACAAACAAAAGAGCTCTTGCAGAAAGGGGGCTTGGCAGCACTGGCTCCAGCAGGCATATGGTAGATTAGCTGATTTCCGCATCCCTTCCCCTGACCTCCCTCCCACCCCCTGAGCTCTCAGGCCCACTTATTTAGCATACAGGTGGGCTGTACTCCCAATGCAAAGAGTACATCTTGCCTCCATGCATTCACCCAACTTCCTCAAGTCCAACCGTTCCCCTCGGTGTCTGAATAGAGTCCCAGATTCTTTGTAGTTTATGAGCATGCAATGACTGACAGTTGAGGCCTTCCTAGTCTCGTTTCTTAGCAGATCTTATTGCAAGAATATATTAGTTTTTGTAATTTTTGAAGCATTCCTTACTCTTCTTTCTGTTACAGATTTGAAAAAGCCATTCGAGAGTCAAGCAGAGTTGTCAATGAGTAAGTTTTGTACCTGGTATTATTTGCCCCCCATAAAAGCAACATTGCTTTTTTTTTTTCTTTTTTTTTTATTGACTGCAATTCTTTTCTCTGCCATCTGTTGATTATAGGAGAATGCCAATTCGAAGAATCAACTCATTGCCCGTAAGTATTTTACAGCCTTGTGTATTATGCGTACGCATATTTTCTGTTATCTCTGGGGATAACAGATAATATGTCCTGTTGTAGTTGTTATTTTGGCTCATGAATAGTATTTAATCTTGAAGAGGAGTTGACAATACATATAACTTAAACAAACAGAACAGTGGAGGAAAAGCCTGAACGCTTTGCTAACTGATTCCCTTTTATCCCCCCCCCTCAGCTCCAGCTCATGGGCTTCAGTCCAGCTCTGAAGGGACAGCAAAATGATCCAAACCGCTATGGAGTATTTGGTCAGCAACCTTCCCAAGTAACCACCTCTCAGCATGAGAATAAGGAGAACATGCCAGAGGTCAGTTGGATGGTTAGACCAAAATCATTTACTTAAGTCTCACTGCCTTAGAGCTAAGGTAATGCTAAATGAGCCGTGGAGACGGCATTTCATCATTTGGTTTAAAAACAGGATATTTGCATTTTATGTCAGTGAACGATGGTTTATTTATTTATTTATTTTATTTCAGGAAAGCTTTGAATTCAAGAAACCAACCAAACCTGCGTCACGGTGTCGTGGGCGATCCTTTAACAACGGGCAGTCAAAGGATACCTTTGCCTGCCGTCCCAGCTCTGCACCAGCCCTCATGGTATGTGAAGAATCTGTCTGCAAGTTAAAAAGGGGTGATCTGCTTCTAGAAAGATGCTGACTGTCTTTCTTTTTTTTTTTTTTCTTTTTTTTTTTTCCCTGTTTTTCTACAAAGCTTTCTTCACCTCCTCCGGTGCAGCAGCTTGACTTTCATGACTCCAGCCCCATGTTTCTGAGAAGTTCCTCCCTCACCTCCTCAAATGATGATGAAGACGATGGCTTTTTGGAAGTACTTGACGACAACATGGAGGTGAGTCCCTGCCGTTCATATATTTTTATGGATTAATTTTTTTTCTGCAATTCCTGTTTGTCAGACTTGATTTTTAACGTCACCCATTTGTTGTTTGCAGAATGACTCTGGGGTACCGATGGGCATGGCCAGCTTACTCACTGCCCCACTGGTGGCTGACCGTATAGGAGAAGACTCTGTAAGTGTGCGTACTTTAGGTGCAGTATGTAAAGTGTGTACCTGGTTTTCCCAGTAGCCACAGATGACTTGACCATCTTGACAATCAATTTACAACAAACACAATATGTCACAGCTTAGTATAAAGAATAGTCCTGGTGTATTTTGATACAATCACCCAGAATACATTTTGATGCTTTGCTGTCATAAGTTGTAGCACCTCACGCCAATGTGAGTTGACTTTAATATTTTACGTATTCTCGCATTTCTTTAGCCTGTGATTCGGTGCCGACCACGAAGCCTGTTTCGCTCTCCTTCGATGCCCAGTCCTGTTTCCCGTCCCTCTGTGAAGCGTGCTGACCGTCCCGGAGATGAGAATACACCCGTCAGGGTGAAGAGGCGGCGTAGCCTTGCAGGAACACAAGTAACCACCTTGGAACAAAACCCCGAATCCCCAAGAATGGTAAGGCCATACTGCTTTGGCCAACTTGCATCACTTTTGTTGTTGTGATAGTTGATACAAGTTAGTTGGATGACTTGGATTATTTTTAACATGATGGCCAATAACATGAGGAGCTGAGGTGAATGGGAGGAAGTAACAGCATCCTCTTTTAAATGAAAACAGAATGAAGTGCATGCATGCTGAGATTGATCTTCCAGCATTGCTCAGGTCTAAGCCACATGGTGCAAGACGAATGAAAACTGTCTTGTGTTACAAAAGTGTGCTGTCGAGCTTAAGTTCTTTTCTGATCGAAACATTTAAAACCAGTGATAACATAGAACTGCTGTTCTGAACACACAGCAATGATCTGTAGGCATGATTTAAAAAATCTCCACTGACCATCTGTCACCTGGCTTCTGAAGCATCCACTGAGGCTTACTGGCTATTGTTCCAGGCTTTGAAGCTTATCTTAAATTGCTTCATTTTCTCCTTGGCTACCTCAGTAAGTGTCCCCCCTCCTCTTTCCAGGGCTGCTCACTGTTCCAGAGGTCCAAGTCCTTCTGCCAGGCAGAGATTGAAAAGCTGCTGGACAGTCAGGCTGGTTCTAATGAGCTAATAGGCGATTTCACCAAGGTAAGGAAGGATGAAAACTCTTCTGTGTGCTTGTTAGTTAGTTAGTTGCTTGAAAAAGTGGAATAACACTCGAATCCTTTCGTCTCTTAGCCTTTCGTTCTACCCACAGTGGATGGAAAACACCAAGACCTCAAATACATTACCTCAGACATGGTGAGTAGACGTACTGTGTCAAAGCTCTCAGTCCCGTCACAGTAATCAATGCTGCTTTTGAAAACATTAAAAGTATGTTCTGTGTGGTCTTCAGATGGTGGCAGCTCTCACTGGCCAGTTTGATCATGTAGTTGAACAAGTCATCGTCATTGACTGCCGCTATCCTTATGAGTTTGAAGGAGGACATATCAAGGTGAGTCAGTGACAGACATCGCAGTATACAAAAAACTCGATTGTTTCCTAATTTCTGTTGAAAAATCGCACAGAACGATGTGAAAATCTGTGATGGGATGTGACGGATGTTTTCAGTAACAACTGTAGCTGAAAACATGACAGAATGCTGAGTTCAGTTAATCATGAATGTGCTTCAGTTGTTGTATTTTACATTTATGTATTTTTATATTTGAGTAAACATCTCAGACTTAAGTATTGAAACTACGCCGTATTTATTTGTATAGTCTTTCCTAGTAAACTTCTAATAAATATGAGGAGTTGTGACATTTCTTCTCTGCAATATTATCCTTAATTTACTAACTTAACTTCCTACTTAATTTAGATAATGCTTCAAAATAAGTACACTTTGATGTCACGTGACCATTAAAAAAAGTCAACCATCAAATCAGATGATTTTAAAACTGCTTAATTAGACTTCTCTGTAGGTGATCCATTCCTGAGCTCTAAAAGTGAAGTATTTGTTGTTGTTCCAGGGAGCGCTAAACCTACACCAGGAGGAACAGGTGAAGGATTTCCTCCTCAAGAACCCGATTGTCCCATCCAGCCCAGACAAGCGAATCGTCATCATCTTCCACTGCGAGTTCTCCTCGGAGCGCGGCCCCCGAATGTGCCGCTTCGTCAGAGAGCAAGACCGCGCCATGAACGAGTATCCCAAACTTCACTACCCCGAGCTATACATCCTCAAGGGCGGCTACAAAGACTTCTTCCCTCATTTTCAGGTTGGTTTTGATTGATTCTCAATGAGTGAAATATAAATGCAGGTGAGGCCTTGTGTATCTGGAACATAATGCTTCAATTTTAGTCAAAAGAACTGCATGCTCACGTTTTAGCATATCAGTTATCACAGACCCACATGAATCTCGGTTGTTCAGTGCTCTGAATCCTCTCATCTCGTTCTCTTCTGCAGAAACAATGTGAACCTCAGTCTTACCGACCCATGCACCACGAGGATTTCAAAGAGGACCTGAGGAAGTGCCGCCTCAAGAGTCGCACCTGGGCCGGAGAGCGCAGTAAGAGGGAGATGTACGGACGACTGAAGAAGCTGTGAGCACATCCTCATCTTCCCAATCTCCCGCTAAAACACACTGCCTCTCCATGAAACGGACTCAGTACAACCTCCTCATGTTTCTAACGTCTCACTCTAACAAAGGAGAAATGCCTTCTGTGATTGCACCAGCAGAAAAAGGGATTTTTAAATTCCCCACAAGTTTCATTTATAGCCAATTTAGTTATTTATGCAAGTTAAAGAGGGAAGGATGTGAAATGACGAATCCTTGATCCTTGAAGAAATCAGCAGTGCAGTGAACAGATTTTATAAAGGTGATTTGAAACAACTTGTATTTTTAACAAAACAAACCACTAGGACCTACTGCCTGTTTTTTACCTTTCCTTTTTTATTTCTTTTTTTTTTTTTTTTTTTATAATATAAGCTGGCATTAATGATATACAATATACAAACAGACCACACTGCCAGGACTTTGTCTTTCAGTCCCCCCACTGGATTTTTTCTTTTAATGTCATGTACCACATTATTTCAGCACTTAATTTAAAAAAAAAAAAAAAGAAAACCTTGAAATGGAGAGGTGTCCCATCCCAAGATTTTTTTTTTTATATATATATTTACACAACTTTTTTTTTTTTTTTTTTTTTTTTTTAAGAATGATTTATTGAGTATTCTTTGAAGTGTGCGTTTCTCCAGGCATTCCAAAATGCAAATTGGATATTTAATGATAACATGTAAAAGCACAAGGTTAATGCAGAGCTTTGCCCCCATCACCACCACCTACATCTGTTGCAATAATAATTTTCCTCAGAAGATACCAAAGCAAACAAAGCTACCTGTTTACTTTGCAGTGAGATTTCTCTGATGCTGCAGGTCAGCAAGTGTGGACAGTTTTCTGTCTAATAAGAAGTCTTTTGTTTCGCTTTGACACCTTTTAAAATCCAGAGAAAACTGTCTAACCCTCTGCCGAGCTAATAATGTTGGTTTATAATGAGTAGGGTGCTTTTGGTATTTTGGTTCAGGCTCGCGGGGGAGCTGCTGAAATAAAGATCTGATGTGCATTGAAATGAGATGAATAGTAGCCTCTTCTTTCTGTGAGTGTTTTATCACGCAGGATTTTAAAATTATATTTCTTTGCAAGTAGTTTGTGAATGAATAATACTTTTAAAAATAAACTTAAAATTCTTTAAAAATGGTTTGTCAGAGTTATTCAATAAAATCAGGTTTAAGTTGAGCTTGACAAACTTGAACCTTTATGGTGCTGGCAAGACGATCAAAGATTGAAAGTGTTGAACTCTAATGGCCACAGCTCACTCACTGGCTTCACGATTGCCACGTCTTTGAGCTGAAACCAGCTGTTCTATAAGAAAGTCTCAATGTACAGCGTGTATGTCCTGCTAAGGAGTTGAGTTGGTTTGGCAAGCTATGAATATGAATACTTAGATATATCTATGAACTGAGTCCTTATTTTATCTCAGTCTTTAATAAGGCCTAGATTTAAAAATATACAAAAGGCTCAATAGATCAATACTTTAATGCAATTCTCAGCCTTTGATGCATTTCAATATACATTATATGTGAGTGTAGTCAGTTTATTACCCTGCTAATTGACTGCTTTCTTTGAAAAGGCAGCAGGTTTCCTGTCAATAATTAACAGTAATTTAAGTGACTTATAAAGTAAGAGCCTTCACTTATTTCTGAGCCTCCTATGGGAATGTTTTTTGCTCTTACAAGTCACCTTTTTTTTTGGTTGCCCAGAGGGAGTCTTCCCCCGACTATTTTTCTGATTAGTGTTGAAAATCAATGACCAGTTCAAAGTAAAGTCACTTTAGCATGCGTGTATCTCACACCTTATTTATTGATATACATGCTATGTGTTAACAGGGCCACTATTCTTATTTCCTCTTATTCTTGTCTCAGGGTTAACTTTAGTCTTAAATACACAGAGTACAAAACTACGTTAAAGAAAAATACTGATTTTGTATATTAATATTGACCAAGATGTGATATTGAAATTTCATTCGAGTTGAAACAGTGAGTTGTTTCTGATTAATAAAGTGATTTATAATGTAAGAAATGCTCTCTTGATAGCTGCACGAATCACATAGGAGCCTCTAAACAAGATTTGTTTTTGTAATTTTTTTCACTGTTTTCTGGCAAAAACTAACTGTAGGAAAGAACTGACAGACCAGTTTAAAGAAACATTATTCATATTCCATGATATATACATTATTTGTACACATCCTGGACCTAAACTTCCTTCAGCTTTCAGTCCGAGTTCACCCAAAGCCAGTTTTCCACATTTGATCTCTAAGAATAGCCCGTCTGCCGTTTTGTTTAGCATGCCTGCTCTGCATGGTGAAGGATTTCTTTCCACAGACAGCTTCCTGTTTTTTCAAATTTTCCCTCTCGAGTCGGCCGTGGGAGTGGCCTCTCCTTTCAAGCACGTGTCCACGCATACAAACGCATTCCTCTCTGTGAACGCAGTACCTGGCAGCTTGACGTGTCCTGACATGAGGTTAACTGTCCTGTTACAGGACAAGGAACGGAGGGAAAATATCACAGTCACCACGTGCTGAAAACATGTGACATGAAGGAGGGGAGGTTGTAAAAGCACAAGCCTGCTGGCACCTCACCAAAGTTTGAAATCAGACAGTTTCCCAATGGCCATGTGGCTGTGGGAACGAAAGGGCAAGGCTTTGTTTGCATTCCAGTGAGTGAAGTCTAACTTATTTACAGCCAATGGCAAATTGCTGAAACTAATGTCTGTTGGTTGAATTGTGCAACTGAAGCTGCTTTAAGTCTCTCCTAAATCCTCTTTAAAAAAATGACTGACAGCAGCACTAAAAAGCAAACACTACACAGCTTAATAAAAGACTATTTAGCTTCCACAGTCTTTACACATACTGGTCCGTGAGTCTACAGTATCTTTCACCTTTTTTTGCAATTACCAGGCCAGCTGCTTAGATTTGAGAGGCCTCACACCTTTACACGAGGCATACATAATGCAACACTTGCGAGATCCTTTCAGTACAAGCTTCCCTTCTCCACCTCAATAGTCGGTTTTAAAATGTAGATGAGTCCTTGGCAGGTCCTCAAAAAGTAAACTGAGCCAGGTTTTACAATTAGACTCATCCAATTAGGAGATTCAAGAATTCAGCGAAGCAACAGTGGGACACTTAAACTGATTTCCATGAATGAATGCTGCATTACCGAGTGGCTTGTTCTCAAAGGTGTGCTTTGTTTGTCTGACGGCTTTCAAAAGCGTTAAATGAATGTAAACTGTATAAAATATAACAGAAACTATATCTTATGTGTAATGTTTTCCTTTCTTTCCCTCCCATAATAAAGGTCTCACTCCCTGTATAGTGGAGAAATCCCATATTACCATAGTGATAACAGTGTAGATTATGAAGACATACGTTTTCAGTCAAACTTAAGGCAGACATGCCCTAAAGGATACCTTCTGGGCACAACAGAGAATAAAATAAACAACATTTTCCATTCAGGAAGACTTAAAAACAGCAATTGAGTGTGTAAACTTTGAGGAAAGTGTCTCCTGGGGGCATGGCTCAAGTGAGCCCAGGGCTGTTTTCCCACTTCTTTTTGCAACAAAGGGAAATTCTGAATGCATGTTTAAGGCACTCACTTCACAGACCCACTACCTATACTTTGCGTATACAGTGTGTGACTCTCTGATGGTTGATGGTGTTTGATGACCTTTCATTAATTTGGTTTGGATTTAGTCAAATGACTAAATGTGGACCCTTGGTGGTGTGAAGCAATGTTCCTGTTAAATTAGTTTAATTAATTCAAATATGGCCAAAGACTGCTTGATCAGATGAAGATATGTAAAGACTTGACATGAGATAAAAAAAACATGCCAGCGCTCAGTAGAGCTGCCCTTAAAACCTCGCCACCCTTCCTGTTACTGTCTTTCCTTTTCTGCAAAGTCGATCAAAGGTGCCCTCAACAAACCTCCAGCCTGGGTGTCACCCATAAACCTCTGTTTGCTGCGCGACTCGATGACTGCCGACATTGTCAGTAAACTGACAAACCAGCCTGCAAATCAAAGGGTCGCACGGGCCAACAAGGGTGGTGAAATTCTGAAGCGTAACAGTGTGGTTTCAAGGAAAGGGTGGAGATTGTGGTTTTGTAAGGTGAAGTCAAAGTTTTTGAGGATTAGAAACTTCTTAATGTCTCACTCACAGTTCTGCTTTCTGCACACACACACACACACAATTTAAGAAGATTTCACCCTGCGCAGCAGACAAAATATTATTTATGTCACTCGCTGCATGTTGTCTTTAGCTTCCTTTAATTCAAAATCGCGGGTCTCGTCATTATTGGTCCATATGACTGGCTGATTGCCATTGCCATCACCCACATCCTGTTGTTCTTCATATTCAGCTGGGTTTTATTTCATCACAAGGAAATGTGACTCATAGGTCAAAAACACCGAAACGTGTTCTGACTTTTTTTTGTGGTGATCTCGACACAAGTTTCTGCACTTCAGTCACGCTCGCTGCTTTTGCTTTGCTGTTTTCCTCCACGCTGAAAAAGCGATCCTCATCAAACAGCTGGTGTTTGAAGCTGAAATTTCACAATGACAGCATAATCTGCCTTCACTTTCACACTGACTGCTCTCAATGATTTTGTCTAATTATTACCTGCAGAGATCTCCACCCTTTATTGCTGAGGAGCAATGTGTGCAAACTGATTTGGGTAGATCATTACCTTATGTGTGTGTTGCAGAAATATTGCTCTCCTATGTCTATTTTGATGACAAGCTCCATAACAGTAGGCTGAAAATTCTCTCTTGGTTTCCGAGCATGAATCAAAACCAGACTTGAACTGAATCCAAAGTAGTCAGTGTTTAAAGCAGCAGAATCGTTTTAGTTCATGGGCCACTTGATCTCAAGTGGGACGCAAAAGTATTGGATCATTTTTCTTTTAGTCTCAAGATTTATATTGTGGAAACGTTCACATTTGATGAACCACCCATTCAGAAAAATTGATGACAAAAAGCTAATGAAGTCTTGAGAAAATAAATGCATCTTCAACGCTCTGACTAATTTTTTCCATGTTCAGTCATTTCACTGTCATCATAGAGAAATGCACCAGCCACGCAGTCGTACAGATTGAGCTCTTTGTTAGGCTTGTTCTTACGTTTGACACACTGGTCTAAAGAATAGTTAGTTATTAAGTTACATTCATTCGTTTCTTTTCTGTCTGAGAATAAGAAGAAAATGATTTTACCTGCACAACATTCATATTTTGACCAGTGATCTGCACATCTTAAAAGTACAGTCAGTTGTTTCTTAATGTTTTTAATAGAGTCAAAGAATGTTCTTCTCATAAATGTACAGTAATTGTTCCAACAAATTTATGCATTGGCATAACTTTGAATTGATCCATTAAAAATACACAGGAGTTGACACCAGTTTGTGGCAGCTGCCATGTTGCTCCGCCATCTTGAATACAATGGTCAAGATGGTCATCATGTTCCACCTAATCGTATCTTATGTATGCCTCTGGAGACTTGCAAAAGGCGGAGAAGAAGAGGATCTGGACAGCTCACGCTAGCTAGTATAAAAACAACAGCTGTTTATATTGTGCAAGCTAATGGAGTTTCCTAAAAATTACACTTTCCCTCTGATAAACAGTTTGATTACATTCTCACGTATGAGTAACTCGTATGGGTTTATTTGCAAAGTGTCCAAGTTCAATAATGTTATATTAACTTCAAAGTTCCCATTTTCTCTAACACCAGTTAACGCCGGCTAACTGAGTTTAATGGTGGCTAACAGCTAACAGGATATCTTCAACAACTGATCACTGTCTGTGCCATTGGACAGAAGTGAACATTGCTGACACATCAACTCGTATTGACTCGATTCCTTTTTCAAAGTTTTACAGCCTCTTAAAAAGTAAATAGATGTGAACGCCTCTCATCTGCATATCAACAGCTGAGGCAAACAGTGGCCTGCCCAGATAGCAAAAAGACTCCAGGGCAGATTTGGTCCAGAGTCACTTTACTGCCTGAGTACACTCACTAACGATTCGAAAGGTGTCTCTGAGATAAAAACATAGAATTCTGCTAAATATTTACACACAGGTTTGTATTTTCTGAGTTATTACTAAGTGTTATTATTATTAGAATATAGTGGGTACAAAAATATTTTTTACACTAACAGTACTGGGTCAATATGACATGCCTGTGTTGGTCAACATGGCAATTGACCAATCAGATTGTTGTGATCTCATAGTTTTGGAAAATGGTGATAAAAGAAAATGAAATGCCTCCATATTTATATAAAACTGTCTTCTGGAACAAATGGTAAGCTTCCCATGTGTGTTGACTGCAGTCTGCAATTTACAGACATGTAGTAGTAAGATTTTACACACTGATTTTAAGCTACAGTACAATATTGTCTGCTTATATGGAGACATTTCAAACAAAAAAAACTAATTTCTGTGTGGGGTTACAGAAAAAGATATGATCCATGATAGATAAGCTGTCTTTGTACAAATTTTTATTTATATATTTATCATAAGGACTTAGAAACAGTTATTCGTGCCTTTATTACTTTTTGGTTAGAATACTGTAACTCCTTATGTAAGGACTACCCAATTCCGCTCTTTCTCAGTTGTGGTTGGTTTACAACTCTGCTGCTTGACTTCTAACTGCCTGACAACACATCCCCCCTTTTTAGCTCAGTTGCACTGTCTACCTGTGAACATAGAGGTGCTTTTAAAATTTTATTATTTACTTTTAAAGCCCTCTGAGGATCAGCTCCACAATAGTTCACGGATGTTTTAAGCCCATATTTTGCCTCCAGGTTCCAGGTCACCGAGGTCATCCTCCAGCAACGTCTCTCAGTGTCCCCTTTTCGCCTAAAGCCTAAAAGCAACTGCATCTTAGTTTTTATAGCCCTCAGGCTCTGGAATAATTTGCCATCCCATATAAAAACCTGTCAAACAGGTGATTGTTTTTAAATCAAATCTGAAGACTGACTTTTATTTTTATTCACTTTGAGTTAAGTCTGAGGGGCCTCATGGTTTTTGTCAAGTCCATTGTGAATGTTTTATTACTGCTCATTTATGTCAGCTGCTGTTTGTATTCTTAGACGTTGTTTATGTAGTTATTTCTATTTGACTGGTGTTGTTTTATGTGAATTATGGTACTGGAGTGTAAATACATCTGCCTTAACTGGACAGAACTCCTGTTGTTTTAAATGTGCCATAGAAACAAAGGTGACTTGAGTGTCCTAGCTGAATAATGAAACAAGACAGCTTAATTTCAGGTTAAACCTGACTGAGGTAACTAAACCCAACTGCATTCCTAAAAGAAGAGTCAGGGTACCACTGAATTCAGGAAGATGAATCACCAAAATGTGAAGCTGATCGAAAGCAGCGAGAAGTCGTTGTATTCAATTCAATTCAATTTTATTTATGCAGCACCAAATCACAGCAACAGTCGCTCAAGGCGCTTTATATTGTAAGGTAGACCCTAAAATAATAAAACAGAGAAAACCCCAACAATCATATGACCCCCTATGAGCAAGCACTTTGGTGAAAGTGGGAAGGAAAAACTCCATTTTAATAGGAAGAAACCTCCAACAGAACCAGACTCAGGGAGGGGCGGGGCCATCTGCCACAACCGGCTGGAGAGAGGGGAGCAAGACAGGATAGAAGACATGCTGTGGAAGAGAGTCAGAGATGAACAATAACTAATGATTAAATGCAGAGAGGTGTATAAACACATTGTGAGTGGAAAGGCTGACTGAAGAAGAAAGGCTCAATGCATCATGGGAATCCCCCAGCAGCCTACACTTATTGTAGCATAACTAAGGGAGGATTCAGGGTCACCTGATCCAGCCCTAACTATAAACTTTAGCAAAAAGGAAAGTTTTAAACCTAATCTTAAAAGTAGAGATTGTGTCTGTCTTCCAAATCCAAACTGGAAGCTGTTTCCACAGAAGAGGGGCCTGAAAACTGAAGGCTCTGCCTCCCATTCTACTTTTGAAAACTCTAGGAACAACAAGTAAGCCTTCACTCTGAGCGCAGGGTGCTTTACTGGGATAATATGACGCTAAAAGATCTTTAACATATGACAGGGTCTCATCGTCATGTGAGAAGACGGATTTTTAAAAGGGTTTTTAAATGACATTCTGGATTTTACCTGGAGCCAATGAAGAGAAGCTAATATGGGAGAAATACAGTCCTTCTTTCTTGCCCATGTTACTTGTTTGCTGTGGCCTTTTGGATCAAAAGAAGGATTTCCAGGGAACTTTTACAACTGCCTGATGCTAAGGAGTCTAGTTTAGTCTAGCCTAGAAATCCCTAAAATACCTACTGAGATGTTTCATTCTAGACCAACGTGGTGAACTAACGTGAGTCCCTATTACCTAATAATAAAGCCAGACTGCTAGCAGCCTCATGATGCTACTCTCCAGCTGTTAGAGTTGTAATAATGACATACGGAGTTCTGAATGTCATAAAATCAGCGGTTCTTCTAACAAAATAAAATAAAATAAAATAAATCCTATGTAAAGCCAGAACTATCCCCAGGTCTTGTTACACTGTGTTTCAGTCACAGCAAGTAAGTTCAGGGCTGAGGGTGAAGAGGTTAACAGGATGGTGGAGTGAATGCTAACAAAGCAGAGTGAATGCTCTCTTTCTTCTTCACCACACACACAGACACATGCACACACACAGAGGAGGGCCTCTCAGTGTAAAGAAGCATGACCAGCAGCAGCTGTTGGATTACCAGCTGCCTCTGTTTATCTGCTGAGACCCCGAAACCCTCTGTTCTCACTCAGCCTCTCTGCAGCCTCTCCTGTCCCTCAGTCCTGAGAGCTGTACTAGGAAGCAAGAGAGGTATGTTGAGCTGAAAGCAGGAGTTTTAATTTCACGTGTGACCAATGTTCCCTCTAAGCTGCGCACGTGCGCAATTGCGCACTGCTGGCACGGTCTCTGCGCACAGAAAATCTGCGTTGCGCACAAAAAAAAACCTAACCTTTAACAATTCTGTTTTGCAGTGTTAGTCAGTAAGTGACTGGCTGCTCCCGTATGGGATTAAAACGATGCCACCTTATCCCATAGTCCAGCCAATGATGCGATTCATATTCGTATATACGCAGCCAATCAACGTGGTTGACAGGCTATGACAGCGTCCTTATGTGCCGACACTGGAGTTTTAGCTAGCAAAGCGGCGTGGCTGATGTGGAGTGAAGCCACGTTAATGACAACATGTACAACCATTGGAGATGTGAGCAGGACAGACGGAACAATTGACGGGAAAAGTGTGGACTTTATACCAGTTTTTAAATTGTGTTGATAGGCCACGTAAAACCAGAGTTATGATAAAAACAATGAGGCGACTGCTGAATGTTACAGGTGTTACAGGAGTGATACATCTCCTGTTGTCAGGCCTGCAGGTATCAGGCTGTTGTTCTCCTTTATCTCATAGTGGACAGAAATTATTTTTTGGAGTGGCACAAATAATTTGTGTGGCATCAGATTTGATGCAGAACAGCTGATTGTTCTGTAAATAGTTTGAAATGTTTATTTAAAAATGCATTGGCTGCATTTAAAAAAATAGCTGCAAAAAACGTTGTTGTTTGCTAAACTCAGTTACTTTTTTGAAGTAGTAACTATATAATTAATTGCCCAGCATTGGTCATTATATACTATATTTTGCAGACAGAGAGTTACAGGACTCTCCCAGACCACAGACCCATACTCATAATACAAGTCAGAGCTTTATAAAAAAAAAGAAAAAAAAGAAAGAAAGTTGTGTTTTCGAAATTGGAGTTCAAATTATTTTTACTTCCAATAGTGTTAACATACTACACAGGCCAATGGCTAGATTTGTTTTACATTTTCATTGTAAGTGGGCTAAAGCAGTTAATTAAAAGTAGTCTAACATAAATGTAACTGCTGTAATTTGATTTGATTTTAATAAACCATGTAACTTGGATGGATTTGATGTTGGCGTGACCACAGTGCACACGTCTGATGTCGCTCACACTGGTCCAAGGGATCGCTCGGGGAGTTTGTGTGTTCGCTCAGACACATGGAAAATTAGAGGGAACATTGCGTGTGACCAGCTCAATAGAATGTTACGTTAAGAATTTTGGATTAAAATCTGCAAAGTACCAAATTTCTCCTGACAATATTGTCTATGATCAGTGTACTATAGACTGTCAGCTAAAGCAATGTTATTCTGGCTAAACCATTCTGATTTTACACACCGCCACCACACAGCTCCATGCTGCCGTTTAAAAACAATCATCTGTAAGTGTAAACAAACAAACAAGTCCTCAAAGATCCTGTATGGCTCTGAATAACACTGATGGGAGCATATGTGGGAGTCGCTGACTGCGAGCGACCTCTGGTGGTTATATTTATGAAAAGCAACAGTGCACGAGACTGGTCAGCTGACCAACGCGGAAGTGCTTAAAATCAGCACTGTAAACAACGATTCAGAAGAAATAAGGTAAAAAGCTCTGTTTGGAGGACTTTTTCTCCCCTAGTGCGAGAACATGGTTCGGTGTTTCCTCATCCACACCGTGTGCCCGGTGAGTGCTCTGTCTGCCGGGGAGAGCCGTGTTCTTTACTCCCGGGTTTTCGGTCCAGATGACGGAGTCCTGTCCGAGCGGCACCGAGAGCTCAGCCCGGAGGAAAGAAGGCTCCTGCAGAAGGAGAAGGTGGCCGCAGTAGCCAGGTGGGTGTTTGTGGTTAACAGTTTAAAATAAATCATTATTCGAAGTCATTATTTTTTTCTGGACATCCTCAGATTGGGACAGAAGTGGACACTTTAATTAAGCTCTTTTTGTGTAATTTTGATTATAGGAGTAAAGAGATGATGACAGCAGGCAGAATTACATTCAGTTAACCACCTTTCTGCGTTTTTGCATTACATTAACATAGTGGAAATGAGTTGACAGCCCCAGGCTCTGTCCCATTACTTGAGCTTCATTCATTTTCCACCAGGTAGATAGAGAGAGTGCCCCAGGCCTGCGCAGTGGACCTGTTGTGGTAGTCTTCTGATTCTGCTTTGTGGATGCATCTGATGTACACTATTCCCTCGTGTTTACAACAGGATTCAGCAGTTCATGCAGAGACTAAATGTCTCAGTCAGCTCTGATAGCTGATGTGCGTTTTCTTTTCTTTTTTTGGAACTAACACCTGTCCAGATAAAGACATGCAGCCTGTGTGTTCTGTTGGGTGGTGTCTGTTCGTGTCCCTGCATTGCCTCTTGATGTTTGTCACATACAGGATTGTTCAAAAGGCTCTTTGAATGTTCTATTCGTATCCGTCATGCAGTGCCACGAAGATCTATCCAACAGCTATCCAGCAATGAGCACAGGAGCTATGTTTAGACTCAAGAACACAGGACTACTTGTTATACAGATGGTCTGCCAGACACTGAGATGGCCTCAGTCTCATTGCTTTGAAAAAACTTAATTTACCTGCCAAGAAAAAAACTGCACAGAAGAGTACCTAGAGCCATTTTGGCTTTCGAGCTATTTTTTTTTTTTTCTTTACTGCTATTTGTATGAAGTTAATTTTAAGAAATACTGAAAATAGCACCCTGGCTTTTTCTAGTGATTAAATCTTTGCACAGCATTGTCTATGGGTTTATTTTATTTTATTCTTTTTAGGATTTGTTCTTGTTGATAACTCATAATAGCATTTCTTTCACCATCAATCATCTCTCCGTTTTCTCCTATAAAGCATCCTGCTATTTTGATGGAGGAACACAGTGTAAAATGCCAGACAAGAATATTCTTTTTCAGTGACTCATGAATCATTGTGTGTGTTTGTTTTTCTCCTGTTCCAGCCTGTAACTAGTGATTACTACTGTCAAAGACAATGGTTGTTCTAATGGTATCAGTAAAACTGGTTAAATAGCTCAAAGTGTGACTATGAAAGCATCCTAACTAATGGCAAAACGTTTTTTGTGTCTCAGACAAGTCCGGAGTGCTGTCTCTCTGTCCCGGGAAGCCTCGGGTCGGCTGATAGTGGAGACGATGCCGGGCGAAGAGAATCTGGCCCTGCAGGACGCCGACTGTGGCGTGGTGCGGCTCAGAGCCGGAGACCCCTTCTCTGAGGAGACGAGCGCTCTGTGGCTGGGGGTTCAGAGTCTGGGCTTCACGCTCGTCTGTGAGCCCCACGAGAACCTGCTGCTGGCTGAGGGAACACTGCGCAACCTGACCCGCCACTGCCTGGAGCACCTGCACATGCTGGGGCAAGGGAGCGAGGTGAGCTGTGGACACACATGCTACTGCTCAGAAAAATGAAAGGAACACTTTTTAATCAGCGTACAACATCAAGTCAGTTAAGCTTCTGGGATACTGAGCTGTCTGCTAAGTAGCAGTAGGTTGTAAATAAGTTTCAGTTGCTTTGAAATTAAGAGTAGGTGAACTAGAGGGGCAACAATGAGACAACCCCCAAAACAGGTTTTACAGGTCGAGGCCCCTGACATACTTTTCCTTCATCATCTTTTCTGACTGTTTTCTGGTACCTGCACCCTACAGAGGTTGCACAGGTACTCCAACTCCTCCAGGATGACACATCAATATGTGCCATTGCCAGAAGGTTTGCTGTGTCTCGCAGCACAGTCTCAAGACCACACAGGAGATTCCAGCAGGCAGGCAGCTACTTTAGGAGAGCTGGACTTCTTCTAGAGTGAGCATACTCAGTCTGTTGCACTATGTGTGTTTAATCTGGACCAAGTCTGGAGTATTCAGGATCTATTTTCACAAATACAGTTTAGATTTAATAAATATGACAGAGTTATTATAAGTGCCCATATTACTATAGTTCAAACTTGCCAATTCCAGTTACTGTAATTTATAAATGGCTATGGTCTGGTGCGGTATGATATATGAATGTTCATATGTAAAACCCATTTAAATTGCATTAGGCTTTAAACTTTGTATTATCAGGAGTATTGTCCCTTTGATTGAGAAGTGGACGCCTGCCTGCGGGGTTGTAGCCAGCAGCAGTTTAATGAGCTTCAGCTCAGTTGATTCACGTCACTGAACGAAAACTCTGGTATTGATGCCTTTTGAGTGTCATCGGTTCAATTATCTGACAAATAATATGGGGCCATGTGTCACTGATTGTGCTGACAGACCATGCAAGAAGTCTTTCTTTGAGTTTTGATGAATGAAGTTATGGTGTTTTATGTGTTTATGTGTTTCACAGCGCTTACTTTCAGCGTCTGTGCGATAAACCTGCTGATAGCTTAGCGCTGTCATCAAAATATAGTTGCTTCTGGCTAATCTTGGTGTCAGCTAAAATGCTAAAAATGGGGATGTCACAAGCTGAAGTGCAACATCACGTTTGTTAATGCCTTCTTTTATATACTGTTTAAGGCTTTCATAGATTAAAGAAGTGTTATCTCTGATGGCTGCTTCAGTGACAAGTGTGTGAAGAACACTGAGAAATGTCATTAGCTTTGAAGTTATCCTCAACAGTGAAACTTCAAAGACCTCTTGAGCCTTTTGACTTGTACAAACCTAGTGAAGCCATGAGTCACCGACCAGCTGTTGATAAAATGTATTATTTTATTTCATTTCTCTGATTTTTCTTTTTTTCTGACAGGAATACTTGCATAAACATCTTTTCTTTACCACAAACATACAGTAGATCACTGTGACTCATGCACCTTCCGGCTGCTGTAAAGTGCATTTGTATTCAGAAACTGTAGCGAGTGTTTGTGTCTATATGCCTCCTAAGGCATCATCAGACTGCAATCCATTAACTTAAACAGTTTACCTCCCCAAAGAAAGATGATTGTCGAACACTGGTATCCAGACTCGCAAGAGCAGCCTCTCATTACGTGCTATGAAAAATATCAATAAACCAAAATTCAGCAGTAATGAAACTAGATTGCAGCGGCGCGCATTTTTATTACCAGCTTTTAAGCATCTCTTGATTAATCGAGAAGCCTGCTCGGGGTCATCACTTGTGGCATTTTTCTCTCCAGGTCCTGTTGAAGAGCAACCGGATCGACGTCCTGCTCAGTCGCCTGCTTCCTCACGGGCAGCTGCTCTTCCTCAACCACCGCTTTGCCCAGAGTTTGGAAAAGGAAGTAGCGGCTTATATGGCCAAATAAAGCCAAGCAGCCACGGTTGCCATTTTCAGGGAGGGCGGGCTATCATTTACAGCTACTTCTAGGTATATCTGCTGGCTTCCAAGCAAACAAGCCCTCTGTCACTCACCTCCGGTGACATTTCCACGCTGGAAGACGAAGAGCGGACTACCAGCTGCTGCTGGTGCTGCTGCTGTTGTTAGAGATTGCATGATGTGTAAACACACAGAGTGGTAAATACCTGCCTCATCCACTTGCAGCTCACTCTTGGCTGTTTACTGTGTGGGTGGCTTCACTTCAAATCCTGTTTGTCAAATTGAAGAGTGGAAAGAAAAATGTGGCAGATTAAAGAGTGCAGTCGCAGAGGCCAGTTAAGACGTACTTGTCAGCATCAAAGCCTGCTATTTATCTGATTCACCATACTTGAAATGTCACAGTGTGACCTTGAGGACCCAGACTTGACCCTTTTTTGTGCTTTTTGAGATTTCAGTGAGTATAAATGAAATCTCGGAGTGTTATTGCCTTATTGTAACTCCTCATAAGACCTTACATTTCCTACTACTCATCAGGATAGCGAATGGGTTTTTAAAAAAAGTGTTTTGGGAGAACAAGAACACAGTATGAATCATCTTAAAGAAATGCACAATAGAAAGGGAAGAGCAAAAGATCTGGATCTGAGTTGTTTTATGACAGTTTGAAGCAGAAATGCTGCAATGCCAGTGATGCTAAGGACAATGGACAGGGCAGGAAGCGAGGAGACGTTTGGATAAACTATTATGAATGAAAGCAGAAATGTTGGCATGCAGAACATGGAACAAAACATGAGGAAATGATGACAAGTAGACCTACAAACACAAACATCCTGACTCAACAAATAAAAAATGTATACCTGTGTCTTGTGAACATCTGTTGTTCCCCCCCGACTGCCTCTCCTCACATCGAGCCAGACTCTCCCGCTCCTCCTTCTGGCCTCTTAAGAGCTTCTTAAACCCCACTTTTTGCGCTGGCAACCAAAACCAGAGCGGTGTTTTTAGGTGTGTGTCTGTGTGTGTGTGGAGGGGAGATTGTGTGGATGCCAGCATTGATTGCTTTGATCTTCTTCTTTTTTTCCCCCCTGTATTAAAAATAAAACTAATTTCTTGTATTACCCAAGGCGGATGCTTTGAAACTTGTGTAGTCTGCAATCAAGGATGCGGCACATCTCCCCCACCCAAAAAAAAAAAAAAACCGATATCAGTGAGGAGCTGGGGATTGAACCTTAAATGAGATGTAGCACACAAGAGGAGAATTTGATATGCTGAGCAAAAATTACTGAAAAAAAGAACCACCATAAACACCTTTACACTGATCGTGGTAGTTATCCATGTGACAAGTAATTTCATGGTATGACCAGGAGAGGGAGCTCTTACTGTGACTTTCAGTGTGCCATGAAGGACACTGGAGGGGAAATCTTATTTGGAGCTTTCTTTGTAGTGAAAGAACTTGTTAAAAAATGGACACTGGACTGATGGAGACTTCCACATAATTGTCAAATTAAAAGGACAAGTACAAGACAGGAAGAAGTATTACTGAAGAGTCCTTACGGAGATGTCAAGAAAGCTTGCCTTCGAAAGTTGGTAAGGTGGTCATACTGAATATTGACTTTCCAGCTTGTACAAATTGTTTTTGCCTTATATATATATATATACATATCCATTTATGTTCGCACAGCTTTCAATAAATTGCTCCTATTTCCTATTTTCCTAGCAAAATATAAAGAAATGAGGGGCAGTACTGTATTTAATGTGTTTTGAGAATGCTCATCTTTCCATCCTGAAGCTATTATAAATAATGCCAGTGGAAACATCAGCTGAGTAAGTGTTGGTCCATCAGCTTTCCAATAACAGCATTTCTACTAATAGCGTGTAAAACACAGAAAAAGTATCTGACTCCAGGGGAACATTTTCTAAGGACAGATCCACCAAATAAAAGACAGAACTCAAGAGTTCTTTCAGTCAAGAAATTGTTACATTTCCCTTTTTTCCAACCAACAAAAACAGCCATATAAAGAAATACTTGAGTTGTGTAGAACTGGCCTGCGCAGAGACCTGACTTCAACCCCATCCAAAACCTTTGAGATGAACTAGAGCACTGACTGCGAGCCAGAACTCATCACCCAACATCAGTGAGCGACCTTATGAATAACTCAGAGCTGGTTCAGACAGGCAGCGCAGGTCCTCTGCTGCACTCGCATGGCCTGCTTTTCTCTCTGCGTGCAGTGCCGTGCAGAAGTTTGGGCAGTAGTGCTCGTCAAAATGACTCTGAATGGCCAATAAAGATGTCCTGATTTCTAAAAGGCACCGAGTTAAAGAGGACACATTTGTTTTAATATTTCACGCAAATTGCTTTTCTTTAATTTGCATATTCCACAATTTCAACATAAAAAAGGAAAAATGGCCCACAGCAAGGATAGGTCAGCGCTTAGCAGCGTGCCCTTTGGCAAGGATCACAGCATGAAGGCGCTTTCTGTAGCGGCTAGGAGTCTTTTAGTTCCCTTTTGGGGGGATTTACAGTTGTTGTTTGAACACAGCAGAATGCAGTGGCACCACTCTAAATCTTCCTGAAGGTCTTTTGCACTCAGACTGCGCTTTTGATTTGCCTCTCTAGCGATCCTATGAGCAATTTTCTCAAAGTTTCCCAGGTCTTCCTGACCGCAGCCTGGCCTCCACTGTTCCTGTTAACTAACATTTCCTAATTACACTTCTAACTGAGGAAACATCCATCTTCCTACTGTCTTCTTGCAGCCTTCTCCTGCTTTGGGGGCATCAATTACTCTAATTTTCCAAGTGCCGTGCAGCTGCGTGGAGGAGCCAATCTCTGCTGATTACTTGAGCAAGGTTTAAGAAGTGTTTATAAAGCTTTAAAATGTGCGTTAGCTGACCTTTATTATGAATGAATGTGAACAAGCCTAAAACCTCTTAAAAGTTCATTAAGCTCAGAACTGTTGGGGAGCTCAAACCTTTCTATGGGTGCTCTTGTCTCACCCTCCCCCCTAAAACTCCAGTCTTGCTTAGAGTGTTATCCTCATGTGAATAATATTGCCTCTTTAACTTCTATGCCTTTTGTAGATCTAATCTAATGAGAGCAACACTTTTTCTTTGGAGCAATTAGCTTTAAAAGACTGGAAGTCTTATTATCGTCCAATAACATCCGAAGCTGGAGATTTTAAGTAGGAGACATCTTTTGACATGCACACTGTAAGAAAGAAAAAACCCATTAAACTTAAAATATCAGCTGATTTCAATTCAATACAGTTTTTGATTTTTTCTCTACTTTTGAGCATTTTTATTGACTTTACTAATAATAATGGGCTGAGCACTAAGTTCTGGCATCTTCAGTTTTCTTGTTCGACTAATTACAATATTCTATAAAATTCTAGCTTTAATTTCATGCATTTCTACCTTTAAAAACAGAAATCTTCTTGTTAGTCTGGTGAAAATTGTAATTTCTGCAGATTATTCACAAGTCAACAACAACAGGAAACGCATCAGAATAATAAAGTTTATTTTTGTTTTTGTTGTGTTCATGATCAAATGATCAAACCTGTGGTTAAAATGATTGTTTCACTGTTTTTGTTGTCTAAAGGAATATTGCAGTATCAACAAAAACTATGGCCCAAAATTTGAGTTTGAGTGAAAAAATGTATACGTCTCCTTCTTGATTTATTTTGTTTTTTGAACACTTATCACACAAACATATTTCAGATAATTAAAAAAACATATTAGTCAAGATAAATAACCAGATTTTTTGGAAAGCTAAGTTCAGTTTCACTAGTCACTTCCAGGCCTGATCACTGTCAGACCTGCTGAATCAAGAAATGACTTTAATGGAACCTTGTCACAAAGTGAAGTAGGCTCATAAAGCAGCCCATCGTGCCACGATCTAAAGAAACAACTGACAAAACAAAGTCATTTACATGTTACAGGCTGGAAAGGATTCTAAAGCCATTTCTAAGGCTTTGGGACTCCAGTGAAGCCCAATGGAGAACCTTCCCAGGAGTGGCCATCCTACCGAAATTACTCTAAGAGTGATGAATGACTCACCCAGAAGGAAGAACTTAGAACAACATCTAAAGACCTCCACTTGAAGCTTATGATTCAACAATAAGAAATTGTGTCCATGGGAAGAGTTCCAAGCCAAAATCCACTACTGGCCCCAAAAAAAGAAAAGAAAAGAAAAACATCTTGATGATCACTGAAATCTTTGGGAAAATATTCTGTGGACTGATGAAAGTCAGTTGAACTTCATACCACCAGTCAAGCATGGTGGTCTCGGTCTGCTTTGCTGCTTCGGGACCTGGACAACTTGCTGTAATTGATGAAACCATGAATTGTGCTCGCTACCAGAAAATCATGAAAAAAGAATATGTGGATATCAGCTCATGCCCTGAAGCATAAGGGCACTTGGGTTATGCAGTAGGACAATGATCCAAAACACAACAGCAAGTCCTTCTCTGAAAGTCTCAAAAAGTCAAACTTGACGTGTTTGAGTGACCGAGTCAAAGTCTGGACTTAAATCCGATTGAGATGCTCTGGCATGAGCTTAAACAGGCTGTTCATGCTTGAAACGTTTTAGTGTGACTGAATTAAAACAATTCTGCAGAGAAGAGTGGGCCACGATTTCTCCACAGTGATGTAAAAGGCTCATTAGCAGTTATCACAAATCCTTGAATGCAGCTCTTGCATGGGTGGCACAACCGAACGTCAGTGTTGTGCAAATTAATATTGCTACAAATGTGTTTTTCAGGGCATGCATACTAAAAGCAAAACTTGTACATTCACTCATGTTTTATTAACAATCAGTATGATTGGGCGCCACTGCCATGCCATGCACTCACAAGGAGGCGCAGATGCATGACGCATTTGTCAGTAGGGTTTTATCTGTGGAGCAGCTGGTGGGTGAAATTTGCTGGACTGACAACTTTTGTTTATTTCCAGTGTCAAATTTTTATTTTTGAAATGGAAACTTTACTGAGATCAACAATTGCTAGTTTTTTTTTTTTTATAGCATTAACATCTTAAATGAAAAACATTATTATGTTTGTTGAGTCTGGTTCTTTTGAGGAAGAAGAATTCAGACTTTGTGTGTTAAAATCATAAAACTCTCTCTTCTTAACGGTCTTTAATTGCATTCAAACTTAACTTCAGGTCGTTTCTGAGTTCTTTAAATTGTTTAGCAAATTTAGTTTACTTCATTTTATAATCTCCCAACAAAACATTTAGTTGATTCAAATGCGGAAGCTGGCCTCCATCCACTTACTTGGCATCTTTAATAAGTTGTGTTAAACAACCAGGTGCAGCATAAGGACTGACAATGCAGCGCCTCACCACTAGGGGACAATATGTAGCCAAAGACGATCCAAGCAGCTGCTCCCTGTGTTTCTTCTAATGGAAGACAAACAGTAGCAGAACCGGCCATAAAAATCACAAATGCTACTTATTTGAAACCATTTAAAACAATATGATAGACATCAAAACAACCAGGCGCTCAAATTGTTTTCATGTGTGTGGATCCTGTTTGTGATTACGTCTAATTAGTGAAGCTCGGAAAATCAGAAGTTGATCTTTGCCAACAAGCAGCTGTTTGATAAAATGCATGACTTGGTGTCAAGTGGAGATTAAATTTAAAGTATCTGCTGCAGATTTTTTTTTTTAGCATGTTTGTGTGTGCGTGTATGTTGTGCTTTCAAAGCCTGTGATTTTAATGGCCTGGCTACATTTAATTACAGCACAGCTCGGTTTGAAAACAGGGACTATTAAAAAGGACATGTTACGCAGCACAGTGTACAAATAAACATGTGGAAGAGAAAGAGTGGAAGTCAGAAGGGCGAAGAAGACGCTCAGCATAATTGCACAAAAAAAAAATAATCCCAGGGACAGAAAATGCAGCGATGCCACTAAATGAGCATGCGCAGGTTGTCTTGACTTTGAAAGGAGGGCGCTCTCAGGTCAAAGTTTAAATGGAGGAAGGTTATGAAGAGGTTTTTCTACTGAGTGCTACCAAAAGCCCAAGAATTCTGGCTAAACACTGCAGGTGATCGCTCCCTGATTAGCACAAGGCGCGAGCCGGCTGCTTTAATGTGTTGCTGAAATGAAAACTTCAACACTCTCTGGCTTCAATAGCACTTACAGAGGGAATAAATTGAAGGCCATTAACTGAAGTACAGAAAATTCTCATAGCTAACCCCCCCCCCCCCCCCCCCAAAAAAACCAACCTCTCCCACTAACTTTGCAATTTTTTCTTCTTTCAGTGCAGCCCCGGTACTGAGAATGGCAAGCAGATGGTGAGTGGGGCAAGGTTATAGAGAAGACCCAAAGGTCAAGCTGCATGAAGCAGCAGAGCCAGTGGATCAAAGGCAAAATCTGGGAATCTGCTTTGCACACGAGCTGGACTGCACTGCTGACCCACCAAGTCAAGAAAGAAGGTGTCTCCCAGAGCACCTGATACTAGTAGCGAGCAGAGTGGCTGTCCTACACAGAATTTCACTCTTTTTACAATGTCCTTATCCACTTGGCAGCCCCCTCCTGCTCTGGTTTTGTGCTCTGGCTCTGCCCTCCTGCCTTTCTTCTTCCAGCTTCCCTCATATTCACTCATCATCTGTGCGGGCTGACCAGACCAAAGCTGACATTGTCACAGCCCATCTCAGTCACTCACTCAATCTTTTCTTCTCCCCGCGTTTTGTTCTCTCCCTCCCACCGGCCTGAAGCTCGTAACAAAAAAAAAAAAAAAAAAAGATTTTCTCATTGAATTTAGAGTGTGGTCATTGAGTATGCCAACTCCTGAGTTTAAGGATTTTGCTCTTAATATTTTTTCTCCTGCCTCATTAGATGTCTCCCTGACTATTGTATGGCTCATGGCGAGAGCGCAGTGGAGAAAATGGGCTCAGCCCCAGCCAGAGATACAATATGAATTTCAATGCGAGTTGACGACTTATTCACTTTAGCCTCTGTCAGGGCATGCAGTGTGAAATACCTGAACGCCATGGCTTCCATTCATATACATTAAGCATCATTTCTATTCCCTTTCACGCGTACATCGCTAGAATTTCAAACGTTCCTCTGCTCCTGGCCCACAGCTAAGTGGAGTTTCTATTGGAGTGGAGGTGGAGGAATGCTCAGTGCTAACAGCTAAACGCCACTCATATTAGATGTCACAACAGATCTGCGTGATCTGTAAATTTCTGCATTCTCTGCAGAATCCGTAGGAGGGAGATTACATGTTTGAAGTGGAGTGCGTGGGTGCGCACATGCCAAGCCTGAATTAATGGCTGGAATGTAATAAACATAAATTTGTCATGATGATTTTTTTTTTCCATAATTCTGTAAATTATACCTGGAATCATCTTTAAAAACACACACACATATATGCAGAGGGAGTATCGCATTCTCTCTCATCCAGTCTATCAGGCATCACAAGTGAGACGTTCTCTCTTAGCATCTCAAATCGCGTTAGATTTCCAATTTCAAACCCTTTATTTCATAGTTTTTTTCCTCTCCAGTCTCTGAAAAAACGTCTTTTCCACATTTCAACCAACATGCGCGCAAGGTGCCTGCTTTCTAAAGGTATGGTTTGTCAGAGGCAGACTTCAAACAACCCCATTAATTGAAAATATAAGTCAATTATTTCTTAATTAAGCTCCCTCTGCTGCGGGATGCCTCTGTAGGATTTCTGTTTTTGCTCATTACCAATGAAAAGACAGCGCGTGGGTCTGCGGGGAAACAAGTCGAGTAAATAACTTCACACCAAGAAATGAAAACGGAGACTTTTATGTCGTTGATTTTCTGCTTTCTTTTTGTGTTCTTTTTGTTTTTCACACCAAATTGATTTGTTGATCTGTAAATAAGCTAAGCGATAAAGTAGTCTAGACTGATAAAGGCCACATGCTCCCGATGCTCTGATAGTGACTCAGAGGGGATTATATAGCAAACTGGATGCCACCTGTTTCTGCACGGGAGGCGCTCTTAATATTTGTCACCACTGTTTAAATCAAAGATAGAGATACTTTCACTCACTTTTCGCTTTTCTCTTAAAATCACAGCGACAGGCTGTGCGCGCACGGCTACGTACAAACTCCTAATAAGTTCTAAGAACTGTAGCAAAAACACACTCGCGTCTTTATCATGCAGAAAACCTTCTGCTGCTTTACAGCTTGCAATTAGCCATTAATTGCAATTTTCAGCAGTGATGAAAATAATTTCAGCGAGGCTGGAAGCTCCTCAGCAGTATGTCTGGGATCATAATTTCAACAGCTCTGAACAAATGTGGTCACATCCACTACAGAGTACCGGCTATAAAATGTTACAGCCTCCTCAATAAATTTACATCCGGGGAATGGTTGACTCCTTTATGGTAAAATTACAGTGAGAGTGCGTGTCACTGTGTTATAGTCGGGCCTGGAGGTTTTTTAATGGGTCATGCCCCTTTATCACATTAATACTCCCCTATGTCTCCTCCCTGCTCCTCATGATGCACTTTTCTTCATTCAGATAGGAAAAAAAGCTGTCTGTATTATGTTTATGTTTTAGAAATACAGCCACATACAATTCACCTTTCCTCTTTGATTTTAACTGAATATATCAGGATATATGAAGCAAATGATCACCGTAAAATAAGGGAGTGCTTCAATCACTTATTGGCTCTTAATGAATGAAATATCCAAGTTGAAATCCTTTACTGGTATAAATTGTGTAATTTGTTGAGAGCAAAATGGTCAATGGAAACAAAAATCACAAACGGCTTGAGGGTTTGAAATTTAAAATCACAGGCCGTGTTCACTCCAGACAAGGTCACTACTGATAAGATGGTAGATGGGGTCCTAGGGATTTCCTTCCAGACCTGGATGAAGGCATCAGTAAGCTCCTGGACAAGTGCTATTTGATGGCTTCAGATTCACTGACACATCCCAAAGGTTCTCAGTTCGATTTAGGCCTGGAGAATGTGAAGGGCTGTCCATGGTTAATGGTATTAATATCTGTCATCACCCGGGAACTTCCTATACACTCTTGTTGGACACTGGACGTTCTCTTGAACCAGCAGGAACTCAGGGCCCATGACACAAGCCCAATTTCTGATAATGGGTTTGAGGATTTTATCGTCCAAATTCTTTCGTGCCTGTCACATGTGGGCCGTGGCCGGGGGACCTGCAAGTTCTGATGTACTGTGGTGAATGCCAGTAGAGCTGCCAAGCCCTGGTGTGTGAGCACAGGTCCCATCAAAGGATGCTGAGTCTTGTGCTGTGCTCATGGAATCCGTTTTAGAGCGTTTGGTCAGAAACGTGCACATGAGTAGGTTGCTGGACATCTTAGCAGCACTCCTGCACAGAACTGGGTTTTACCTGTATGACTCTGCTCGTGTAACAGCCCATATCCTGTTATGTCCTCCATACTGCTGCACATGTATGACATCATGGAGGAGCTGGACTATCTGTGCAACCTGACCTTTGGGCTGCAGGCACCATCTCATGCCAGCAGTGATAAGGACACTAACAAAAAACCACAACTGAAGAAATGGGGAAAAAGATTCACACTTGTTAATGCTTTCTAACTGGATAAATGGATTTCCACGATACTGTGATTAAACAAGTGTTTTCTTAACTTTTGTTGAGCAATGTAGTTTTCAGTTAAGCACGTAAAGCAACGTTTATTGATTTTTGGCCACTAGGGGGCAGAAGACCTTAGAAAAAAGCTCTGACAAGGCTCTAAAGTTCTTACTGGCCACATGTTAACAAAGAAATGCAAATTCACACAGTAAAACTCGCAGCCAGCTCCACATTTCACCTGTTTTCAGCTTTGATTTTGGTCTTTAGCCATTTCTGAGAAAATATATGCCGTGCTTTTCATTTAATATGGAAGCAGTGGTAGTGTTTTTTTTCCTTGGACTCAGACAAACCACAGTTGTTCCCAATTTGTGGTCGTTGTCATGTTACTACTTATCACAAATGTCAAAATTATATTAAAAAAAAAAGAAAAGCTAGCCGAGGATTGAATTCTTAATCTTACCTATAAAATAGCTCAGATTGTTAATTTTTAACCACAGCTTGTTATTCTGCTTTTGCCAGCTTATGTTTAATTGACTTAATGCAATGTGGTGCTATAGGCAAGCATTATATATTTAATTTTAATACAGATTTACTGACAGTAATACCATCATTTACTGTTAAATGAACTAATTTAACTTATATTTAATTTAATTTACTTGGAAACTTGAACTCTTTCTCCCATAAAGACTAGATATCACCATCTCCCAGCACCCTTAGAGACAGGTTTTGACACCTCAGTATATATCAATAAGGACATGGTTTGATGACCATTAGACTAGGTACCAGGTTCTTCCAAGGGTCGCCCTAGTAATCTGTAAATGCAGATACTACCCTCACTAACTTCTGCACACCCTTGTGATAGAAACTGTTCGGTTTAGAAAAGAGAAACAAGGGTTACAAGTGGAAACCCTGTCTGGAGCCTTGCTTTGCTTCTGAGCACCACTTGAGTTGTGCTTGTCATGCTAAAATATTTAGCTGGGCCTTTCACAAAATAATTTTTCTGATCTTCTGAGATAAAATGCACCATTTTGCACCCGTTTAAAATATGACTCTGTCTTATGTCTTAAGAGCCTCATCCTTACGTTGGTTCACCACAGCTTTGAATTCAACCGCACAGTGCTCGTGGCACGTGAGAGCCTGGAGATGGGAAATGCCTCATTATGACTGCTTTCCAAGTTAAATGGAGAAGATGTATTATTCATTTTTGGAAAATCCCCTGTGAGTGAGACCCAGCAGGAAAACAGGAAGTGTGGGAGGTTTTCCCTCTGCCAGCCATTAACCAATTGGTTGATACACCCAGTTCTGCATTTGGAACCCAGGAGAAGCAGCATTCGCTCACATAAATTACAGGATGTCCAGGAGGCCTCATCAAACGAGCTGGCTTTTCTTCGTTCTTGATAATAGCATCTCCCTCGTTGCCAGACTAGTGTTTTTCACTCTCCATTCAATTATAATGGCATTTAATACAACCTCAAACTGCAGCCTAATTCAGCATCTGGATTCTGTATCAGCTCAGTGTCTCATTTCAAAGCAATGCACCCTTCTTCTGCTGATTTAGAGGACATACTGGCGGGTCTTTTAGACTCCCCGGCATGCTGCACTCCATTGTCCACTGATAAGTTGTTTAATGAAGCATTCTGGAGAGCCTAATCAACTCGCAGTAGTTGAGATTTATAACAAAACCACATTGTATGTACAAGGACTTGTGATGCACGATGAGACACTGATGAAGACGTAACACCGAAATGTTTGTCTGTGGGCATTCTTGCACTTTATCACTTTTTTTGCAGTCTGGTGAGCTGCAATAGATGTTTTGAGGCTTTTTTTGCCTCTTCTGCTGTCATTTGATATGACTCTGGTAAATATATCACCTTATAGGCAAATGAAAACCCAGTGCCAGTTGGAAACAATGGAAATGTATCTTGTTAGCACTCTGAACAATTTGTTGATCACAGTAAATTAATTTTACTTTTTCATTAACACTTAGAAATTTCACAGCACAGGTAAACTGTCACAACATATGTTGTAAACCTGTGGTTTTAATGTTTCGGTGTGGATGGTTTGATAAGCGTTATGGCGGATGTGTGAAACAAGTTTGTCTCTGTATAAAGTTCCCTGATGAGACATTAGTTTTCACATTTCTGGACTCATTTTAGGAGGAAGAGTCCCCTTGAATTCACTGGATAAAAGCGCATAAGACAAATACACCGCATGAGTTCAAGGGGGGCAAAGTGTATAATAACGTATGTGCTTGTAATTGCAAACTAAACACACAGAACTACTGTGAGAATAAACACTAATTCCCTTTGCATTTTATGCGATTCACTGCAGAAGGCAGTTGCACAATGAATCTTCGTTGTGCATAGTAATACAGTTTTAAAGAGGGAATTGCAATTAGAGAGAGGGGGGGAAAGTGGGTCACTTATGACACCAGGGATGTGCAGCAGAAAGCACTATGTGCTTGTCATGTCATCTCTCACTAAGCTGCAGTCACTCAGGAGCGGCCCCCAGTGTCAGTGGCGTCAGTTTGGGCAGGTTGGATCCACTCTAAAAGCAAGCCTGTCCAATTTTCTCCTTACTGGCCATTATCCCTCACAGAAAGAGCCTCTAATATGTTGCAATACAGCTGTCACAAGGACTGCGCTCATATAAGGAGATTAGATTAACTGGATATAGGAATGTTGTCAATGTAACATTTTTTGAAACACCGTGTGTAGGTAGTAAAGCTATTTTAGACCATCATATATGCCTTGAAGGCGATGTTGGGATACTGAAGGATAAATGGTAGAATCCCCATTCATTTGTAATGGCAGCCTAATAATTACCCGTGTGTGTGGGTAGCTGTGTTGTTGTCACCTATTTGATATTTAAAGCACTTTGAAAAGATCTTTGAAAATAGCTGTGACCTCATTTGAACACATCACACGTTACACTTTTGACTGATGCCCTTTCTCAGCTCTGGCTGGAGTCCAGGCCTTTATCATGCGATGTATAATTTACTGCAAACCAACAAGGTGTATGCATGCAGGGGTTGGAAGAGACCCATAATTTCTACCAGCGATAATCTCCGGAGACACGTCCACATTCGTTGGCACACTTACGTGAATGACACATACAAAGGTCTCTGTGTTATCTACTGAACAATTATTTGCTGTGGATTTTCTCGAACATGGAAATTAGGCTGTTATTTTTTATCCTTCTATTAACTTTGCATGTACGTGCCAAAGTATGCAAGAAGATTAGCATTTTTCGCAATCCTTGCCAAATTTTACCCATGTGTGTTCCAGTTTGAGTCTCAAGCAACACAAAAGCAGCAGCATATTTGGGGTATTTCAATTAAACAGTGTCAAATAAAAGACTAAAATATTTATAAATTAAAAGCTAAATGGTACCCCGAGGTGTGATTAGTGGTGTTATTAGTGGGTATGTTGTATAGTTTGCGATGTTACAGTTGCGGTGTTTTGTTCCCGTTGGGAGTAGAAGGTAGAGCCGTACACAATGTCAGAGGCAGCTCAAAGGCTCTTAGCAGTCCCTGATGGTCCTCCTGGTGGAGCTGGCCTTTTACCCATCCTTTCTAAAAGGTGAGATTTTTACCATATCTTTGCAGTGAATGGCTTCGGATGCAATCTTGCTCTGATCTATTTTATTCATGTTTCTGTCACTACAGGGGCCCTGCTATGGGTAAAGGTTAGGAAGTGTAAAAAAAAGTTGTTCTTCCCATTCCATCTGAACTCCAGAAGTTTTCTCACACTCCTTTGTGACTACCCATCCTGTTTTAAGGTTTCCAGAGGTTGTCCGTCCACCACTCCATGTCTCCAGAGAGTCGCAATTAATTTTTCCTCTCCCATCTCTGCTTAGCTACTTTTATCCCTAGCCTTATCCCGCCTTGATCCTTTATCGGTTTCAACTGTTAGAGAGCTGCCCACTCCCCAGAGTCCTCCTCTCTTACCTGGAAAGCTCTGGCTCCAAACTGTGAAGAGAGGCTTATTGATTTTCAAAAATTTTGCTGAAATACAAATAATTATGCATCATTACCTAATGCTAATACGATTGCAGCGTATATCTAAAAGGATTTGCTTTTCCACGTCCCGATCTTTGTGAAATAATAGCTTCCCCTCCCCCCGGGGTTTTGCAACACCAATGAGACTTTTTGTTTTGTCGGAACAAAACTGATACTTCTGATCTAGTGCAGCTGTTATAGCCAAAGTGACAGTGGAGGAATGATGACCAGGTAAGCTATGTTTTTGAAGTTTTTTTTCTTTCTTAAAATTGTTTCCCCTGCAGCAGGGATGGATTTATATGTACCTACAATGAGGGTGGCATGCATCAACCCCAAATTACCTTGTCCTGCCCAGGATAGAAAGCAATATTTAATAACTAGCTAGTCTTTACTCTCAGTGCTAATGAGGGAAATTTCTGTCCACGGCTTTCCAACTGTCACAGCTCATTACAGCAGGTTTCAAAGCTAAACCTGCCTGAAGTCTAATGTCTTTTCAGACTGGACCTTTTGTTCGTTGCTGACTCATTCTCAAAGAGAAAAGGTAGTCAGGTGATTGCCAAAAAAACCTCGAGAGACTCTGCAGCTCCGATTCAAATATTTATGTATGTATTGTATTGATGACTAATGTTAATGTATTTAATTGCAGAAAGTAAATCCACACATCGTTTATGCTGATTCTTCTTACTCACTGTTTTCGTTCAGCTTTTGGTTCACTTTGCCCTCGGGCATCTTAAAAGGTGAATGCATCTAAACATTTTAATTTCTAAGAATGTTTGAGTAAATTGACGACCTCTGATTGAGCCTAAACTTCCACACCAATCCAGATCATGGTAAAAGTAGAGTTTCGGTGTTTTAGTGCATGCTGACACAAGCTTCAGCTGTCCCAGAAAATGAATTATGGGAATAATTCTGTGTTCCTGCAGCTCAGCCTCATTCAGCGAGCTGGGGCGCAGCAACACCTTTCATCCTAACCTCCCTAATGAAATTACAGACTTGCCCTATTTTCTAATTTTATTACTGAGATCATGTATGTACAGTTCACTGCCCCTAAAGTAGGAAGTCCCATAATGAAGAAGAAAGAAACGTCTGTCATTCGACTTCAGTGTAAGTCATGGTGGACTAGGTTGGTAAAAACAACCCAAACTTTGGTGGTAAAATGAGGCCAGAACAAATGAGGTTAGTAATGTGCAGGGATAGCCTTTAGTCGCTGAGGATAGATGGACACAGGTGCAAGAAGGTGGTTGGTTTAGAACAGATGAGAAAAAGAGTCCAGAAAGGAAGTAGGATTGTTGGGCGAAGTGTTCTCTTGGGGTTGTGACACCTGAGGCGACTCGACGCCCGGTAAAAGAAAATGAAATGAAGCTGAGCCGAGTGTGGGCTTGACAGACATTGTTCAAGTTGTGGTGAAAAGAGAAATGGGCTTCTGTGGCTCTAGTAGGATCCACTGGTCACTGAGGGTGCCAATAGAGTGGACTTGTTAAAATGATGAAAATATGAGAATGCTGTATTTCCTCAGCTTGCTCTGCAACAGGCTGCTGAAATATGTTTGCATATTGTGTTGTGCATATTTAGCAGTTTTCCTTTTCCACTATCCATTAAACACACGTGCTTGAAGTGCGCTGACTTGTATGCACATTAGAGGTGGGCGGATTGATCCAAATATCGACGCTGGTATTTGTATGGGATCAATACTACCGTGATTGATCCTCTATTTTTATCCTCTAAGTTCATTATGCAGCCCATGAATTGTACTTACCTTTTTTTCTTGGAAATGAAAAAAATAGAACTGAAACATGCACTATGAAAAATATCTGAACCTTTTTGTGTTGACTGTCTCTATTTCAGCATATTTAAACAACAGAAGTTTCCCCAAAGTGCTTTAAAAACAGGCACATTTACAAAAAAACAAAAAGAGTGCTTTGTAGCATTTACTAATTACTGTGGAAAGTAAAAATCACAGTGATTTAGTGGTCATTAAAATGTGTTCAGAAGTTGCAAACTAATAATGATTCATCTCATAAATCATGACACACTCTCTCCTACATAAACTGGCTTTATAGGCTAGTATCTGCACTGGTATCGGCAGTATCGTCCTTGTGTTTCCTTGGTATCAGATCAACACCAAAATTTCTCATATTGCACAGCACTGATGCACATATGTAAAAAGGTAAGCAGGCTTAAGGGTAATACTGTATGCTTTATCAAGTAATAAAGCTCATCCTTTTCCGGTACACTGTTTCCTTTTCAAAGTGGCTACTTCCCAGTGTATTTTCAAAATAAAAGCAACCCTTCTACTGTAGTCATGAAGCTTCTTTGCTGCAACCGGCGTCAATGCCTTGCTCCTGATAGCAGCGCACGCACTATTAGCAGACACTCTTTCACCCAGCTGAGGGCAACAATTAGCCAACAAAAGGGAATCTCAATCAATTTCAATTTCACCTTTGTAGAGACAATTGAGAACACAAGGGGTTAATTATCCCTCTGCAGTATTGATTGGTGTTCCTCGTTGGCCTTTTAATTAGGGTGAATGATTTGGCGCTGGGGTTGGAGTGAGAGTTAAATGATAAGCATGAGTAGAGGGAAGAGGTGTGTGCAGCAATTCCTCGCCTCCACTCAACAATTTCAGGCCTCCTCCTGTTCATATCCCCCCCCTCCCCGCCCCGCTTTCCTATACTTATGAATCTGACTGTGCTTTTAGCTGAATAACGTAAGGGCCTCTGATTCAATCTTCTTTTCTCCCCTTCTAGTTATGTTTGACGAATGTGGCTTGATGGAGGCATTTTCTGTCACTCAGATGTCTGAGATTTTGCATATCACATGCTATTTACCTGTGACAGGCAGATCTGCTGCAATACATAGTTTGTTTCTTATGTATTTTTCATGATGTGCTACTTGAAGAAGATGGCATAAAAGGTTATTTTTCTCTTCAGTGAAAGAAGATACCTCCTCAAGCTGTCTCGTTGTCATGTCTCATTGATGGGGGTATGATATGGAATGAATAAAACTCAGATGCAGAAACACTTGCTGGGAGCTTTCTGTGTGCACTGGGCTTCATGCCGCTTGGCTATGCTTGGCTACACAGGTGACAGTGTGGCTTAGCTGTGAAAGTAAGGCAGGCAGAGCTGCAAGGCAAGCCTAATTGAAATCCCCTCCTATGTGAGACAGAGGAGATGGAGCTGTAAAAGGGCCTGTAATTACTGAGGCCACTAATGAGAGATAATTAGGTCATATGGCAATGTCTCTACCGGGGCTGTGCAAGAGATGTGGTTAGGAATAAAAAGGTGGGAAAAACTATGAACTCCTGTTGCTCATCGCCATTATGTACCACCATTACAAATGAGCAGTTCATTAGTAGTAATAAGTTATGCTCTTTTTCATCACCAGCAGTGCGAATTCTACAAGAAGCCACGCTACACACCTGGCAAGAGATGCAAGGGAGTAAAGTAGATTTTTGCGCCCGAAAAGATAGTAAGGACCTGATAGAGGATATGCAAAATTTCTATCCAGTCGTGTGAAAAAGAGCGGTTTCAGAGGACTCATTGAAATGAGAAAAAACTGAACAAGTAAGGCTTGTTTGAAGTGTTTACCAGGAGAAAGTCTCTTCCCTGTGAAAAGAACATGACAGCACAGCTTAGGGTTGCAAAATTGTATTTCAACAAACCCCAAGACTTCTGGAATAACGCCTCTTGGGTAGACACGACCAAAATGGAGATGTTTGCTCATAATGAACAACACCACATGCTAGCGTATCAGTAGGGATGGAAATTGATAAGAATTTAGCGATTCCGTTTCCATTATCGATTTTCTTATCCGATTCTCATTGGATTCTCACTGGCTCCCCTTTGAGATTCACCACTATCGCTAAGCAGCAGATCAAAGGTATTTGTGCAAAGTAATTGCATGCTGTGTGGTTCCACACACCAACACAAACACCTATGCTAATGAGGACACACTATGATCTTTCTCTTAGTATTTAGGTAAGAACACAAAGCTGACAACAGAAAGTAAAGACGGAAACCAGCGCAGAGACTTAAAGGGATCGCCATGGTGATTCTACTTTAGAAACAGGTAGAAACAGAGGCTGCAGCCTCATCAGTGCTTTTGATACCTGTTGAAGTGCAGTTTTGGGCTGCTGGGCTGGAGTTGCCATTCACCCAGCTTTAACATCACTCTTGCTTTCTTGGCTAACTTAGTATTAGAATGCTGCTGTGCAGATGCTTGCAGGCATGAAGTTGTGTTAGCAGCATAATGCAGTTGTTTCTGTTCTGGATGCAGTTTATGACTTTACCATTGTGCTCTTGTCCTTTTTAGTACTATAAAATACAAATAAAGTAGCCATATCAGTGCTGTAGACTGTACTGCTAATGTCCTCTTCTGGTACAAGAACTGAAATCAGGTGATTGTACGATTGATTAGCGGCAGACTAAGAATTTCAAGGAATTGAACAAAAGGGAACCGGTTCTTACCAAGAACTGGATCTCAATTCCAATCCCTGCATAGCACCGCAAACACCTCATACCAACTGTCAAGCAAAATGGGGAGATATCCTGATTTGACTTTGTTCTGCAGCCACAGGACCTGGACACCTTCCAGTCATTGAGTCAACCATGAACTCTGTGTACCAACTTGATCTAGATCTGTCCAAGAGCTGAAGAGTGGCTGAAACTGAGTCATGCAACAGCAGCAAATCTCCAATAGAATGGCTGAAAAAAGAAAAGAATCAAGATGTTGCAATGACCCAGTCAAAGTCCAGACCCCAATTGGAGAAGTTGGATCCTAAGAGTTCTGTGCATGAACGAATGCCCAAAACTTGCAACGAAATGAAACAACATGAGGAGTGGGCCAAAATTCTTCACAATAATATGAGAGAATGATCAAGTCATACAGAAAATAATTACTTCATGTAATTGCTAATAAAGGTGGTTCTACATGCTACTGACTGAGTCGACTTAGTTATTTGCAACGCTGCATTGAGTCCTGCGAAACTCTCGTTTTTTTCACATGACTGTATCTGCTGGATCTGTTTCAAGGCAATTGTGCTCCTTGTTTTTTTCTGGACTAATTTGGCATCAAGCTGAAATTGCTTTTCTCTACATTTTCACATTGCAGACTTAATTTGAACTCTTTAACAGTTAAACAATAAGAGAAAGGTTTAAATGTTACTAAGAAGTAATTATGCACTTAAATAAAAGTAATAATATCACAGTGTGTGATGAACATATTAAAAAAACCCATTTGAAACAGAACCTAATGAGCTCTCGGCTCATCTGGATTATTTGTACATACGTTGACCAAAAATAGGTAAAACATAATCCACCCAGAAATGAAAAGTAACTGAGATTAATTTAGCTGTTTATCACTGATGCTGATTTTACTTCCATTGTGTGTAACAGTGTTAGGAAATTAGAGTCCATCTATATAAGCAAAGTGAGAAACTAGTAACACTCTTACAGTCATACCCTGGTCTTCCAATCTTATCATAATTTTATGCTCTACTTTTAACCACTTTCTACAGCCATCATTTGAAAAAAAAAAAAGCCCTTTTAAATAAATGTAGTTTTAATTCAGAAGTCAGTTAAGGGATGATGGGGATTCGGAGGAGGCTGAAACAGACTGCTTCATGTTTAACGTGCTGGTGGGACTGCATGACTAATACAGGAGATGCTGCTGTGATGTTCACAGTTAGAGTGTGATTATGTAGAGCTGCTGCGCATGAATGAATGATTCCCACACAACGTGCATGTGGAATCCAGTTGAAAAACACTTTTATACACCCGGCCCCTTTGCAGCTGTATATATTGATGTTACAATTCATGTTTCTGTGGCTGTTCAGGGAAACATTTGTACTTTGTTTAGTTTACCATCTCTTTTTCAGGGCTAACGTGAAAGTCAATATTTCTTGGATTTGTTTTGTGTGCAGTGCTCAGTTTGTGGAAAACATTGATTTGTTCTTTGGTCTTTTTTCCTTTTGGCTTAGCTTGGCGTAAAAAGGATAAAGTTGCTCTATAGCTTATACAATGCGTCACAGCTTATAGCAGTGGATGTCTGATAGAGTGTGTAGAGGATTGAACCTACAGACACATGACATGCATGACTGCATCTGTTCCTCAGATTCAATCAAGGTAAAGAATTGAACAAAAAGACCAACAGCCTCCATAAAGCAGAATCAGCCATGTGTTTTCTTTATTGGAGAAATGTAAAACTAAAGTGGGAGAGTCATGGGTCCAGCTTTGAAAAGCCCTAATGGGTTTCTTTAGAGCTCTTCAGGATAATGACCTCTTCAGCTCGCCAACCATTTAAGTGATCTCCAGTTAATTGGGCAGGAACCCCAATCATGTCAGCATATTCGCCCCATCTGACCCCGCTCTCTTTTAATCCATTAGCCTTATTTTTCTTCTACATTTTACAGGGAGCCTTCAGAGAAAATCATCTGTGAGTCTGAAGCAGGGTCTCGAAACAAGTGTTTAAAATTTGCAGCACTATTAAAGGAAAATAATACCGCTTTGGTCCACTAAGGCAGGGAATGCGATCAAAGACAAAGAATGATTTTAAGTACCCTTCAAGCGTCACTATATCATCAGACCAGTAAGTACATCCAATGGGTTTGTGATGCCGCAAGGACCAAGCAGGCATCGCTTTTCCTTACAATTAGACATCAAACAGTCAATCATCAAAGTTAACTCGTGTCGTTCATAGTATTTTTTGTGATGACATACAGCACAGGATTTGGGAAAACTGTAAACACTTTGTAATGTGAAAATTTGTAAAAGTGTAAAAGGGGTGAGTAGTTAATGTTAGGTTTATATCTCTACTTACCTGATTTAAAAATACATTCAATACTGACAGAAAATACATATTTGAGCTGATGTCTATAATTTTCCTGCCACGTTCTGTTTTCCAGATGCAAACGAAAAAGCTTTAAACCGTAGTCAAACCATAAAAGGTGAAAAAAAGGTAATGGAAAAATGTAGTATTTTTGGTGAGGACATACTGTTATAGTCCCTTAATCTCTCCACATGGATCTGACGCTTTTGTCTGCTGCTACTTTTAGTCGCCACAGCGGAGCAGAAGCTTCAGTTTCTTCATGCGCATCGTGACGTATTTGCCAAGCCTGTTATAATGTCACTGTATTACATTTTGATACACTCTGATACAGGGATACAGCGCTTTTTTTCTTCATGTTTACACACTGTTTTTATGCTCAATTTCAAAAAAAGCACATTGCTTCATTTCAAAGTCTAAGAAGCCACAAAAGTAAAAAATCAGTCATCTAAATGAGATGCCTGGAGGAAAAATAATGAACGTGAGCAGGAAATAAAGGTTGTTGATTGTTGAGAAAGACTGATTGTTGATTACAACCCCTTACTGCAAAAAAAGGAAGAAAGAAAGAAGTTGCAAAATCTGATTAACATTAATAAGTTTATATTATTATATACGCCCACAGCGCTTTTTCAAGTTCTGTCACAGATACAGACTTTAGTGAGCTACATAACTGGCCGACGTCATTGCCCATATTTACGCTTGTGTGTAATTACATGTTAATTATCGTGTGGTATTACATATGTGGTGCCAGCTGATAAAAAAGTCTCTCAGGTTTTTCCACTTCTTCGTATTCTCTCACGTCCATTTTGGTAGTTTCAGCAATCTCCCTCCAGGAATCTGCTGACATTCGATTCCTTATATATATATATGCTATGATTATTGTTCCTTGTACTGAGGCGATGATTGCTATTCTGCCACTGGTAAGTTAAAAAACAAAAAAGTAGCTGGAAATGGTCCTGAACTGCCCAGTTATAGGCTTTGATGTGATACTTTGATGTGTAGTTATTTTTCGGGTTATGTCGTAGGGTTAAAAGAGGTTTCTAACTACATCGTAGTTTATGACATAGATTTTTGTGGAAGTCTAAATCAGAAGAAGTTGTGGGTGATGTACACTGAACATGAGGAACAGGAAGAACATGCACAGAACGCCAGCTGGGTGATTTGAACCCAAACTAGTACGAATTACATTTACAATCACATACACTGTGATTAAAGTGTAACCAAAAAAAGAAATAAAAAGTCCTCGAACAAGACTTTGTAACAAAATAAGCAAACATTTATCCAGTGTTTTTCCAGCTGTCTGCCTAAATCTGTCTAAATCTGTGATTCTGGGTTCTGGGATGTGTCCCCGTTCTTCATTTCTCTTTAACATGGAGCCGAAGTGGCTTGAAAGTATCAGTTGGATGTTAGTATGGGTGGGAATCACTGATCTTTCTTCCCTCATCGGCCTTAAAGAGAAGAAAACTTCCTGTGGGTCCCATCTTGGCTGAGACAAATACATGGTGGCATCTGTGTTCTGCAGGCCTCTGTGACACGGCGGCCGGGGACAGCGACTGGCGGGACGAGATGAATATTCATCACTGGGTGCTATTTCACCCCATCAGTTTGTGCCGGCTGTTCCCTGTCCTCTGTCAGGGACTGAAAGAGAGAACGGCGCTAAGAATATGTTGATGAGAATCAGAGCTGAGAAAGAAGAGAAGCAGACTGAGAGAATATATGACTATGATTTGAAAGATGCCTTTGACCACCAGATGAGAAAGACAAGCTGGATGGGTGAACGGTAAGTGAAGGGAGAGGAGGAAAGAGAGAAAGGCTTAGGTGTGGGAAAGGATGGCTTTAGAAAGATAACTAGACAGCCACTGAACAAAGGAAAAGGTGTGGGAGAGGAGAGAAGGGGTAAAAAATGGCGAAGGGTATAAAAAGGAGGGGGTGGGGGTGCAGCTTAGAGAGGACAACGAGAGGAGGACTGAGAGGAAGCTAAAGAGATTGCTCTGGAAAGATGAGTAAATTAAACTGGAGTGAGAAAGTGGCAAACGATGCAGCAAAATGGAGAGCAGAAAAGGATGACTCTGCAGCGACGAGCAGACAGCATGGGCAGAGACAAAGGTTTGGAAGTTTGGCGCTCGTGTAAAGGATGATTTATCCCCGGATGAAGACAGAATCACACCCCTCCCGCTTGTCCTGGGCTCTGGCTGCACGCTTACCTGTGGACAGGAGTGCCGCTGCTCTCTGGTCGAGGGATAAGTAAACAAGGCTGTTGCTCGCAGATGGGACTGTTTGAGATGAATAGCCTTGTCACAAAAATATGCATGCACGCGCAAACACATACAAATCCACAGCACACTCACACCAAACGGTGGAAAGGAAAACAAATACTCATGTATGAGCTAACCCCCTTGGTAAAAAACAATTTAGGAAAAAAAAATGTGTCTGCAGCTTTTAGGATTTTTTGGTGGTGGGCAAGGCCGCTGTGAAGGAGATGGCGTTATGTTTGATTCAGCATTTTCAGGGCTGAAGCAGGGAAAAAAGCTGTGGGCCAGCGTGTCTGGCTTTCCTGCTGTGGCCGACTGAGTGTGTGTGTGTGTGTGTGTGTGTGTGTGACGAGGGAGAAAAGGGACAAAATAGATGGCAGACTTGAGGCGCTTGTGTTTTTGTCTGAGTGTGGCGATCCCTTCCTTCTTTTAGCACGTCTGTCTGCATTGTGTTATTGTCTTGTTTGCATGAGAAACCTGTAATCTTCCAGAAATGTGGGGAAGCAATAATAACGAGCAGGTACCAAACACAAGGGCTCAGAAAAGACATCTCCGAAATCTTGACAGGAAGCGTGGAGAAACAAATGAAAAAAAGAAAAGTAGTCATCAACCTGATATTTTTCATTTGTCAGTGAGGCACGAGCGTGACAGTGTCACTTCCCACATGAAAAGGAAAAAGAGAAACGCATCGAACTGTAAGCCTCATCACTCCACTGCCTTTTCTTTCCTTGGCCAGCTCTGTTCGCCATGCAAAAACAGACCAGGGAAATTCATTATCGCTAATGTATTCCGGTGTGCCAGATTTCATCACACCTGAAGAGCATAATACCAGTTTGGGTACTGTTAGTACATATTGAAGATTTTTATACAGTATGATCCACAGTGCAGATTCTAAAAATATTTATGCAGCGTGTGTGGAGCGTCTCCATCTCTCTGTGATCTTCGGTGTTTGTGGAGCTAAAGGTTAAGATAAGAATGCAAGTTGATGGATGTTTTTTGTAGCTGTAAAGTTGAAGTCTGTGATCCAACAGTCTAAGAAAATGACAACACATGTGTGACTTCAGCATCTGTAAAGGCGACACAGCGGTTGTGGAAGGGTAATTATACAGTCATGAGGAAAAAGGAAAGTTTTTACAGTCTATCTGTGTAGTCCTGTGCTCAATGTACTTCATGTTTTAATGACTTTTAGAACCACTATTAGCAACAGTATCGTTAGGTTGTCCTATGTTGTATGACTCTCACATCATTGTGGAGGAATTTTAGCCCACTCTTCTTTACAATGCTGCTTCAGTTAATTGCGGTTTGTGGTTATTCGCTTTGACAGCTTTCTTAAAGCCTCAACACAGCATTTCAGTCTGGTTAAGGTCTGGACTTTGGCCTCACATTTGACTCTATAATACTTTGGTATACAGAGGACTTCATGGGTTACGCAATGACTGCAAGGTGCCCAGGCCCCGTGACTGCAAAACAAGTCAAAATCATCATCCCTCGTTCTACCATTTGTGCTGATATGCTGTGTGTAGTTTTTTGCCAATTGCCAAACATGTCTACAAAGGACTTAAGTCCAGAAGTCCTGTAGTTTATTCATAGGCTACTCTGCAAACCTAAGCTTTGCTTCCATGTTCCTTTTAGAAAGCTGAGGCCTGTAGATGTAGTCTACAGGCCTCAGCTTGAGGCCTCTGAGATGTAGCTCTTGGATTTTTTTGCTGTGTGATCACTGTGCACTGTGTGGTAAGGTCATAGAAGGAATTTGCTAAGACATACACTTCTGGGAAGATTGGCAGTTGTCTTGAATGTTTTCCACTTGTGAATGAATCGTTTCCACTGTAGAATGAAGGACAACATTTCTTTCCCATATTAATTTTAGTGCAAAGAAGCACACTCTGAAAACATTCGTATTTAATGAATCAACTCTATACAAAATAGATGACAAGCAGCCAAATATGCATTAATTGCCATTACTTAGAAATGCAGCTCTGTGGCTGTGTGCTATGGTAGGCCATGGGAAATCTCTTTATCAGAAAGTAGACTGCAGAACTGATCATGACTGAACCACTATTGTGACACAATCCATTCTTTGCAAATCCATACAGTGGACCAGATTACACTTTTTGGCAGGCCTTATCTGGTCTGCAAACCTTATTTTTACATCATTGTTCTAGACATCCAAGCAGCATATTACTTACCTTTTTATATAGTGATTTTCTACTCTGAGGACTTTTTACTACAAGCATCATTTACCCAATTACACACACATTCACACATTGTTTGTATACCTGAGGACCTTTTCTAACTTTCTCAGATACACTCACACTCTGATTGATGGATTTGATGCTCGGGGTTTAGTATGTTGCCCAAAGAAACATTGACGTGAAGACTGGAGAAGCCAATACCCACCTTCCAATTGTTAGATTACCACTCTACCTCCTGAGCTACAGCCGCCTCCCACAACAACAATAATCTGTAAAATTATTACCATACTTGCTGCTATAAACATTTATTACACCTTACAGACCAAATGCTTGGTTCAACATTTTTCTGTGCACCAACTTTCAGTTTCCCCCCAGTTAAAAAGGGATGACCTGAACTAAATACTACTAAGTACTAAGTATTAAGTACTACTACTACTGCAGCCAGTAGAGATTTATATGTAAGTGACATCACATAAAACTATTGCTATAATTGAATATTCCAATAGGAACGGTTACTTTCACATTATTCCAAAATACTATGACTCACTGAGCTTGATAATTAAGTCCTATACAATTTAAATTCATATACTAGAAAATCAGAAACTATCAGCCAAAAACTGAGCAGTGAGTGCTCTCTGTTAGGTTTCTTTTTGCGTATTTTAGTAGCTGCAAATGTCTCACAGTCTTATGGGGAAGGCCCGTAATGAATGTGTTGCAGGACTCACTCTTACAAAGATTTACTTGGACACAGTATTAATAATAATAATTTTGAGATGTCAGAATGATTGTTCCTACAGCTTTGATGTGGCCGCTAAAAATTTAAAGTCCCATCAACGATTACACCAAGACTGTTGACATGGGTTTAGTTTTTAGTGTCCTAGAATCTAGGTCAGCAGTCTGATTGCCAACCTTCCTTTGCTTATTGCCAAAAAACAATATTTCCACCTTAACTTTATTTAAATTGCTTTAAATGGGTTCAACAAAAAGTCAGAATAATAAAGGGAAATGTTTATAGTTGTGGATGAGTAGTTGAGGCTCATCTGGAAATTATTAACAGGTGTCCTGTTAATAGGAAGCAAACTGACAATAAATATTCTAATGATACATCATTAACCAACCTTTTTTTGTGTGCCCATTTGTGAAATCATGACTGTTTGGGGCTGTGGATATTCCATCAAGCCCATCAGAAATGGTCTTGATGGCTGTCAAGAGGCCATTCTTAAGGTACGGCAGCACGAAGAAAGGGCCGAGGTGAAATTATACAAGAACTGGACTGAAATCAGTGACAAGTCTCATGGAGTAATGAACCAACATGAATAATTTTTGGTTAAAGTTGCCATCAATATGTATGGAGGAGAACAGAACAGAGGTCCAACAATGAGTGTCTACAGTCATTGTTGGACACGCGGAGGCTCCATCATGGTTTGGGGTTGAATGTCAGTGGGTGATGAACCCAGAAAAGTAGTGTCAGATTTGAATCCATCCACCATGCAATACCATCTAGAAAGCATCTGATTGGCTTTGGTATAATTTTTTTTAGCAGTATAAATAACCCATAAGCGCTGCCAATGCAATAAAAATACCTGATGGTCTAAACACTACTTAAAGGAATTACAAGAGAGCTTGCCTAAAGAGTTCTGGCTGTGTTAAAGAATAAAAGTAATCAAATTGAATACTGACTTTCAAGCTCATTAGAATTTTACTTAGAACTCTACCTTTTCCTTACATAATGTATGTTTGCACATTTTTTACAAAAATTGCTGCAAAATACAAAGAAATGGTTTTAAGACACTGTAGCAAAATATGTTCTGGCTTAAGCTCTGCTAAGGCATCACATTAATATAATCAAGCACACTTTTCAAAAAGTCTTTCATGCCCAAAAATGGCAACTTTAATGGCATTAAGGGAAATATTTCTGTTCAGTTGCAAATGAATATGAACTGTGAGTGAAGTGTATTTGAAAACAATAAAAAAATGACCTGACAGGTTTACTTAAGAACATGAGACTTTGTCTTTGTCCTTTATTTTTGCAAGTTTGTTTTTCTTTTCTTTGGTGTCTAGTAATGTTTTAGCAATGGGTTACATCCCAGAAAAGGGATAAATAGAAATCTTACAAATCAGGTCCTGAAGCAGAAGTGATTCAGAATAAAGCTTTAAGGCCTGTGGAGTTAACCCACCCACTGAGATCAAACCTCTCTGCTATTTACCTGAGACAAAATGTAACAGGGGCAGAAGGCGACGCTTCTGTCACGATATTTTCTTCTCCTATCAGACAGCTCGCCGTCACAGGAGGGCCTCCCAGCTCTCACTCAGATTTGTCTGCTGTTCCTTTTTAATTCCTGGAGCAAGGTGACGCCCAATGGCAAGCTGTGATGTGACAGCGTACCTAAATCTGCTCATTGTGTGACAGTGGGGGGAAGGAGCTGGATTTTCATCACTGGCAGGCTTTTGTTGAAGAAGGTGGATGATTTTGGGAGGGGGGCTAAAGCTGTAAAATGATTTTTTTTTGTTGTATTTTTAGATTTAGATTACATTTCAAACTCTTAGGGGATGCATTTTAAACCTATGCCTGTGGGTGTGTCTGTGTAAGGCCTGTAGGTCTAACATTAATAAACACTGCTTTCCCAGTGTGAATCCAGATGGATTCTTAGACAGCAGAGAGAAATATGAGATTACACGGCATCCGACACTACATTAAATCCCCGGTCTGTTCCCATGGTAGCTGTCAATAACACTGCATGGGCGAATGTGGGCCAGAATTCATTTCTGCAAAAATGCCCTTAAAGTGGGACATGAAATACCGTTTGCATTAAAGCTCCCTGCTCCGTGTATGGTGTCGTCACCTTCTCATGTAGAACTATCCAAAGGAAACACGTTTATTTCATAAACACTTCTGACCATTTTCTAAAATGCGAAGATTTAAGCCAGAGTTTCCTGTGAAAAGAAACAGCCCATTTTTGGAGAACACTGTGCCATCTCTATCAGCGCTCACTGACAGCATCTGTGTAGCATCTAAAGTGGGTATCATCACCACTGCTCCCCACGCACAACACAACTATTTTTGAAAAGCATAAAGATGGGAAGTGGTTCGTCTGTCTCTGGCATCACTCCGGCATAAACATCTGAGAGCCTGTTCGCACCTGTTTCCAAATTATTGCCTGATGTTGGTTGTAGATGTTTCCCTCCTAGGAAAAAACATAAAATTCAAACCACGTGACTGACACCAGCTGCAGATTTCATCTGAAGGTGAAGCTTCGCTCGTATGCTGTTTCTGTTTGTTTTTTTTTCATGGACAAAGAGATAAATGTTAGCGTAAATCATATGTTTTTTTCAGTGTTCAAGTAGGTGCAACTCTAAATGTGCTTTAATTAAGATTTTGCTGCTGTTCCCTCTGTAGTCCCACTGTATTTCAAATAGCATTGATAGTTTGGTCTAGAACTGACAGTCTGATGATATAACTTTGGTAGCAAAAGGTAACTGAGCAAGGATCCAGCAGTAATGGAACCTTCAGTTATACTGGAGACTGGATTTTCCTCCATCCATCCATCCTCTTCCGCTTATCCGGGGCCAGGTTGCGGGGGCAGCAGCCTAAGCAGAGGAGCCCAGACCTCCCTCTCCCCAGCCACCTCCTCCAGTTTAATTAAGCGGGTCCAGATGGCATCAGCTCGAGGGTCGTCAGGTCCTGCGCGGACCAACTGTGTGGTGTGATGGAGCACCTCTTCAACCTGAGCCTGAGGCTGGGAAGAGTCCCACAGCTCTGGAAAACTTCCTGTGTTGTTCCAGTGCCAAAGACTTCACGCCCCAAGGACCTCAACAGCTACAGGCCGGTGGCTCTGACATCCCACCTGATGAAGACCCTGGAGCGGCTGGTCCTGGCTCAGCTTCGGCGCCTTGTGAGCTCATCACTGGACCCACTTCAGTTTGCCTACCAGCCTGGCATTGGAGCGGATGATGCCATCATTCACCTCCTACATCGTTCCCTTGCTCACCTGGAGACCGCTGGGAGCACTGTGAGAATCATGTTCTTTGATTTCTCCAGTGCCTTCAACACCATTCTTCCCTCGGTTCTGAAGGACAAGCTGGAGAACTCTGGAGTGGACCATCACCTCACTACCTGGATTTTGGACTACCTCACCGACCGACCACAGTATGTGAGGACTCAGGGCTGTGTGTCGGACAGGGTCGTCTGCAGTACGGGGGCCCCACAGGGAACGGTTCTGGCTCCGTTCCTCTTCACCATCTACACTGCAGACTTCTCCCACAACTCCACCCAGTGCTTCCTGCAGAAGTTCTCTGATGACTCTGCAATAGTCGGCCTCATCACTGATGGGGACGACAAGGAGTACAGAGGACTGACTCAAGACTTTGTGGACTGGTGCCAGCTGAACTACCTCCAGATCAACGCCAGTAAAACCAAGGAGCTGGTGGTAGACTTCCGCAGGCACAAGCATCCTCCACTGCAACCACTGAACATCCAAGGTATGGACATCGAGGCTGTGGACAGCTACAGGTACCTTGGTGTTCATCTGAACAACAAACTGGACTGGACTCATAACTCAGACGCCCTCTACAGGAAAGGGCAGAGCAGGCTGTACCTGCTTCGGAGACTCAGGTCGTTTGGAGTGGAGGGCCCACTCCTGAAGACCTTCTATGACTCTGTGGTGGCCTCAGCCATCTTTTATGGTGTGGTCTGCTGGGGGGGCAGCATCTCTGCTGGGGACAGGAAGAGACTGAACAGGCTGATCCAGAGGGCCAGCTCTGTTCTAGGATGCCCTCTGGACCCAGTGGAGGTGGTGAGTGACAGGAGAATGGTGGCTAAGCTGTCATCCCTGTTGGACAACATCTCCCACCCCATGCATGAGACTGTGACAGCACTGAGCAGCTCCTTCAGTGGGAGACTGCGGCACCCACGGTGCGGGACGGAGAGATTTCGCAGGTCTTTCCTCCCCACTGCTGTCAGACTCTACAATAAAGACTTTTGCAGCTGATCAAACACACAAACCCACACATGTGCAATAAGACTGCTATACGTGCAATTCTTCTTCTGACGAAGTTGTGTTTTTGTATTTTCCTACTCAGTTGTATATAGTATTTGTATTTCTATTTTATTCTATTGTATATATTATTCTATTCTATTTTATTCTATTGTATATAGTATTTTATTTTATTTTATTGTATTTTATTGCATTCCAGTGTTTTCTAATTTCTGCTACATAACTTTGCACTTTTGCTGTAACAAAACAAATTTCCCACCTGTGGGACTAATAAAGGCCATCTTATCTTATCTTATCTTATTTTCAATGTAACAAACGCACAAAAATCCCAAAGAAGCAGTTTTACAGTTCTCCTTGGCTCACCAGTGTTTTTTTACCGTGAACTTTGCATCAAGACATCCACCCTTCCATTTTCTTAACTTCTAATCCAATCAGGTTAAAAAAGACATTAAGGCATATCGAGGAAAATCTTAGGGGCAGTCCACATCGAAAGGAGCCAGTTGAGGTTGCTCGGGCATCTGACGAGGATGCCTCCTGGGTGCCTCCTGGGTGAGGTGTTCCGGGCATGTCCCACCGGGAGGAGGCCCCGGTGCAGACCCAGGACATGCTGGAGAGATTATATCTCTCGGCTGGCCCGAGAACACCTTGGTGTTCCCCCGGATAAACTGGAGGAGGTGGCTGGGGAGAGGGAGGTCTGGGCTCCTCTGCTTAGGCTGCTGCCCCCGCAACCTGGCCCCGGATAAGCGGAAGAGGATGGATGGATGGAGGAAAATCCAGTCTCCAGTATAACTGAAGGTTCCATTACTGCTGGATCCTTGCTCAGTTACCTTTTGCTACCAAAGTTATATCATCAGACTGTCAGTTCTAGACCAAACTATCAATGCTATTTGAAATACAGTGGGACTACAGAGGGAACAGCAGCAAATCTCTGTGTTTCAAATGCTGTAAGCAGCTAGTTTTGGCATTTTGATTTGATAAATGGCTTCAAATCATTAACAAATTATCAACCTTGCTAGTGATTTATTTTTGCCCCAGAACTTATTGATAATCAATAGCCAGTTATTTGCACGACGGCCCTTGAGAATGAATGCATCAGAGCCCATCGCGACCAAACTGTGTATTAGGCCTGGACGCTCATTACACACCAGGCTTTTCCTGCAACCTACAGCTTATCACAGTGAATCCATCTGAAATGAAATGTCCTCCTGTCTGAAAACATGAAACATGGACACATTTAGTTCTTGTGCAGAAGGCTTTTGATTCTGATCCATCCTTTTACTGTGGATCCCGGGCAGCCGCTGGTATTTACTGTATATGTTGTATGTCTCAGGTGTTTTCTGATCTCTCTCTGTGAGCAGTGACAGGTTTTTTTTCTGCCACTGTTAGACAAATTGGGCAGATCTGGTGGTAAAGGCAGTCTACATATGGATGCAGTGAGCTGTTATCACTGGCCCTGCTTGCTTGTTTTCATAATGCATTCGTCTCCTTATCTATATGCAATATCAGGCATATCTTTACCCTTTCTGTTTGTTTACCTTCTCTGTATGGATGTGGTAAATTCATATGAGTCATACCTAACATTTCATTAATAATAGCAATCTTTATGTTTCATGCCTAAAGGAATGATTAGAGTTTTATAGCTGCGATCAAAAGGTTATATACATCATCCTGAACATAAATGTCAAGGCGTTACCGGGCTTTCAGTCATCTCTGTGATTTGTTATTTTTCTGGGGTAGAATGGTTGTATAACATACATCTTCAAAAGTAAAAAAAATACTGCACGTATTAACATATTTTCATATATTTGGGGCTCTCTGAAACACGATTGGAATTCAAATATACAAAAAGAAACTGCACACCTAATATTTTGCTAAAACTTTAACAAACTTCTGATATAATTCTGATTGAATATTTGCCTGTTCGTACTGATAGAATTACAAAATACAATTAAAAATGGTTGTTTTATTGGCACAGACCTGACTTTTGACATATTTTAGATACATTTGAGGTCAGAATTGGAACAGAAACTATAGTTAATCAACCATAGCCTGGTTTATGGATTCTACACCTAGCTTTAAGATTTCTGTGGCAGTTTTACGTCCATTCTTTCAGATGTACCACTGGGACAACCTCGAAGCACGATTTGACCCCTCTCCAGTTTTCTTATCATTGAATGCCAATACTGCTCCAAACATACCTCTGCAAGCTGTAGCTAGTGATGTATGGTTCAATACTGGAATATTGATTCTTTCAATACCAGATATGTTCTAGAATTAATTCTCATATTAAAATATCAATATTTTAGTGATTTGGGGTAAATTTGGGGAAGACACATTGGAAAGTAAATATATTACTTGGATTGTCTAAATGTTTGTAATGTAATAGTGATATGCTTTCACATGGCTGTATGAAAACAATGGCTCACGTGTGCTCACTGATGATTGTAAGGGAGTCGTGCGTGGGGCTATTGCAGCTCCACAAACAGCCAAGAGGCAGTTTGTGACACACGTGGCAACACCACAAACCTTGTCAAACACAAACAAAAGTAAATCATAACACAGAATATGATGATGAGTTTATGATGAGGTGAACTGAAGAGGAAGAGGGACAGGTGCTGCTTCTTTGGTGCTGCAGAAAGGCACCATCCAGGTACAGAGAGAGAAAATGTGGAGCTATTGGTGACGTGTAGCGCTGTTGCTGAATTTTGGAAAGGCTTAGGTTTTTGAGTCTGTGCATCCTTAAAATTACACAATCCCATTTGTTCGACTTTAAAGTGGATTACATAGACGAGGTATCTTTAAAATATACAGTGTACTTGCAGTAAAACAGCAATTGTAGGTATTGACTTTTCAGGGTTTTTTAATTTCTTGTATAAGAACAAGTAGTCTGATGTCTTGTATTCATTATGAATGTGTACTAGATACATGACTTTCCATTTGGATTTTACAACACATGCTCTGAAATGCATATGTTGTAGATTGGCTACAATCTAATCTTTTATAAACCACCATCTCCCTCCTGATGCAGTTAATAAAGTGTGACAATAGTTTAATACCCCCCTATTTTCAACATCGGATCAGTATTGCCAATAAGAGCCTAAATTTTACTTGGTATCAGATCGGAAAGGAAATCAGTGGTACCACACATCACTAGTTGTCTCATCTGGCCATAAAAATCTCCTTCACAGGGCTGTTTCTTTGTTCACATGTTCAGCAACACACTTTAGTTGAGCCTGAAGGTGTCAGATTTTGGAGCAAGGGCTTCTTGAATGCTACACTTTCAGTCCTGGTAACATAAAATGTATTTGAAGGTAGATGACACCGAGTCCATGACAGGCCTGCACCCTTGTGGTTTTCTGGGTTGTTTCTGATGATCCAAACTGACTTCCTCTCAGCTGAGGATAACAGTGTTGGGTCTCTTTTGAAACTCTGACAAAAATGGTTCAACTTCCCAATAACTTGAAGAAGTGTTTGAACTGGTACTGTTGGCATATACAGTTTTAAAGAAATGGCTCTGAAACACATTCCTGACTTGTTTAAATCTTTGATGCTGTTCCTAGAGCTGCACTGAGCTCCTTAGACTTTCCCAATATGCTGTGCTTGGGTTCAGTGAGTGCTGTGAAACAAACCCTTTTTCTGATGGCACAGAAGAATCTGTAATCAAACATGATCACATACAAAATAATGAAGAGGTCTTGGCCTTGAAACTTAAAACATTTTTTGTACTTTCAGCAGCATGTTAATAATGCAAGTGGGTGTATGTATACTTTTGACCCTGTGTGCATCATTTTTGATCCATGGTTAAATCTTTTTAGAACTTCTTCTCTACTTTCTTGAGTTCTTCTTTCTCAATACATCATTCCACCACAGAAAATGAACAATTCACTGAAATGAATGAAAATGTAACAAATGGCAAAAACTTTCATATGAGTGGACACATGTGCCTTCTATGAATTGCACAGTCACTTGCCACTTGCCAGGACAACAGCCTCTCTTTCTCCATGCTCCATGTTTTAAACCAGGATGGGGAGGAAGTAGAACAGATGACATCATCAGTGCAGTTTGGCAGTATTTGGATGTAGAAAATTAAAATATGGTTGTATGTGGGCTGTGTCAGAACAACCTGCCAAGTAACCACTCGACTGAAGCAATGCATAGCCATATTCAGGAGAGACATGAGGAGTTTAAACTGGCTTCTGATGCTGGCACAGCTAACAGTAGCCATACACAAAAAAGCAATCTGACAATATGTGAGCGCAATGTTTTAAACAGTGAGAAGTGCCATATATCTGACTGGCATTTAAAAGACTGAAGGATATGATCAATGGCTTTGTGGATTTTCTGAATGTTTGCTATTGACTAGCTGATTAGTCTGAATTCTTTTTCTTGCTTAATAAACTAGAAAATTAGATGAAACAGCTCAGATGGTAGTCTGTAGAGGAAAGTAATCTGTAAGATGACTTTGGAAATCAAGAAGAGAAAATTAGAGCGCCAATTTACTGAGTGCCATGTGCCTTACAGCTAAAATTCAGTGGCCTAGGTTGGAGTCTGACCAGCGGTGCTTTACTGTATATCTTCCTGTCCAATAAAAGCAGAAAATTCTCCAAATAAAGCTTAAAAAATTGAAGAGAAAGTGAGGCAGAAACAGGAATTAATGTTGCACAGAGTTGAGGCAGGCTCTTGGTGGTAGGGAATAGTTACCAGATGACTGGGGATGTATAGCTGGAGTGCTGTGGGAAACTGCCAAGAAGGTGTTTGATACAACTTCTGAAAAGCCAACAAAGAAGTATACAGGAGTACTTGGAAGGTTGGGATACAGCAAAGAGAGAGGTGGCTATGCAATGCTGGTGCATAGTGAGTTGTATGTGAGACTTGTCACCTGAGGAAGGACAAGAGGACTTGTATCAGTTGGCTAAGCAGAGAGATCAAGTGGGAAAGGAGCTGCAGCAGGTTTGATTGATTAAGGACAGAAGATCCAAAATAAACAATGAAAAGCAATCAGCAGTGGCTTGCAATGATTTCTTTGTGTTGTTTTCAACACTCGGTTTCTCTTCAGCTCTTTGCATGCTGTAACTTCACTTTTCCCTGCAGCCGGCTGAAAAAGTACCACACAGACATGTTGTAGCACATATTGTTGACACTGCCCTCATCTGACAACAGGGGCTCTCTGCAGGTAGACCAACAGTTTGAAGCTACCCACAAAGTGCCATTGTGCTATTACCATTAAACCCAATTTCCCCATAAAACCTGGTCCACAGTGTAAATGAGACCACAGAAAGTGAATGACATTTGGCTACTTGTGAGTAGGACCTTAAAAAAACTTTTCTCAATTTCCAGTCGAATGACTGAAGCAACTGACTGAACCAGTGAGAGTTCAGGATTCAACTCACTGACATTTGATCTGATAGTAAATACATTAGATGGTTACCTAGGCAACCAGATCCTGGAATATCTCCAAGTAACCAGCTGTCAGCTTCATTTGCCTCTTAATCAGTACATATGAGTGTGGGTTAATGAATAGTTGTGTTTAGGGACGCAACATAATGATGGGAAATTCCTTGTCAGCAACATTAATCAATAGAGTTCATGACTGACTGAGGCTGGGTTGGGTGACAATAGCTCTACTCTTTGCTCCTGACATTTTTCACCTTTGTGACTAAAAACATAGGACATTAAAGCATACATTGGGTACTTTGCAGAGTCTTTCATGGTACATTGAAATGTATTTTATTGACATTTTATGGGTTTGTAAGTGGCACGCTTTGACATGTTTGGAAAAGTATTTATTTTTTAACAAATAGTAAAATGGAACAGTGGCAATATCATTATCCATTGTAGGTGCACCAACTGTGCCTTCAAGAAACTTGACTGATATTCAAATTGATGGTGGCAACCGGGCCCACAGTTTGTGTTTTTCATTGGATTTCATCATAATTTCACTGGAATCTCACATGAGGCCTAACTTATGAAATTATTATGTAATCAAATTATTTTTACTATTAAAGATGCAGTCACAATATCCCCAAAACACAAATTATCACGGTATAAGCACTACACTCAAGCCTTATTAATCCAAAGTTCACAGATAACAGCACTCTTGGAATAACTGATGCCTATCCACCGGCAATCTAACAATTTGACGATGAGCAGAAGCAGTGGAGCATCCTTTAAAACAAATTCTGCCACAGGGTTTACAGATAAAAATGCTAAAAATGCACACAAATCCTAGTTGAATACTGTTGGGATATTAAAAATTAATACAGATGATCAGACTTTAAATCTAACGTGGCTGCCTTGTGCTTACTTCTTGTTATGTTTCACTCTCTTTTCTGGATGACAATTTTGTGAGTTTCTCTACCCTGTTTTAGTAGAGGTCATTATTCTAGTGTATTTTTTTGGGGGGGGGAGGCAAAATCCAATCACCACCTCCTCGCGGTGCCTCCTGGATAACCAACTAATGGTGATGGTCTTCGATGTCAGGCAGTGCGACAAGTCGATCGAAGCTTCAAACCGTCGCATCAAATGGCAATGGAACAGATATCGGTCAAGTCAAATGCATCAAGGACAATAACCACCGGGTCCTCCGAGATCCGCCAACCATACTAAGGCATTGGAGCAATTACTTCTCAGAGATCAGTAACAAAGAATTCCCCCACAATCCAATTATAAGCGCTGACCCAGTACCCGGACCAGTCCCGCCTATTACACCCGCTGAAGTGGAAACGGCCGTCAAGAAGATGAAAAATGGAAAAACAACTGGACCAGACGATATTCCAACCAAAGTCTGGAAGCTTCTCGGGCGACTGGGAACGACCATCCTGACAGAACTGTTTAACAACATTGTCAGCACAGGGGAAGTCCCGAAGGTCTGGACGACCAGCATCACCATACCCATATGGAAGAACAAAGGGGATGTAGCCGAATGCTTAAACTATCGTCCTATCTGCCTACTATGTCACACGACGAAAATATTCGAAAGAGTCATCGATGCACGTCTTCGGGAAATTGTCAACGTCACCCCCAACCAATGTGGTTTCGTAAAGGGATGTGGAACAACTGATGCCATACACGCCGCCCGACTCCTGCTGGAGAATCACAGGGAAAAGAACAAGACGGTACATATGGCCTTCCTAGACCTGGAAAAGGCTTTCGACAGGGTACCCCATGACCTCATATGGCACTCCCTAAGATCGCATGGTGTCCCTGAGGCATACATCAAATGGATACAGCTCCTCTACGACAACGCCACCAGTTCAGTCCGATGCGCCGCTGGACTATCACCTCCCTTCCCAGTTAGTGTTGGGGTCCACCAAGGGTCAGCTCTGTCACCCCTCCTCTTCATTCTATGTATGGATACCATCACGGCCGACCTCCAGCTACCTCATCCATGGTCACTCCTCTTTGCCGATGACTTATTCCTCGCCAGCAAAGACAGAGAAGAGACCCAAACGACGACGCAACTCTGGAAGACCCGGCTCGATGAATATGGCATGCGGCTCAATACGAAAAAGACCGAATACCTGGAAGGAGGCCCCCAAACTGATGGCACCATCATAATTGACAACGAAGAGCTGAAGAAGACAAAAGAGTTCCGCTACTTGGGCTCAGTCATCAGCTACGATGGAAATATAACCTCCGATGTCCGAGCACGAATAAATGCAGCCTGTTTAAATGGCGACAGGTCACTGGTGTCCTTTGCGACAGAAGAATGCCAGATCGACTCAAGGGAAAAATCTACAAAGCGGTGGTCCGCCCAGTAGCCCTGTAGGGTTCCGCATATTGGCCCGCACTGAACACACATGAACAGGCCCTGAACACCATGGAGATGAGCATGCTCCGATGGAGCCTGGGAATTGCAAGACGGGACTGTGTTACGAACAAAGACATACAGAAGCGACTAGGTGTAGCCCCAATTAAGGAAAAGATGCTCGAGTCCCGCCTGAGGTGGTATGGACACGTGATTCGAAGCGATGAGAACTCTGTAGCAAAAACGGCAATGATGATCGACCCAGAAGGATGCCGGCCCTGAGGCAGACTGAAGAAACGGTGGATGGACAAAATAAAGGAGGACATTAAGACCATCAACGCATCACCTGAGGACGCCTTGGACAGAACCAAATGGAGAAACCTTTGCCGAAGAGCGGACCCTGCACCAGCGGGAACAACGCCAGGATGAAGCATTATTCTAGTGTATTTTTGTGTTAATGCTGATAACAAATGTCTGAAGTAATGATAAAATCAAATTAACTGGATAGTAGAACTATTATTTGCAGTCTGTTTATTGCTTTTTCTTTAATGCATTGAAACCCATGCTGATCTGTTTAATTAACAACTTCTCTCTTTGAGCTGTGTACCATAAACTCAGATGAATATGGTCCCATCGGAACAACATTTCAAAATGTACTGTTTTTTTTTAAGTTGATACAGAAGCAACAAAAAAGTAAAACTGTATTTATCAAATAATATGATATCATATTAACAGAGTGGGTATAAATGTAATCATAAAATTGCCAAGAATTCTGGGCTGTAAACATCTATGGTACATATAGTATAATAAGTGAAAAACTGGGAGAAAGGTGAAGAATGGACAAGGCTGAAAACAGGTGCTACATAAAAATAGACACATTTTTTGCATGGGCTCAGGGTCACACATGCAAACCACTTTTAGTGAACACTTTGTTGCAGATTCTACAAAGTCAACGTCAGATTTAAGCTGAAACTCTACCATGCAGAAAACAAACAACCCTTCAACTTTCTCAGGACTCTACAACCTATTATCACCCAAGGCCTTATTTATTTCAATATAATTATGTGGTAACAGCCCCGTGCTAATCTGTCCTGCCTGAAATCCACATTCATCACTCATTAAAACCATTTACTGATTATGAAACCGGAAATACGACAAAGGAGACCGCAAAATGTTGACCTGCTGATATTCTCTTTACCCAAAAATGGAAAAACAAACATCCTTAGTTCCCAAAGGCTTATGCATGGCTTTTAAGAGAAGAGGTTTGGGAAACAGTGGTAAATAAACCCTTCTACCTACAACCCAAACTAACAAAAAGATTGTTGAAAAAAAGTTACTGTTAAAAATGTAAATAAAAGCAAAAATTTATGAACTGCGATTCTTGTAAACCCATATTTTATTCATAGTAGAACACAGAAAACACATGAAATGTAGTGAAACATTTTATCATTTCATTAAAATCTCTTTTCTTATTGTCAACTTGATGGCAGCAACATGTCTCAAAAAAAGCTAAAAAGTGAAAAAGTGAGTGGTATTAAAAAGAAACAGCTGGAGGAACATTTTTCAACTAATTAGGTTAACCGGCAACAGGTCAGTGATACGATTGGTATTAAAAGAGCATCTTGGAAAGGCAGAGTTTCTCAGGCTTAAAGATGGGGGCAAAAAACAGTGTCTACAAATTGCGGATTAGTTTAAAAATAATGTTCTGCAATGTAAAATTGCAAAGACTTTAAGTATATTCTACTGTACATAATAAGATTCTGAGAATCTGAGAGATTTGGAGAAATCTCTGTGCGCAAGGGACCGGCGCAAAGCATGATTATTGGATGCCCATGATCTTTGGGGCCCACTGATAGTACTACATTAAAAACAGACATGATTCTGTCATAAAAATCATTGCTCAGTACAAAATCCTGCATCTCTGACTGTATGGGGGTGCATCAGTGCCTACAGAATTTGTAGCTTGCACATTTGCTGAAGGTACATACAGATTTTAGATCAATATATGCTCCCATCCAGATGACATCATTTCAAGGAAAAAAACAGGTTACAAGACACAGATGAAAATCCTAAACATAAAAGACAAAGGTTACTAAAATAAAAGAAGAAAAAACCAAATTACGAGAACACCAGACACAAAGCACGAGGAACAACTGGTAGGTAGCATTAAATATAATCAGATTATAATTCCCTCTGGGTACTCCGGCTTCCTCCCACCGTCCAAAGACATGCAGTTTGAGGGGATAGGTTAATTGGATAATCCAAATTGTCACTAGGTGTGAATGTGTGAGTGAATGTGAGCGTGAATGGTTGTCTGTCCCTGTGTGTTGGCCCTGCGACAGACTGGCGACCTGTCCAGGGCGTACCCCGCCTCTCGCCCTATGACAGCTGGGATAGGCTCCAGCGCCCCCCGCGACCCTGGAAAGGATAAGCGGAAGCGAATGGATGGATGGAATAATCATGAACAGAATTTAGAAAGCTTCACTAAAACTAAGGTCTGAGGACTTAAACATAAAGAAACTAATCAGGAAATAATTGCTGAGAGTAAAAATACAAAACTCAAAATAACAAGAATCCAGAATCCAAAAAGCCAGACTAAACTCCAGCGTTTATGCCAGTTACACCACATACTGCCTTTATGAAGTAGCATGGTTTCATGGCAGAGTGGAGCTCAGGTGCTGAGTGAGCCCGCCTGCAGTCAAGACCTGTCACAAGTTGGAAACATTTAGCACTTCATGAAATGAAAGACAACCCGGGATTGTTAAGCAGCTGGAATCCTACATCAGAGAAGAGTGAGACAAGTCCAACAACCGGTCTCCTCAGTTCCTGAAAATCAACGGACATCAACAGATGTTAAAAGAAGATGGGCTTCTGCACAGTGGTTTACATGACCCTGCAATTTTGTTTTAGATATGTCGGTTCCATCAAGTTCTGAATTACATTTTTTAAAATGGTACATTTTCAGTTTTCTATTTTCTGTTGTGCGTAAAATCTTAGTTTATGCGATTTGTAAATCATGTCGTTCCGTTTTTGTAGATCATTGTAATTAACTAGACCAGGGGTCGGCAACCTGCGGCTCCGGAGCCGCATGCGGCTCTTTAGTCCTAGTGCGGCTCCGCCTGGTTTGGGCAAATAAATTAGAAGTATTTAGCTGAAGAGTATTTTATTTATGTTAGTTCTTTTTAACTCGTAGTTCTAAATTGGAAGATTATTGTGATATTGAAATATAAAAATAAAATTATATTCTATTATTTTTTCATCGCTCAAAATAAGAGTCACACTCGCGGAAGCCAGTATACCCGCCGAAACGCCGTGCATTTATCGAGACTTTCAACCCCAGGTAGGCCAATTATGGATCTTCGGATCCACATTATGTCAGCAGCTGTTCTCCACCGTGAACTATGTTAAAGACAAACACCGCTCACGCCTGACAGATGACAGCTTACAGTCCTGCGTAAACTGACTTCGTATAGCCCCGATTTGCGGACTCTGTGCGCAGAGGTTCAGGAGCAGAAGTCCCATTGTAAACATATCACGGCAGACCCGACGATGTTTCCATGAACATGCTTTTGAGCATCTCTTTATTGAGCACTTTTCACACACGGTTGCTGTACGCATACAGCCGGCTGTAGCTTTTCAGCTCACATCCCGACATACACCACCAACAACACAACAGCACAGATGGCGCAGACGTAAAGGCAGCGAGGTGTAATTGCGGGTGTCGCTCAGGTGCGTCCGCCTCCCCTGCAGCGGCGCCGCAAACCATGCCCCGCCGCACGCATTAACCAGGTAAAATACATATTTAGGCAGAATTTTGCAAATATCTATTTTTCATTTTTCAGCAGCATAGTGCTTTTTTCCAATTATTTTTTAAGAGTCAGGTCAAGGCTCCAACAGCCCAAAGGCGATATAAGGGTGGCGGCTGACAACAGTTTTTGTTTGCTACATGGATCATTTTAGTTCAGGTTGGTGTCTTTCCTTTTGTTATATTTCTTTAAGAGTTCAAAATGTGTTGATTACATAAATATAATTTAATTTTCTCTGTAGCACTTCATGGATTTCATAAGCAGCACACCTTAGTTAAAGATAAAACACAATATATACAGTGTTATCTTCATTTTAGATGTCAAAAAGTATTTGCGGCTCCCAGTGTTTTCTTTTGCGTGGAAACCGGGTCCAAATGGCTCTTTGGGTGTAAAAGGTTACAGACCCCTGAGTTAGAGTAAAGTAAAAACTAAATGTAAATTTGAAAAAAGACCTTTTAGTTAACTAAAATAAAATGAAAAACTGCACTTTTGAAATTTAATAAAATGAAATGAAATGATATTGTGAATTTGTGAATCTGAATACAATAAAATACCATTTTAGAGGAAATGTCCTTAATTTTATAAATTTTGTAAAAAAAATTAGCAAAATTTGTCTAATGAGGCTTTGATGGACATATTTTTTGTGACTTTGTCTGCAAAACAGCGAGTCAACTGATTTTAAAAAAGCAGTTTCTTTTAAATACCTGTAGTGATTTGCCTAAATCCTGCCTCTGGCATGTGTCCTACGTACAATAATGATTAAAAAGTCTAAAGCAAACACTGAAACTAAAAAAACCAAACATTTTCAAACAATAAAAAGTAAAGTGAAAAAAGCAAACTCACTCTGGAAACTAACTGAAACTAAACTGAATTAAAAACAAACAAATGAAATAAAAAATAAAAACTAATTTTAAAATACAAAATACTCTTAGAATAACTAAAAAATAAAAAATACAAATAATAATAAAAACACCTAATCACTGCACTGATACTTTATTTAAAGCTTGCAATCAAAAAAAGTAAAGTCTGAACTGCTGAAAGACAAGAAACAAAGCAATGAAGGTCTCAGTCTCAGTTCCTAATAACGATGCTCTGTTTGTAGGGTTCAGTTTTTTCTTTCCATAATCATACTCTACATATTTTTCAGGCTCCTCAGGTTTGCTGAAGTGCCACTGCTTAGTGGTCTTAAAGCCACAAATGCTCATTTTATGGGATGTACCCACATCTGCATCAACTATGATGTGACTTCAAAACTGTTTTCTATGTTATTTGCATGTTTTTTGATGTTATTTTGGAATTGTTTTACATCTTTGTGTGCTATTGTCTCTGTTTTGCCATTGTGACTCATGACGCCTTCACACTGCGAGCAATCCATTCTGACTAAACGTGTCACTTTAGGATTTTAAATATGTGTCTTAAGAATTAACGACACGAAATGGCTTTCAGGTTCATTATACTTTGGCCTTTGAGAAACTATATTTCATGCAGCTTGGAAAGTTATGTTAACACGTAAGCCATTAGTGCCCAACCTCCTCAATTATGCACAGTTACTGTATCATTATTAAAAGATTCTTTCAAACGTCTTTTGAGCCCTCTAATGGAAGAAGGGCGCCCCTAATGCATTGCTGCACTCCTCACAATCTGCTGTGAGGATAGCATCTAATTTTCCTTCAAACCAAGAGAGCCCCTCATTCTCTGGCTGGCCTGACTCGAGACCACAAGTAGTAATTTCATTAAGTTTGCAAGACAAGTTCAATATAGCAGATGGCGTCCTGAAAATTGGTACATTTGTGCTCTGGAGGCTCTAATTAACTTTTTGGATAGTTTAAAAAAAAAAGTTCATTAGTGTCATGGTTGGATTATGGCAGAGAACTATGTATAATCTTTTCATTGTTCTTAGAGAATGAAATTACTGCAAAATTCACAAATGCATGCAGTGTAGTCTGCAAATATGGACATGTGTTTCTACATGCACAGTCTGTGTGTTTCTGTTGGACATTCAGACCAGTAGTGATTAGGGTTAGACCCTCGTGGACATGGACAGATGGTGAAATTTTTTTGTCTGAATATCCATGCAGCATCTCAAAAATCACCCAGATGTGTAAACTATAATTTGGGCCTTACATACAGCGTGCATTCTGGAAAGAGCCCTCAGAGGAACGACTGCTCCTTTACATAATAGCAAGCCAGCTAGGTTGTTTTTTTCTTCTCTTCATCTGATCAGGACTCTTGGGCTCCCTTCACTCCACTGTTGATTCCTCTTCCCCCTCAGGCTGCAGAAACATGCTGGAATTATTACATAATACATCTGGCAAGGAAAGGAAACACCTTGGGTTCCCCAGGAGAAGCTAAAATATGTGGCTATGTGTCTGCTGCTACATTTAAGCTGCTGTCACCACAAATTGAATAAGCAGCCGACGATGGATGGATGGAACAGATAGCGTTATGAAACCTCCTTTATGCTCTGTAAAGACTAAGCATTTCATTTCAGTGACCCCGGGGCCATTCCTCTTGTGCTGCAATTCTCTGATCACTGCTGGCAAAGCGGTGCTAATAGCAGAATAATCAGTATGAGTTTTTGTTGCTTGACCTTTTTATATAGTATGTAATGATAATTACTATTACAGCCTCCACAGGCCAGTAGTTGGCCTTTAGTCTTACTTAGGGGGATTCCTTGTGAAATTAGGGCTTAATTCTATCTGGCTAGCATTTTCTGCTCGCTACCTGGAAGGAAGCAGGTTACTAGATCAGAATCAACAATGCCAAACTTGTGTTTCTTTCCTATGCTTGCTACATATTGTCTTAAAATAGTTTTGTCTCTTTTTCTTTCCTCTCTCTGACCTTAATGACTTCAGCATGCCCAGAGCTCCATATGTGGTTAGTTATCCTTGAATCTTGGGTGTTAAATCTCTTCTCTCCAGCGCCCCGTGTTGTTTTGTTTTCCGGCAAAGGATTTTATTGGGTAGGAGCGGTGTGATGGATAAGGTCTATTCCCAGGATCCCCCTTCCCAGGGAATGTATCATCAGTGTCAGACATTGCTGGCAACTCAAGGTGATGGGTGTCAAGGGCTAAAGCAGTGTTGAGAGGAAGGAAGGAAGTGAGGGATCAGAGCAATAATAGCGCCCCCATCATCACTGGGTCTCCCTGTGGCTCGTCGTGACCTCTCTATCCCGCGGGTCATCGCTTAGGTGCAGACTCAATACACTGTTAAAGAGGAGGTGCAATTTGCAACACTCCTCGAGCTTACTAGAATTAAACAATAAAGTGACCTGCCAGTATTAAGTTTAGGGTCTAGTCCCAAAACACTTGGACAGGCCCTCTGAAAAAACTCGAGCACCTGTTTCACTGCTTTATACCCACAAACACCTCAGTCTCCAAGTTTTTATTTTCATGTGTGTGTGTCATTCTATGCTGAGTGCTAGAGAAACACCAGCTCTGTAACCACAATCTCCATACCAGAGCTTGTTTTGTCAGCAAATACAGTGATGAAAGATATTTGTTGACTATCTTTTTTCCTTTTCACCACTGTCTCACAGCTTACCTGTTCTGTCAACAAACAAAAATTCTCTGCCGTTCCCGCTAACCTTGCAAAAACACCAGTATCCATAGTAACACAACAGAACAAAGATACAATGAAAAACGCTGCGCGCACACACTCATTAGAAGAAATAAAACTGAAAAATCAAAGACTAGACTAGAATATAATATTCTTATTCTTGTTTAGAGAAGCTAAAGTTACCGAGTCGCTGCAGCCTGCTTACTCATTATAAGTCTTACTGTTATTTGATGTTTTGTGGCAATGAGAAATCTCTTAAAAGAACAATAATAACTAACAGGGCTGAGAAATCACAGCACTAAAAGACTTTGAAGCGAAATAGAAGCAGAACAGAACTATTGCATTACAGTGTTAAGCCTCCTGCCCTTCAGGACGATCGCATCGACTCTCCTTGGGCTAGTACATCTGTCTTTACTTCACATATGACACTGTGTCACTGTTTTTTTCAATAATCTGCAAAGATGATGAAAGTCTTACCATTCTTTACAGGGCAAAATTAGAATTCGCTACAGAAAAAAATAAACATTGTTCTCCTCGTGACTGCACGGGTTCTCTCTGGGTGCTCTGGCTTCCTCCCACAGTCCAAAGACATGCATGTTAGGTTAGCTGGTGATTCTAAATTGCCTGTAGGTGTGAATGCGAGCATGAATGGCTGTCTGTCTCTCATCTCTCTGTGTGAGCCCTGTGATAGACTGGCAGCCTGTCCAGGGCGTACCCCGCCTCTCACGTTACGACAGCAAGAGCAGAGATAAGTTCCAGCCTGCTCACGACCATAAAATGGATAAGCAGTCAAGATTTACATGGAAATATTGGTAAGAAAACATATTTTTCCTTCCTACTCATATAGTTTTAGACCAATGTTGTGGATATATCACATATTAAAAAAAAAACGTTATCCATCTATAGATTTTCTTCCAGCTATTCAACTCTTATGTCTTGGGGCTACAGCGAGGTACACCCTGGACAGGTCACCAGCCTATCACAGAGACACAGAAAACCAGTATTGCTCACATTCACACCTATGGCCGATTTGGAATTTCCAGGTAACCCGATATAAATGTCTTTGGACTGTGGGAGGAAGCCGGAGTAGCCAGACAAAAACCCATGCAAACACAGAAAGGCTCCAGCTGGCTGGCAGTTCTGAGCCTAGAATCTTCTTGCTGTGAGGCAACAGTGCTAACCACCGTACTGCTCTGTTCCCCTAAAACACTTTTTTTTATTTTTTGTGGAGGCTCAGGCTATAAGCTAACCTATAAATATCAACTTCTCCCTTATTCCCCAGTTGCATTTGAGTAAATATATGAAATATATTTACTCAAATGTATATGAAATTTAACATTTAAAACTGTACTTTAAAATTTACATATGATTAAATTAGTAAAAGTCATCATTTTGGGGATACATTTGTTTAAGTGTAGGCCTATTACAACATAACTAAAGGAGGGTTCAGTGTCACCTGATCCAGCCTTAACTACTAGCTTTGTCAAAAAGGAAAGCTTTAATCCTAATATATGATATTATGCTATCTTTGAAATATTAAATGAGTATGGAAGCCCGTTTCCGCCACTAAAAAAAAAAAAAAAGTATCCATGACTTGAAATTTCGAGTTAGCTCTGCCAATCAGTAAACTACGTGAATCACGTCATTTCCTTGTTACCCGGAAGCTGAAGCCCTCAGCTACAAATGCTACAGCTAAGCTACCAATATTATAGCCAGACATGAATGCACAAAGTGCTGATTATTTTCAGCGTGGCTTCACAAATGATGAAATCCTTGTGTTATTAGCTGAATCACATGGCGTTACTATCAGCAAACGTCAACGACAATTTGTTGTGCTCCGGTTTTGAGTGCGCATTCCATGTAGATCCCTGATTGGCAGAGCTAATTCGAAATTTCGAGTTACTTTTCTCAAAATTTCAAGTTAATAAGTCGAAATTTTGAGTTAATAACTTGAAATTTTGAGTTATGGATACTTTTTTTTTTTTTTAGTGGCGGAAATGGGCTTCCATAAATGAGTGCTACATCAGTATTGTGGCAAAAGTATTTTCTGTCAAAGCATGTTCACAAAAAGATTTAGAACACTAGGAGCCGATTCGTTGCCCTGTGTTGTATATTTTATGCTCACTTTTGTTGCTTCTAAAAGCTGAACAAGCTGTGTGTTTGTTTTAATGGGCGATGATTAAACACTGAAAGTTCAACAAGTGGTCTTGTCCCCATATAAGATTCGGTCCGTCAACCAATCATCAGCTGTTCCATTTGCAATGAAGTCCCATGTTGAGCTTTTGTTGAAAACAGATGTTCAGAAAGACTTGGGTCATCAGGGGAAAGGAAGGGAGAGAGGTCACCAGTCAACGGCGTGATTGATTATCCTTCAGAATCTGTTTCAGTTTGTCTTTCAAGTCAACCTAATAATTATCAATCAAGTTGTTTATGTGAGGAATTCCATTTGGTGTGGATGCAGCTTGCCAGAGGGATCTTTTGCAAAATGAATGAACCCTCAGAAAGAGTTTACCATATCGGTTTAGTCTTGTTTAATACAGTTATTAAAGCCCAACCATGTCTTTTACTGTAGCTGGGCTTTACATGAAACCTTTTAAAATGAATGATATATTTTTTGAAGGGCATAGAGTGAAAATTAAATAAAATTTACGCCAATGTTAGAGTTTTACAGCACTTTTTTCTAAGCTAATAGAGTCACACAGTGTTAACAGAAGATAAGCACTTAAAATCAGTGAACCTGAACATGAAAAACAGTGATGTTTAATATCTTGAACACATTTCAGGAGCAAACGATGAGTTTTCTCTTTTATCTAACAAGAATTACAGCTCTGCATGGGTTTTAGCTGACAAAAGCCATATTCAAATGAACTGTCTCCAGTGCTGATTTGAAAGGGATATGGTACTTCTGCAGGAGATTTACAAAAATCACTGTCCATTGTGCTGTAGGCCGGTTTCTATCAGTCTGTACCAGGATTACAGCTCTTACAAATACTTCTTGCCTTAAATAACAATTTGCCCATTTGATCAGTTAAGAGCTTTTGACAGCAGTGTCATTGAGCAACTTTTCCGGGATGCAGCGGGGATCACTTCATTGCCCTCATTCATACTGTACTCTGTTGGTGGGATTAGCTTCAAATCCTCTCCCTCTCTAAAATCCTCTGCAGGGAGCGCCGTCATTGAACCTGCTGTAACAGAGCTCTCTTCTATTTTTATTCCTCTTGCTCTTAGTCAGCCTTGGTGTGAAACATCAAAGCGCATTTGTAGTTCAGCGAAAGGAAAACCAAACCTCTCATTTATAACTGGTTCGCAGCCAAATTAATTATTCATTCAGATTACCGTTCACCAACACGAACAACAGGAAGATAGGCCAAGACACACAAACACGTACACAAATTCTCTCAAAGAGCCTCGGAAAAGTGAAGGGCAGATAATGAAAGTGGTGGCTCTGTTTTCAGTCTGCTAAAACGCTCTCACCTTCCAAAACTGCCAAAAAGAGCACAATGTAGAGGGTTACCGCATAGTCTAACTCTAAGGTGTTTTAAGCAGATTAGTAAGTGTTTTGAAGCAGATAAGCATACAGATTAACAGACTTTCTCTCGTGTGGAGTAAAGAGTTCAAGCCTTTAGTGTCTCTGGCGGGTAATTGGGCTTCTGGCAAGACAAACAACATCATATGTAATCGCAATCAATGAAGTACAGATATGCAAAGCACATTTAAATTAAACAATGAAAAGTGCTACAGATGGAGTTAATGGAGTAGTCTATGGGGGACATTTAAACAGGATTAAATCACTCAGTGTGGATGTATTATCTCGGGGTGCACAGTCACACATTTTCAGTGAACGTAAGTGAGTTTGTTTTCCAGTAGTAGCTGATGGACAATTTTAACTGCAACTTTATATAAGGGTTTGACACTGCCTGCTTTAGTCAGTGCTAAGGTCTCCAGGTTGCATGATTGGTTAATGGATTGGATGGTTTATATGCTCCAATCCAATTCTCATTGGTCTTACAATCAGCAGCGTTGGAAAAGTGTTACTTCAGTAGAGTTCCAGGATTAATGAAATTCCTGGTTCCCAAGGTCTGGACACTAGCTGGGAATTAAATGGCAACCAAGTCACAGTTTGGTGCTTCTAATATATGTAGTGAAGACCTGAGTGAAGTAAGAGGAACTACTGAACAAACTGGTTTTTCCAAGTTTTTCAACAAAGTTTTCAACATTTCTCCTGGTTTAACATTTCTGTGAAAGCAAAAGATTGTTGCATGGTTTGATTTCTTTACAGGGAGCTGTAAAAGATGCCAAGACAGAAAGTGCAGTTGGTGCATGAAAAATGTTGCTGTCATCTCATATTCCTGGAAATAGAAGAAGGACGTGGTTATTGCTCAGCTTGCCAAAGAACCAGCTCACAACAGCGATACCTGCTAGCCTGGGATTGCTACAAAAGATGATCTAAAGAATGACCAGAGCTGCAAATCATGAGCTGAAAGCTGATGAGAAAAGAAGTTCTCAGTGACAGGAAATGAGCACAATTTTAAGCGCTCTTCAGTAGTTGACAAATCACTGGTCTGGTGAATGCTAATGTTAGGGTCGCATTGTTCAAGCCAATAAAATATTTTCAAGGGAGAAAATGACTCTCAGCTGACTGTGGCGATCAAGACAGTTGTTCAAACCTAGATAATAAAAAAGCCCTACATAATGGCAGACATGGGTTATTTTTTAGATCCCCCCTTTAAAAATGACTCATTTCAAGAATAAAAAAGGTTTGTGACATCAAAGCTAGAGCAGCAGAAGTGATCAAATCACCGCAGACACAGCAATGGGCTCAAAACACTCTCACTTGATCAAGTCTCCCATGAGCTTTCGCAGCAGCAGAATCTGAGGTAAGAAGAAAAAATAAAAACCTTGTACAGCTCTTAAAAAGAAACAACACAGCTGAAAGCAGAGCAACTCTGATGAGGAGGCTATAAATGACGAGTTGAGGAGCTTCATGCAGAGCGTGAAAGTTAACCATAATAATGCCAACCCTTTAGAGCAGGGGTGTCAAACATAAGGCCCAGGTGCCAAAAGCAGCTCAACAAAGATGTCAATCCAGGCCCACTGGACAGCTTTGAAAAATGTGAGACATTTTTCTGCTGTTTTGCATTGTTCTTTCTTACAGTTTAAGCACAAACAGTCATGGTGACAGATTATGTTCATGAACTACATAAGCATTTTTTATATAATGTAGAAAGACATGTCCTATACTTCCTGTTCTTATTTTAAGATGTCACATGGATTAAATGTGTAATTAATCTTCTTTACACTGGCAGGAATGAGGATGCTGCTGGTCCGGCCCACTAAAGATTAAAATGGCCCTTATCTGACCCACGATGTAAACAAAGTGTAGCGAAGCTCACAATCTACCTGTATATTCTCGCCATTAGTGCCCCTTTGAGAGAGCTTTCAACACCGATGAGCTCCCACAGCTCCACCCTATAAACAGATGCTGTGGACAGGCTTGTTTTTGCAGCCACCAAACTTGTAATGCTTTGACAAAGTCTGTATACCAAAGCCTCCAAGGGTGATTTGTGCAAGGAATGCAAATTGTTTCCTGCATCCTGACTAAAATATTGGCACCGAAGATGTTATTACTAGGGATGGGAATCACAGAAACTCGTGTTCACATTACCCTCATTTATTTGATAAGCCCCAGTATGAGAATTCTTGAAGTAATGACTCTGTTAAGTTAAACTGGCAGAGGAAACCCTCAGAAGCACCTGCATGCTTTTCTTTCTGTAAAGACATAGGTCTGTCTATAATACATCACAACAGCTTTTCCCTTTGCACATTTCTTCATTGCTCATTTTTACTTAAAATATAAAGTAGCAGCACTCTTCGTGCTATAGCTTAACAAAGATGATGACTACCTCCAAAACCACAAAAAAGATAATTTGAGAAGGCAAATAATAGTTAGAGCTCAGTTCAGAGGTTTGTTGATGGGCAGGTGGGCTAACAGGGAAAGGGAGGCTTACACTGGAGAGCCACCCTGACCCACCCCGACCCTCCATGTTCCTTACACCTCTGTGCATACTCACACTACGTTGAAAATTAAAACCAGGTTTCCACTAATAAACATGACACATGGGACAGAGGATCCAATCACCAGAAGCGTCCAGCCACCATGGCTTTGAAGTCAGTTTCTGTCTAGAAGAAAGACACACATGTGTGCGCGCGCACACACACACACACACACACACACACAGTGTCAGTTGATAAATTATGAACCAAACACATTAAATCACACTCAGTCGTAGAGCATATGCAGACACACACCAGCGCACATGGCTCAGATTTCAAAAAGCCTCATAACAATTAGTTCCCAATATAACAAATTACATAAGGTTTTTGAACAAAAACAGATATGATGCAGCTACATGGGAGGAAAGCCAACTGTTACTCTTGTCAAAGTGGAAGATAAACTCAGCAGTGGGGTGTAACGTGAAGTTCAACATAGTCAGGGTATATTTGGGCCTGCTGGCTGGACAGAACCTAGACCCCAAGTCAGTGATTACCACTGCAAAGGTAATCAGGCCTTCTGCTGTAGTCTCTGTGCTGTCTTACATAAAAGGATGTTGTCACTTGACTCTTCTTCCACACCATATGGCTCCATCTTGCAATCAGAACACTATCAGATGAGCAGGTATTAAACATATATAAAGAACATAAAAAATACAACAGCAGAAGACAACACTATGGCTGCAAATAAACCAGGAACGAAAGACTGGTAGAAAACTGTTAATGATGTAAATTTAAAGTTAATGTATTTGTTCTATGATTCAGTACTGATGCCTATTGCTCATGCGAGAGCTGTACAGAAGGCTGTAAAAGTTTAAACCTGATCCATTTTCATTAAAGATTACTCAATGTTTTCTGGTACGACTGAACACTGGCCAGTAGCTTAATGAAGGGGATGCAGAAATCACTTTAGTTTCCTGCCAGATGAAAATGAAAATTATTTGAACTATTGAGCATTCTTGGTGATGAAAAGCCTATAAAACAGACTGTTTGGTTTTCTACTTGTAATGTGGTTTACGCATTGAGAGCTCCCTGGTTCGATCCTGAGAGGCGTTACAAATATAGTTACATCTGAGACCTCTGGTGAATAAGAGAGCAGCCCAAAGTAGCTTACAGTTCCAGCAATATAAAAGAAAAAAACTTGACAGCACATTTAGATGAAACATAAAAATATTACATATTTTCTGCATCATCGATTGAATACAAATTCATGCGAAAATTAAAAGTAATCGCTATTATAGATGCAGAAAGTCTCAAATCTCCTCCACAGTTACTAAAGTAAGCTTATTATGTACATAAACGTCTGTAAATGCAGTATAATGCATTTGTGAACATCATTTAAATATCTATGTGAGGATTTTTAGAATTTTTTAACACTTTTATTATGCAAATAAGTCATGTGGGGCCAGGTGATGTAAATTACATGACTTTGAACCTAGAGGCTGTGGTTTGTGTCCTGTATGACTCACAGTTTAGGTGTTTTTTTTCCTAACTTTTATTTTCACTGCATATTAGTCGAAAGCATTTTTGTAACTGTAACTGTTTCTTTGTTGTTCATAAATTAAGCCATTAAAAGGTCTGAGCTAATTCTGTGGCTGTGAGCCCAAAACATGTGGTGAAGGAGCTCTCAGTGTAAATCATCCCATCTTTAGGCTGTAAAAAACGAGGCAACTCCATCAGAAAAATAGCACAAATGTTAGGAGTGGCCAAATCAACAGTTTGTTACATTCTGGAAAGCAGAAAGAGCTTGGCAACTTAAAAAGGCCTAAAGGCCATGAAAGACATCAGTGGTGGATGATTGAAAAACCCTTTCTGGGGTCACGCGCAGCCTCTTCAGAACATACAGCCAACAGAAGAACACTCCAGGAGGAAGGCATATCATTAACCAAGTCTATCATACAGACAAGAATTCACTAGAGAAAACACAGAGTTCACCAGAAGGTGCAAAGCATTCATACGCTGGGAGAATGAGAAAAAGATGAAAAAAGAAAATTATGGCTGTATGTTGGAACTGATTCAGAGCAAACTAAATCATCTGTAAAACACAGTGGAAGCAGTGCGATGACATGGACATGCACGCTTTCCAATGGCACCAGGTCACTAGTGTTTATTGATGATGTGACAGAAAAGCTATAATCTCTCCTCAGATTCAGCCAAATGCAGCAAAGCTGATTGGACGGCTCTTCACAGTACAGATGGACAATGACCCACGACATATTGTGAAAGCAACCTGGGAGTTGTGAAGGGAAGTGGAAGGTTCTGCAAGGGGTGAGTTGATCACCTGATTTCAGCATCATTGAGCATGCTGTTCACTCGCTAAAGACAAAACTAAAAGGACCAAAGCTGCAACTGAAGAAAGATTCTCATCAACATATCAAAAATATGAATTTTGTTAGTTTGTCCAATGTCATTTTTAAGCATCTTTGCATGTTTCTGTAAATCTAGTGTGATGGCATGCACAAAATTATGAAAATTTGTCACTGTCCAAACTTTTCTGGACCAAAATGTGTAATGTGAAAATGCTCGCATCTTACAAAGTACTGTGCTACAAACTTTTTTGTACAGCCAAATCATTTTTAAAGAACAGAGACAATCACTTAAACTCGTCTTCTCCCACGCACCATGTCTGGGCTTCATTTACAGCGCCCCCTACAGGGCACAGTGGTATTGCTGTCAGGCACTGTAGAAACTAACAAAGATTGAGAACACAGAGGTCTGTGGATCAGCACACTGTGAAGGCTCCCCTGTAGTTTAGTTCATCCATCTGCCAAAACAGCAACACACACATGCACACATCTCTCAATTCTGCTGCACAATCAGTATGGGTTAGTATCCATTTGTGTTATTGCTTGTATTTAATTTATTACCCGCTTGAATAATTCATTTTTAGCGCTGCTTCTCAAATACATTTAAATAAAAATGATCAGTGTTTTGAACAGAAAACCTTTCGTAGCTAACTCAGCAGGCACAGTGAGCGCCAATCCCTCATGGTGTCTTGCTCTCTGATAAATCGTAGCACAAATCCCCATTTTTCAACAACAGCGGCAATTGTTTTGCCTCTATCAAACCTGAATGAGGCAGCTGCCACAAGCTCACACATTAAAACCGGGGTTTACATGCTCTCATAACATAGCCGTCAACCTCGAAAGCACAGGTCACAGAGTTTAACAAACTAACCCATGGAACACTATCTCTGCTTTCTAAATGTCAAGTGATTTGGGGTTTGACAGCACACTGGGATTGTCCTTGACTATCATCGTCATCATGAACATTACTTAAGGTGAGAAAGTCACATAGGTTAGGTGAAGTAGAGTCTTTTAGCCATGCTAGCACAGCATTTCAAATGTTAATGTGACTTGTGTGTTTTACAAGTCTTATGTATATATATAAATCACTAACTGACACTTATGTCAAAGCTCTCATAAAGCTTCATAAAATTACACCACTTTATGCTCAAACAGTTTCATTCTTTATTAAATAATTTATATATCAAATAGGCAAGTGTAAATCTGCCATTCACACATAAGTTCCATATATTATGCTAAAACAATCACAATTGCTATTTCATAAATGAACGACTATGTAAAGGCATGATGAAGCACACTTGTAGTCCACACGTTGTTACAGGAAAATATCTGTAAACGTCCAAAGATTTACAGCAGCAAACCCCCCCCAAAAAGAACTAACTTCAGCTAGCAGGTGGAGACTGTGGGCCAGGTGAGAGCTACAAGGATTTGGGGATCAGACAGCCAGGCTCCACTCTGTGTTCAAACACTCTCCTGATGTCCTTTTGACATTTAAAAACAAAATCATTTCATTTGTATTTATTTACATGTAAATCATGTTTTTGTTCCCCTGTGTTGGTGTTTGCATGGCCCTCTACCAAAGTGCTACCGATGTCCCTCCAGAATATAAAATTTGGTTTCTAGTTTTTTTTTTATTAGTTATTATACACTAAGTAAAAACTTATGTATTAGTTACTATACAATCATTGAATGTTGTTGTTTTTTTCTGAAGAGTGTCTCCGTGTGTTTAGCCTTGTGTTAAATATGTATTAATAAGCATTGTCATTTAGCTACGTACCTATTGGCTAGGTGTGACTGAGCTGTCATTGCAGCTGTGAACCTTTTCAGAAGCTGTCAAGGCCTCTAACTAACTGAAAGTTGTTCAGCTGGAAACTGCTCAAAGTTTAGCTTCCAAATGTTGTGTATGTATATATGTTGTATATTGTTGTATAGGTCGAGTGAAATTTCAAATCAGTGACCTGAAAGCCACAAACACATTTCTCATGGTGCATTTTTCTGCAAGCCAGAAATAGAGATGAACTTATATTTTCTGCTCCACAAATGTGTTTTATGTGAACATTTTAAAACCCCAGTCAAAAAACAGAGTGTTAAGCCCTTGTGGAGCTTTTGGAAGAATAAATGACGGCATTGGCTGTTGTAAACATCTACTGGTTATGCATTAAAATCATTTATCACAAATCTAGTATTTTAATTACGTCGAACTATGAGACCACTTTGTGGCAAGACAAAGCATCATCCATATCCATTCATCCTTTGGAGGATGGTTTGAAGAGGCTCCCTGTCCTTGTCTTCTTGTAGAAGCTCTTTTATTGTGCACGTATGGAACATGTCCTTTAAATGGTTTAATAGCATAAACTATCTGTCCGTTATGTCCATAGCTGTCAGTGTACAGTGCTTAACAATTTTTTAGACCACCACCCAATGTAAAATTTATGGAATAAATTAACAGTATTAGTTAAACTGATTATTTTTTATGTTTCTGTAATAAATAATCCACCAGTAGGCCCAGTCTTTAAACCAAAATTACATTTTTGGCGCTTTTTAAAAATGTGCTGTTTCATTCAGTCCAGTGTGCCTCTTTAAATCTGAGTACAAAAACATGAATTTACTTTATTTACCTAAGATATAACATTATAAAGTTTTGTTTAAGAAAGAATTACTAGAATATGTGTGTTTTTTTGTTTCCTTTTTTTGTAATGACAGGCTATAAATTTGTTAAGCACTTTATGTGTCCATGAGGGAGTCTTACTGAGGTTGTATCCTTCTCAAAGAGCCCACTACCATCAACGAACATCACCGACATGGTCTGCAGTAATGTTGCAGGGGTCGGCATGGACACTCACATTCAGCTCCATGCACCGATAGCTGTGTGTTCTCTGATATCCTTTATTCATAACAAGCATTTTCCTATTATTTGCTTGGGCACACTCCTGTTTCCTGCTCTCCTCTTTTGCTTCCTTGGGACCTGTGGTCCTCTAGCCAAGTCATCAAGTCACCCACATCCTTATTCTTTCCTGTTTTTCTTGCTTCTCACATATCACCTCAAAGAACTGTCTGTCCATTTGCTGCCTAATGTATTCCAACCTTTGACAGGTCCCATTTGTAATAAAAATAATCAATATTATTCACTTCATCCAGTTTTGTCACTGATCAGTGGGTGTTTCTGTGTGTGTGTGTACACTTAAACGCATACACAGTACAATTTTAAACCAGTGTATGGGCAGTAACAGCAGTCACGTAGTTATAATCCTGGGCTTTGACCTGTGCTGATTCAGATGACATTTTGGTTCTTTGTTCATTCTTAAGAGCTCCTGCATTAAAAAAATGCAAAAAACAAAAAACCCACACAGTTTCTGACAGGCCTCACACAATGCATGGATTAAGAAAAAAAAGAGAGAAATCTGAATATACTTGCTCAGTATAATTACTCAAACACACCAGCTGAATCCATTTTGAGGGGCAGGAGTTTCTCAGCTGGAGGTGTCTCTGTTGCTCATGTGTTTAATTGTGTTTCTGTGTAAACAAACTAAAGGCCTTGCACAGGCCCGTGGACACGGGCACATTCAGTCTTGTTCAACATGCCATCTCGCACAGAGGTGTAATACTCACCAGCTCGGATAAAGTCTCCCGCTGTTGCTGTCAATGAAATAAACACGTTTGTAATGTTATTCATCCTCTCTTCACTCTCTGCTCGGCAAGCTGTTGGCCACAATTATACAACCCTACATATGCGCATGAACAGGGCACAGACATGCCCAGATGTGTGGTGTTCAAAGGAGTGCAAGCGAGGAAAACACACCTTCTGTTTTCAAATATACCAGAGCAGGTGTTTTGCAATGCTAAATGACGTCATTGCATTTAGATGCACCTAGACCCCAGTTGGAGTTTGCATCTTATCAGCTGTTAGCCCAGGAATTTGTATGCCTAACAGACAGGCATCTAATGTGGGGACTGGACTGGATTATCTCTGGCTCATTCTGTCCTCCTCTGATTGTCCGTCTCAGTCTGTCCCAGCTTTGATCATGTTTGGCTTTGGAGTGAGTCAGACATGAAACAGCACCAATGCGCAGCCCACACAGATCCTATACATACATTCAAATCATACACACTCACAAATGCACACACACACACACACACACACACACACACACACGCACACACAGGGCTTAGCGGTTTGCTGTTGCTTCTACAATCGCTGCTAACATGTTTCTCCACACATCTCTTCGAATTCAGGTGGGAGGGCATGTCTCCTTGTTTTCAGAGTCCTATAATGGCTCTAGCATTTAAAGTGTGCCAGTATGCAGTGTGTTATGTGTCAGAGCCCTAATTCTGTAATTCTGTGTGTACCAGTGTCAACAAGACACATTTCATTTTTCTCATTGTACTAGGTGAATACAGCAGTCCCTCACTAAAATATTCTTTTAATTCAATTCGATTTTAAATTCAGTTTTCTTTATATAGCGTCAAATCACAACAACAGTTGCCTCAAGGTACTTTATATTGTATGGAAAATACCCTACAATAACACAGACAACCCCCTAAAAGCAAGCACTAGGCGTCAGTGGGAAGGAAAAACTCCCTTTTAACAGGCAGAAACCTCCAGTAGAATCAGGTTTAAGGAGGGGCAGCCATTTGTCGGGAGGTGAGGTGAGGGAGACCGAAAAAAAAAAAACACTGTGGAAGAGAGCCAGAGATTAATAATAACAAATGATTAAATGCAGAATGATGAATAAACAGTGAGTGAACACAACATACTCAGTGCATCATGGGAAACCCCCAGCAGCCTAGGTCTATTGGAACGTAACAAGGGGGGGGGGGGGGGGGTTGGGTCACCTCATCCTAACTAAGTAATCTATATTGTTTTATTATAAACCAAAGTTTTAAGCCTAATCTTAAAAGGCTGTCTGTCTCTAAAACCCAAACTGGGACTGGTTCTACAGAAGAGGGGCCTGAAAGCTGGAGGCTCTGCCTCCCAGTCTACTTTTAAATATCCTAGGAAGCACAAGTAAACCAGCAGTCTGAGAGCAAAGTGCTCTATTGGGGTCAAACACTACTATGAGACCTTAAGGATAAAATGAGGACTGATTATTCAAGACCTTGTAGGTGAGGAGAAGGATTTTAAATTCTGGACTAAACAGGGAGAAAAGCCAACACAGGAGAAATATGGTGTCTTTCTAGTCCCTGTCAGTAGTCTTGAATCTTAAAAGCTGTGTTTGAAAAAATGACTCATAGCTTTGGTCTCTGACATCACCAAAAACACTCTCATGAGAACTGTTTGCATCTTTAGAAGAAGAGGTCACCACTCCCTTCCTGGGGAATAAATATCCCTGACATGCAGCTCAGGGAGCTTAATCTGAATTAGGAAAACTTTCAATTAAAGGAAAGAGTCACATTCGTTTTCAGGCCAAAGTCACTTTGCCTTAACAAACTCTATTATTCACTTAATTAAGATGAATTCATTAACAGTTATGGTGCTGTAGTCCAAGATAGCTACAAACACTCACATTGATCTCGTTCCCTTTGGCATTTTTTTTTGCTTCAGTCTATTAAATCTGAGAAAGTTCAATATAATGAGGGATTCATGTCATAAGGAGCATTTATATATCCATAAATTGATTGGTACAGTTACCTTTCATAATCCATAAAGTACTGCTGTTTTTTAAATTTGTTTAATAAACAAAGGAACAGCAGAGAAGCTGTGAAATCAGGAGTCATGTTGATTTTAAGATTTTGTCAGCTTATAATCCTTTAAATGACCGCGAAGCATGAAGAGTTCTTAAATATAAAGTTTCATTATCGTTATATCCAAAAAATCCATTTTATTTCGATTGGGCTGCATTTACAAGTTTTGGAAATTAAATATTCCTGGCATATATTTCTTAGATAATCGCTTTCATCCAGACCATGTGTTTGTAATTTCACAGCCTGATTTGAAGTTCTTTTGGGGAGTTCAAAAGTATGTAACACTACCTTTTTCCTAAGTAGGCCCTGTCTACTTTAAACCACAGAGAAACGCTCTGACAGAACAGCTGATATGAGATTTCTTTTGGAGAAAATTGTGTTCACGCAGGACCACATTTCTTTTAGCAAGGAGCTGATTGGGGAAATAGGTTTTCGGAACCTTTAAGCAAAGGATTTGAATACTTCTTCCACAAACCCACAAAGGGCTGCAGTATCATGCTGTGAAAATGGTTTTCAGAAAAAATCATCTCAGGTATTATATATTACGAACAGGCCTATTTTCTCCCAAATGGCCGCGACATTATGAAACAAACGCGGCTATTTCAAGTGGCTTCTTGTTAAGATGGGAAGTTTTCTGCAGAATAGCTCCTTTATAAAACATCCCACACCATGAAAAGTGGGCAGGCAACCCCACAGGGAAGTTCTCCTTACCGTGCATCACTGGAGCAAGAAAAATCCCCTTGAAAGGACTCTTGGCAGCAGGTGACGGGCTACAGTGGCAGAACGGGAGGGAGAGAGATTGGCCTTCTGTGAAGCGGTTTAGGCTGGCTCGCTCTCTGTATCTAAAAAGAGGCGTCTGCCATGTTAATGACTTACAGCCCACGGTGAGATGATGTTCAGAGTGTGACAGCTGCCTGGGAACCTGCAGCTCAGTCAGAATAATTAAACAGATAAATCAGCTGCTAACGGTTCTGCGCGGACAATAGCGTTTCACTGTAAAGGCAAAATTTATACCTCTGTTGAAATGGCTCTGTTGTTGTCATGCATAATAAGGCCAAAGAGGGTTTTTCCCAATATGTAACCTTTTATAATGATAGCCATAATTACACCGGGCAGCTCACATCTGTAGTATTGATCAAAGAGAGAACCTGGGCTAAGCTGTTGGTCAATAATCATAATTAAACAGGACGTTAAGGTTATTAGAGTTCTGAAAACTGCAAACGCTGTTGGGACCACTTTTGCCTTTTCCCATAAGATTAAAAAATGTCATTGTGTAAGTGTTTTTTTTAATCGTGCCAACTAAACGATTTCAGGAAACTCGGAGTTTTTGTAATCATATTGTGTGTCGGCAATTGGGATGATTGCAGTAAAGAATTGCCTTTTGGAAGACATCATTTTACATCCATCTGTCATCCATTAGCGCCGCACTAATCGTGGTATGACAATTGCACAGAATTGACCATTTAAGTCCAAACTGTAAAAAGAAACAAAACAGAGAGCAGGCTCGTGGTGTAGTACAGTATTTATGTTACTTCAGTGCGTGAATTCCTGTTGGAAAATGTATCGACTGTTCAGACGCGAAAGCCGAAAATGGTAGTGGCGTGATTCATGTCACGTTGTGCCAGAAATCCAACAATAACGAGTTTCTGACATTTTATAGATGCAAAAATGATAGTCACAAAACCAAACACCTGTCAACCGCATCGCAGAGTGATGAGCAATAAGTGTTTAAAACCTCACGTCGCTGCTGAAGGGAATGTTTAAAGAATATTAGCGTCTGGGCCCGTTTCGTTGTGTTATACATTGTGCTTGAAACTGTGCTGTTTATTGAACGTTGGTAAGGCTGTCAGAAATCTGTCGAAAAATTCCAGCTAGAAATGTACTGAATAAAAAAGAAAATGAAACAAGCCAGTGTTTGATGGAAGGATCTAAGGACCTTTGTGCAAATATCAATGGGTGCGTGTGCGCTCCTGGGCATGGATGTGTGCAGTTGTGTGAGGTCGTCATGTGGTAAACAAAAGGTGCATCATTAGCACACCAATCACTACTGTGTTTCACTCAGCGCTCCTCGTGCTTGATTTGAACTGTTGCTCTTTTCTGAAAGCCATTACGATCTGTGACAAACTGTCAGACAGCGGTGGTGCGGCCTGACTTTAACAACTTTATTTTGCTTTTCTGAGTGGGAGATAATCAACAACAGTTATTTAGTTTTGGCTCTTTGACCTCTCTTTCTGCTTTAACTTGTAAAACACTTCATGTTTGTTTTTGCACCAGCCACAGCTTCAATCTGTACAGCTACTCCTTAAACCAGCCATGTTTTAAACAGAAAGAAATGATTTGTCTCTAACCAAACATTTGACTATAGGTTTAAATTAAGTTTGCATTAAGTTCACATTTTGGATCAAAAAAGAGCTTGATATCAATATTCCTCACATTTCCCATTCCCAACAACACCCTCAACACCTCAGTTGGAATTACAGCAAAGCTCGGACGTGAAGTGGTTGTTTGTTGTCTTTTTAAATAAACCAGTAGAAAAACTGTAAACTCAAACAGCTAGTAGGGTGTGATCCTGCTGGGATTGTACTTGTGAACTTTAATAGGTGCATATACACCACTCAAAAACAAAAAAACACTTAAAAAACACACCTACTCTCAATGGGGAAAAGTCATGCTGGATATCTGTACTGATGTTATGTGTTAGGAGCAGTGTTGGGACTAACGCGTTATTAAGTAACGCATTACAGTAACTACGTTATTATTGTGGTAACGAGCACGGTAACTAGTTATTATGCCAAAACCAGGAACGCGTTACTCGTTACTGGGATTTAGATAGGCTCGTTATTCGTTACTTCGTGTGGTGGATATCGCGGAGCTTCCACAGATTCAATAACATTAGCAAGTGGTGGAAGCCAGCAGGTGGATGAAGGAAAAGGGAGGCAGGAGGAGAGACCCGAAGCGGCCGCCGGTCCGCGTGTCAGGTGAACTGAACTTCAGGTAAGAAGTTATGACCTGCAGTCTATCTGAGTCAGATATAAACCAAGTTTAGGTGCAGTTTATTTTCTTTATGCTGACTTTTTCGTACTGCGTACTAGCTAGCATGATGGAGTTTCTATACAGCTGGGTGGGTGCTATGTTACTGATGTTGAACTTTATTTGGTTCATACGGTTAATTATTAGAGTTGCCAACCGTCCCCTAAAAAACAGAATCGTCTCGTATTCAGAGAAAATATTACGCGTTTCGTACTGAGGTGAAAAGGAACACAGTTTGTCCCGGACTTCAGCTACAATGAAAAAGACACAAAGCTGGAGTTATTCTGTGTTTACGCTGTCAGCTGCCTCTTCTTCTCTCATTCTCTCCCCCTCCCTCTCCTGTTTCTACTTCAATCATGAAACTGATCAATGATCAGCTGATCGGCTTTTCTCTCTTGTTTATTTATCGCCCACTTTGCGCCAGAAAGAGGAAACCAGCGGATGTCGCGTTAAACAAGAGCAGCACGTTTAATCTTGATCAGCTGTTGTTAGAATTTATTTAATATTAATTTCTAGTATCAGCTGATGTTTGCTGGAGCCACAGCTGTAAAGCTGCTGGTCATGATATCGGTTTGGTTATCTGGTGAGAGGGAAACATGAAGATGAAACCAGGAGATGTCCTTACTGAATCATCAGAGCTGAACAGGTGATGGAGAAACAGGTTTACCTTTTAGGTGACATGAATGAGTTGAAGGGAAGTTATGAGCTGTTTCTGAGAGACAAATAACACCAGGATCCTTTTCTACGTAGCTGACAGCTGGTAACTGTGCAGGGGCGGATCTAGCAAAGTGTTGCCAGGGGGCCAGGTAGGGCATTAACAGGGAAAGGGGGGGACAAGGAAATAGTTTTCTTTATTATTCTCATTTAAAATGTCTCGCTTTAAAAAAAAATAATTATCTTAGTCTTACAACAAACAATTGATAGATTGATACATATATACCATCAGAACAGTGCACATCACTGTCACAACAGTGTTTATTTTCATTCAAAGGCTTTATGATTTTTCCTATAATGGTGGGCCGGTCTCTAGTCAAAATGCCCGGGACGATTTTTTTGTCCCAGTCCAGCCCTGGATGCAGCTCATCTGCAGTCTGGTGTTACCTACATCTTCCTATTCAGAAGGCAGAATTTCTGAGTTCTGAGTACAATCAAAAACACCACGACTGCAGTTTTTGTGTTGGATGTAAAAAGCGCACATGACGCTGTGACGTAGGCTAGAATCATCGTGGCAGTCGACGATGGTCCAGGCGTGGGATTTCTCTCGTGGAAGTATGCACATTATTTTTTCCTTTCTATTGGTAGGTGGCACAGTGCACTTGTGGCAAGTAAGCAAGCTAGAAGACTGGCAATCTGGCTGGGTATCCAGTTATGGAAGCAACATATTAACAAGAGAAGTCTGAGTAAAACCAAAGTTACTTTCCCTAGTAACTAGTTACTTTTAAAGTAACGAGTAACTTGAAGTAACTGAGTTACTTTTGATGGAAGTAACTAGTAATGTAACTAAGTTACTAATTTAAAGTAACTTACCCAACACTGGTTAGGAGTAAAAGGATGCCACACTGTTTCATGGAAATGAAAATTATCAACCTTCAGAGGGCTGAAAAAATGATGCAGGAGGCTAATATGTTTTGTTTAAATTTCACTACAGCAACTCAAAGTGGCACTCGGTAGTTTGTATGGGCCCCACGTGCTTGTTCGCATGACTGACAACATCGGGGCATGCTCCTAATGAGATGATGGATGGTGTCCTCCCACATCTGGACTAGGCCATCACTGAGCTCCTGGACAGTCTGAGATGCAACCTGGCAGCGCTGGATAGACTGAAACATAAAGTCCCAGTTGTTCTATTTAATTTCAGTCAAGCGAGTGTGGGGGCCCAGTCAGTGGTATCAGTTCTTTCATCCTCCAGGAACCGCTTGCATACTCTTGCCACATGTCGTTCACCAGGAGGAACCCAAGATCGCACCAGTGTAGCGTCTGACCATGTCACCAGAGATCATGTAGAGATCTACGCCTCCCCAGACCATCAGTGAGCCACGATCAAACCCTTCATGCTGAACCATGTTACAGACAACATAACAGTCTCCATGGCTCCTCCAGACCCTTTCACATCTATCACCTGTACTCTGGGTGAACCTGCTCTCATCTGTGAAAAGCGCAGGGTGCCAGTGATAGCCTTTCTAATTCTGGTATTCTATGACCCCGCTACTTAACTCACCAGATCAGTATCCCATTAGTTCAACTGACTGATGCTATTCTCTGATTAAAACTGATTAAAATTGTTCTCTTCTCTTTTTTTGAGTAGGTCATGTTTTCTTTTAATCTACACTGTTACAGCCTATTTTTCTGTGTTCTGATATGTTCAAACAGGCATGTGGTTGGTATGTGTGTTTTCTTTTCAGCTCAGCAAACTACACTTTTTAAATCACATACCCAAAACCCAGAAGACGCAAGTGAAATACTTTATTCAAATCGACTAGCATAAGGAACCTCATGCTGCTTAGAGTGCATTCAATATAATCACCAGTCTAACACTGAAAGTTCAGTTTGTGTATGGGGTACGTGGTGCTTGAGAGGAATCTTTAGTAAGCTTCATATTTTTGGGGAAAAAAATGTGTTTGTCTGACAGCGTCTGTAACTCCCATGCCCCCACACCTTTCAGAATTGAGTGAGATGCATCTAGATGTTTGAAGCTTCAGTCCAAACTTAAACTTTAATGTCTTGCAGGTGAAAATGTTCTCGCAGCCAGCTAACACAGAAAGACTGTCTGTATTTAAAAAAAACCCCATCAACACAAAAACCAAAAGACAACAAAAAAGGCCTGTGCTGCCATGAGTTGCTGCTTCTGCTATTGAAAAGATGAATGATGAAATGATGAAGCGCAATAAAAGAAGTCCAGTTTGAGTGAAACATGAATTTGAAGCCTTAACAGATCTAAAAAGAGGCGCCATTATTTATGCTGAAATTTGGCCAGTTTTACAGAAACACTCACTGTCTCTGCTTACTCAGAAATGACACCATGAGTATAGTTTACATTAGCAGTCACGCTTGCTACTATTTTGCCCTTTTTAAATATCTTGCCAATTAAGGGGCTGGCATTGAGGGGGAAGTGGACACTCTTGTGTTTTCTACCCTGTGTGTGATATTTTTTATGTCAAATATTTACTCTGTGACATATGGATGAGACCCAGTGAAAAAAACACTCATTTAAACAGTTCAATAGCAAGATATTGAACTACTTTTTGCTCACATGCTGGGTAAACGCTTTTCATTTAAATAAAAATCTTTTCTTTGAGTCCATTTCACAGCTCCTATTAAATGTCCAATAAAGACATAATGCTTTCGACTCTTACCTGCAGGACGCTGCACTACACTGAGCTGTGCACGACCTCTTTGCCAGAGATACTCATATATTATTTTCATACAGCGTTCTGTGTTGGTGATCTAATAATCAGGCTTTAATAAGCTAAATAATAATAAGCTAAACTGCAGATATGCGTTACTGTAATCTGATTACTTTTTTCAAGTAACGAGTAATGTAAGGGATTACTATTGCAAAAACGGTAATTAGATTACCGTTACTTTCACGTACGAACGCTGCGTTACTGCGTTACTAAAACCGTGAGTTTTTTGCGAGAATGTCTCATGACAGTGACGTAAGCGAGTGCGACGTTCGTGACAACAGCTGTGTGCAGATCAACAATGGATAATATATCAAGTACGGGAGAGAGTATGAGCGTGCAGCGTTTAAAGCGTGGAAGTACTGACCTTATTTTGAGTTTGCTTCCATAAAAAGTGACAAAAACATTAGTGTCCGTTGTGCGTGGGAAGAAAACTTCTTTTTACAGCGAAAAAAACCCATAAGCACCAAGTGCGCTACGACGTAATGTGAAACTCACAGAGAAACTCGTGGATTCTTCTACTGACCGCTGCGGCACACCTGCACCAGGGCAAACCTCCGCCTACCCCAGTCCTGCTTTACAGGTGAAAATAGAGCAACAGGACCGCTGAGTCTTTGACTTTATTTATTTTCTGCTGTTTTACTTGCATCTATTTGAAAGAGTGAGTGTAAACACAAAAAAATATGGAATGTGCAGAAAATAGGTTTAAATGTTAAACAAATTTCTTCAGAGTCAGAGAATGTTGCATATAATTTAATTTTTGCTTGATGCATAAAGTTAAAATATTAAAACTAATAAGTTTTAAAAAGAGACTTTTCCATTTGATTACATTTTGTATGATGGATTATGCAGAAAAAGTAGAACTGGGCTGAAAGATCTATCGCTTTATCACCTATTCAGGTAGTAAATTGTGTTTTTAAAAAGTAACTAAGTAACTAAGTAATTAATTACTTTTGAAAATAAGTAATCAGTAAAGTAACGGGATTACTTTTTGGGGGAAGTAATCAGTAATTAGTTACTGATTACTTTTTTCAAGTAACTTGACCAACACTGCTAAACTGTTCTTGGAAGTTAAACCTGCTGCCTAAACATTATTGCCATGATCTGCAGGGACGCAGACTGTGTGTTGTGGAGAAAAGGACCCACATGCAAACTTGCAGGCAGGCAGAGATCAACAAGAAATGAGCCATTACAAAACTAAGGCAACAACACAAAAAGCACAAGGCAACTAGGAAGCATCCACAAAAACTAAACTGGGAACAAACACTATGAGCACTGCAGCTGAGAAACAGAAGAAAAGTAAAATGTTGGCCTGACAAAAGATAAAGAGAGACAGAAGATAAATACACAAGCAGGTGACGAGAGGATGTGGAGGCACATGGGAACACAGATGAACTCAATAGTAGTTAACGAGACAAAGGAAGCAAAACTCAATACAACACACAAGGGAACATAGGCTACAAATAAAACAGGAAGTAACAGCACAGAGACTGAGATTAGGACACTAACTTGACACAGACAGAGACACGACTGACTTCACAAGGAGACACAACAGGATGAAACAAAGGCAAGAGACAAAGGAAACAGTAGGAGAAATAACTAAACATAAGGATAACATACACACAAATAGACTAATAGAAGAGAGTTGATACAGGACAATGGGGCACAGAGGGTGACAGAACTTAATGACCATCAGGCACACAAGATGAGGGACTAGCAAAGTAAGATGTGAAGTACAGAACAAAAGGACGCAGACTATACACAGACAGAAAGGGATGCAGAACTGACTACATACAGGGGACACTATGGGGGACACAGAGACAAAAGACCAAGGTGAACAGAATGCAAGAGGAAAATAACTAAGACAAGAGACTAAGAACTAGAAAGAAGAGTAACTGAACGAATAGATGCTGGAACTACTAAACTCAGCCTACGAGGAATGTAACAAAAGTTCTAGGAATAATACATGAAATGAGTCTAAACATTAAATAAACCAAGAATCAGCCTGAAATATAAGACCAGGACCCAGGACCACGACCATAACCTCAGAGGAAGAGTTTCATCTTCAGGCTGTTTGATGTGCTCACTATCAGCTACTGATCAGGGACGTGTGTGTTTTGCCACAAGACTGGCAGCGTTAAAATGGGTGAGAGGTAAACTTTGAGCACTTTGTGAATGTATTTGTGCATACACGTGTGTGACTGTTGTTCCGTGGCTGTTTCTACTTGATTGTCTGCCTGTGCCAACACATGTGAATGTGTATTCATGCGTTTGCGCCTGCGGCTGAGGCATAAAGAAGCGTGAACGTTAACACGCTTTTTTGTTAACACTGAATGAATCAGGGTGTATGAATGATTATGTATGTGGCCATCTAAAAGCAAAGATATTAGATGACCACCTCGCTTAAATGCGACTGTGTGGTTTTGTGTTTTGGCAAATGCATCCTTTCCTTTTTTTTAACCCTCCTACTTTGATTTGTGTGATACTTGATCCTCTTCTGATAAAAAACTACAGCCTCTCAGAAAGTCTAGCCCGCAGCTGCTCCGACTCTCATGCTATCCTCCATCTTCCGCCCTTCCTTCCTTTCACACTCACCAGCTTTTATGGAGGCAATAAATAACCTGGCTCTGTCTCCATGTTTAACTTAGGGTTTAGAGGCCGGTGTAGCGGGCTCCGTTTAACATTACACTTTACAAAAGCAGGGTTCATCAACGGGCCATCAAAGATCCTTAAATCTAAATCTAAGAACAACTTAATTTCAACATTTTGACAAAAGACAAGAAAATTTGACGTCTGGGCATCTTGTCTTTTGTTTGTTTGGGATAAAGACTTCTACTGTACCAGCTTTACAAAAAAACTGAAATACTTCACGGCCTCTGGTCAGAAAAATATTGTGTTGTTGTAAATGGTGGTCATATTTCCCATTAATGCTCTTTGCAGCTGCAAGTCTTAACTGGAATTATGTTGTGATTGCAGGAATGGGAGAAAGGTGTGTTGTCTGATGAAATCAACCATCAGAGAGTTAATGAAGTGTGGCACTGCTAGGCATACACCTGTAGATTTAAATACGTCAGTATAAAAACACAGGAGCATGAGCGAGATGCTTGACTGGAAGTGATTTAGAAGGAACTGTCTGCTGCTTAATGTGCTAAATGGTTCCTTACAAAAATAGCAACAAACATGGATGAGACCAGTTCATCTCTAAAATATCAGGTGCAGTCATGCAAAGTTTCGTTGAATGTTGGTTTCATGCATTTGTCGTGCATGAAGCTGATGGGTTAGGCCAAACTAAAATACACTCAACTTAAACAAGCAACACTGCATCGCCATTGTATAAACCTCCTGCTCCTGCTCAGTGGTGATTGTAGCTAGCAAATATTTTCAAGGCTGATTCAGTTATCAATTTTAATCTCCTGTTCAATCATTTGATGTTATCTTCTTAAATTCCTGACACAAAAAATCCAATCCTGATATTTTGAACCTAGCAACATGACCTGATAAGTCAGTAGAATAACTGAATTTTTCTTTTAGTTAAACAACAACTTGAGAAGGTAATTTAAGCCAGGTTTACTACGCCCTTGTATCGTTATATAGTTTCGTATAGCAACAGAAAACATACTTAAAAATGTACCTTCTGAGTTTTCAGGCAAGAAAAACAGCTTCTTTAGATTCTTCCAGATGTAGGTTATTATTCCCTTTGGATCTGATGAATAGTTAATGAAGGAATTCTTAAGGTTGCCCTTAGAAGAACCCCTAAAGGTTCCTCTAAGGCCTTTATTTTTAAAGAGACTCGATTAAGCCAGGCTAAAACAAACACAAGGAGTGTTCCTAAGATGGATAGACCCTTATGGAAAACCAGCACAGCTAAGTGAACGTGAAACCCGGAGAAAGCAGAGGCAACTCCCATTAATTATGATCTATATGTGTTTTAGCAAGGATTAACAAGGCAGATGAAGGAAGTGGCGTGTACTTCTGTGATCATTTAAAAGCCCTCATGGATCTGAAAGGCAAACACAATTTCCACACTGGAGGGCTGCAAGCAGAATCCCAGAAAGGAGGGGAGGAAGGCTTTTCCACCACCATGTATAGTTTCATCATGAACTTCTGGCCCTTTGCTGAATCTCTCCTGACTTCAATATATGTTAAATAATTCAGCTATACATGTTTTGTGCTCGCTGGAGTCTAATAAAAGGTAGTTACTGTGTTTTACACCCTCATATTATCAACCTTAGACTGTAGCCTATAGTAATATTGAGCTCATGACTGTTCATTGACTTTTAATGACAAAAATGTTTTTATTTCACGATCATGCTTTTACACCCGGGTAGTGCTGCATTCCTGCTTATTTACAAAATTTTGCAGAAACATAAATTTAGTGCATCTCTTAGAAGAACAAAAAGGAATAAAGGAATAGTTCGCTGTTTTTACCTTTGCAGTGTGCTATTAATTATTTCTAGTATTCCTGGTAATTAGAAGGTGTTTATTCAGATGACCTAAGTGCATCTCTTTAAGTTAAATACCAAATTATTTACCCCTTTCTAAGTACCTGCGTGATGGATGTGAATAATACTCGTAGTATACTCAAGGTTTTTGCACTTTAGAAAAATAACACAAGGCTTTCGTCTGTATGTTCACCATTTTCCTGGAGCCTTCATTACTCACTCACTCATGTTTATTGGACAGTTTTTGTAAGATGCTTTTATCTGAGTTGATGTTGGATAATTCACATTAGTAACCACTGGATTGTTTTTCTTGGCCATCATGCTTTAATTACACTGCTGTTGGTGTGTTTTCAGGCAGCCGTCGGTTGTATTGCTCTGCTTTACAGCACTCTTTGCATATAATTTGTTCTTGGTTAACATCACTTGCCCAAAATCTTCAGTATTTCCAAACAACGGATGATCTGCTTCAAGGGACACACTCTTCGCCTTCTGCCGTGCCAGACATTGCAGTTTTGCTGTATATCTGTCTGAATGAACAGCTGTGACTGGCACATGCAGGCATGTGGTCAGGCAGTGATTTAGGGAGTGCTTGATTGGCTTTTGCTTTGCGTTCCGTTGGTGGAACACGCATTTTCAGTATTGCTTGATCGTGTTCATTTATCATTTGTGGGAAGCCAAAATCATAATCAAGAATGAAATTGTTAATATAAGTTGTGAAGCCCGGCACGCAGTCTTTCCTCTGCTTTTTGTGACACTATAAAGCCTGATTTAGACTCAGCCGAAGCTTTGTAGAGCTTACGATGTAACCTATGTAAGTGGCTGACTTCGTTGCTGGTGTTTATGCTACTGTCAGTGCATTACGTGTTAATTATCTTGTAGTGATGTTGTTGTGTTTTGTTGTGGTTAATTTTTTTGGACGCAAACATATTTGTCTCACAAGTTTTTACACTTCTTCACACTTTCCCTCACATTTGTTCTGATAGTGTCAACAATCTCCCTCCAAGAGATTGACGACATTTGTGAGTCTTTATATTGTTGCGATCATTTTTATTCCTTATGTTGAGACGATGATTGTTTTTCTTTAGTGTTTTTGTCCTGTCGACATGCCGTATGTTCCGTCATAGGGTTTCAGGGGGTGTTTGCATTTGTGACATAGCTATAATGCAGATTTCCCACTGAAGCATAAATCTCTGGTATGTCTGTTGATACCAGTGAACTCAGCTTGCGTGGGTATGGGGTCTTTCAATACTTGTGCACAGCCACAGTCATTCCTGAGTTCATTTTTCCAGCACAACTCAGATCAACCAATGGTTGTGCAAGCTGGTATGAAAAAGCACATTCATTTTTTTAGGCCTTTTTTAGGCCTTTACTCAGATAACTGAATTTAATGCAAACTATTTGATTAGTGATTATATGTAGATTTATTTCTACGCTGTACTTAAGAGCAGTACTGTATTAGTGTTTTTTATATATGCATGCAATTGGTTCTGCCCCTTTACTTCTCTCTTGAAGCAGACACACTGATCCTCTCCATTTGTTTCTTGTGTAGTATTGCTCTGTAAATATACTGAGATATACAAGACAAACTACACCATAACCAAGCAATTATATCACAAGAACAGCTATATTAGCTTATAGCAGTCTTAAATCATTAGCAGGCTCACCCGTCTTCTTAGGCAAATATGCCATGAGTTATTTTCCTTCATTTTATATTTCTTTCATTTGTGCTTTTTCGGGTTATACAGATTTAGCTTTGATGTTGAGGAAAAAGCATCCTGCTTGCCAGCAGTCAGCACAATTAGCCACATCAGGTTATGATCAAACCATACTGCAGGTGCAGGCTAAACTATTATTTTTTATTTAATAAGGGGACTGCTTGAGGCAGAAGGATTCCACCAATCATCAGCTTTGCTATATTAATTTATGTATATAAATACATGCTGCTTAGTTCTGTCATATTTGGAATAATATGATGATGCACCAGATTTTTAATTTTGTTATTTTCCTGATACACAGCGGGATAGCGATTGTTGGTTGGGCATTCATCCTGTTTTAGACCACAACCCCATGACTCATTATGACTAATGGCTTCTGACTAGTTTTGTTTACTTCCCTCAGCTTTCACACTAGGTACCTGGCTCACCCACACGCACATGTATGGGGATGGATTCACCTAGCCTGATATGTGATATGAAGCATGTTAAGCATCCAGGGCCATAGAATCACTACCAGCTCCTTTCCAGTAACAGAGCAGCCTAATTATTTTCTTTCCTGCTTAAGAATCAGTTGATTGCATGTCTTTTAGTTGGTCTGAAAGCAGCTAAAAGGAAATGTGCTGTCATATTCACATCAAAAATGTTATTATTCCGCACACACAGCACACAGACACAAGGTTGACATTTTCTAATTAAACGTTTCCTTAAGCTGTGTACATCTCCCAGGGAAGTCTGAAAGACGCGGACGCCCTCACTGCCAAGATGAAAGAACTCATTATTTCCCTTGCCCACTATCGTCCTCATGTTTCGCCCCTTTTTATCCAGATAACAGAACTATTCCATTTAATCAATGCTGCCTGGTAGAGTACAGCAGTGCAGCAGCGGTCAAGAAAATGCACCTCAACAAGTAAGCATAAAATTCAATACTGCTCCCCCATCCCTTCCACCTCCCCCCCTCCGCCCGTGCCACCCCAAAACAAACAAGCACACGGAGCAGTGGGGCATTCATCATTGCTGTTTCTGGTTTGACAACTCGCTCTGTTTTAGTATTACAATCATAAGCCCTGAATTGGATAAGGGCAGCAGGAGAAGTTGAAAAATGGAAACGCAATGGATTTGGCCCGCCACCAACTGCAAAAAAAAATAAAATAAATAAAAACCTTTCCTGTTCAATTGGAAATGATGCTGCTGCACAGAAGTTGTAAGGAGTCGGAGATTATATTCTAATCCTCGACTCGCACTTTGGTAGTTGTGTTTGAATGGAAACCATGGGTATTGTTAAAAAAAGCCTTAATATGGAAATTATTTAACAAGGCAAAAAAAGGGAGGAGGGAGGGGGTAGATAAGCAGTAAGAAGGCAATTGTTTTAGTCCAAGTGTCGGGTTAGACAAGCAGCAACGAATGATAACCAAAAAACCCCCAAAACAGGCTGAGAACAAAAGCAGGATTGGATCAGCTCAACATCACATTAAAACAAGCATAACCATCAACAAAATGTCTGAAACACATCACAGGATATATGTCGCAGAAACCAGTGTATGCTTGGATTCAGTCTGAAACTTCCATCAGATATCCAACTGACAGACAGGCAATCATCAAACCAAAGCCGTGCGCATTAGGCTGTATTATCTGTAGCTGCAAACTGTGCAGCTTCTCTTGTTCACAGAGAAAAAGAAAAGTTCCTCTGAAAAGAAAGCTTCCCTCGTTCTAGCAGGCACCAGCTAGCATTGAATTCCCAGATCAGTCACATTTAAATCAGAGCTCCCAGCAGGAGTAACGGGGCATTAGAGTTTGCTCTGGAACAGATAGATGTTATTGCAAACATATCAGTTATCATAGTCAAATATTATCTTAAAGAACTAAAGACAGGAAGCTCTGCGAGCAGATTCTTGGAATCAGGCAAATATTGTGTAACAGCTTTTTACATGGTTCGCTTCAGTCCAGAGAGTTTCAGTCCAGCTATTTATATTTTTAGCCCACATGCAACACTGAATTTTGAATACACAATAATGCCAAGATCTCTGAAATATTTCAACAATATCTGTGAAACACAGCATCTGAGCTGAAGCTGTGTGGACTTATATTTCTGTGCATCTGATAAATCTTTTCCCATCACCAACTACTTTGAGTAGAGGCATATATCATCATATATCATACATATAAATCATAATTCAAAAATAAATCATAAAACAAAACCTTCATCTCTGCTAGACAGACTAGGAAAGGCTTTTATTTTGGCGAGCATGTTTAAATAATGTGAAAGTCTTGAGCCCCTGTTCTCAAATCTTTCTCTCGCTGTGAGATAATTGCACGTTTTAGCACAAATGTGTTGCAGGAGCCTCACAGACTTCTGATCAAACCCAGCCTTCTTAAAAACAGCCTCAAACTTTTTTGCTGTTATCATTACTTTATTAATTTACCAACTCTTGTTTGGAAGGGATTAGATGAACTATTTGGAGCCTGTTATTCAGTGTTAAAGCGTTATAAAAGCTGTTGGGCAGTCTTGATTCAAAAGTGATGGTGGAGCCAGTGCACCAAATCTAATGTAAAATGTAGTTAACCTGCTTTGTATTTTGACGATATGTACCTAAACTTAAACCCCTTAAGGAGAAATGTTCTTAGCTATTGCTGTTCATATCTATTTGTATAAAGAATATCTAAGAACAAAAGTCTCATCTTGTAAATGTCAGTATATTTACTGCAAACTATCTTTCTACAAAAGGATGGACGGATGGATGGATACTTCCTGATGACCGCTACAGGCTCTCATAGACAGAAGAAAAAACATTAAAGAACATGGCTGCAAATGCATCTCTGCTATCAGTGTAGTAGTCTCCCCTCACAGTGCAGGAACCACGCAAGGTTTTATGTTTCTCGCCCAAAGGAGTTTAAGAGGCGAGGCATTTAATGTGGTGAGTTTAGTATAAGAATGCTAAAGAAAGAGCTAATTCAGGAAATTATAAACCAGTAAGTGGTTTAGAAATAATATGCCAATCATATAACATAGATTCCACAACTTTTTCATACATATAAAGTTCAGTGTAGTAGTTGTAATGGGAATTATAACTCCTTCTGTGAAAAGACTTGTATCATCTTTCTTTTTTTTAGCTGAGGAGAGGTTCACTTTTACAATCATATCTTCAGGGTCTTTGAAAGTATTCAGGATTCAACTTAAAATTTGTAAGAGATAAAACACTGGTTTGGTGTGAACTTTCTGCCCACTCACACAGATCACATTTAGTCTAAAACATGTTCATTTATAAAAAAAAAAAAAAAAAAAAACATTAAAAAAAATTAAAATAAAATAAAATTTAAACCCCCGAAAGACTATCAGCTAATTTTGTGGCTAAAGAAGTGATCAACAGTGTGAAAACAGCCCTGTTTGAAGTTATTTAGCTTTACTGCCAACGCACTGCTTGGTGCAGTGTTTCTCCATGACTGAGCCTTCCCAGTAAGCTATTCTCACCGCCTGCAGTAAGAATAGCTTTGTAATGGTGTTGCTTATTTTGCATGTGTGTTTTCGCCTCTGTGTGCATTTCATTAAGTGTTTGTGTGGACTGCGTTTACGCATGTATGTTTATGGATGCGTGTGCTCTCATGTGTGCATGAGCCTTCAAAGGCACATTCATGGAATAATGTCCTGTAGGGCAGGCAGGTGCCAGGGGATCTGACTGAGGAGGAACTGCTCAGCTGTGGTAATAAGTGTCTTCCTTGTTGGAATAATGCTTAAGACTAAAAATGACTGGAATGATTCAGACTTGCCAGCATGGTCCGCTGGGCTCCCACTCACCACAGCATGAAAATATAGGCTGCAGCAGCACAGTGAGAAATGTTATGGTTTCACTCTGTTGTGACCGCGTATATGAGCAGGGGAGGCAATGAAAAAAGGCCTCACACAGAGCCCAGCACTATCCAGCAAGTCGAGTTACCCCCAGAGAAATTAGCACATAATGTTCTTGAATTATAATTCATAATGTTCTCTTAAAGGCTTGTTAGTAGCTTGGTTGGTTGTTCTAAGAGCAAATGGCTCTTCTGAGAGAATAGAGGGGTGTTAAAGAGCTTACACGTGGGCTGTTTAGAAAAAAAAGAAAGAAAGATTAAAGCGTGACAGTTGAATATCTCCAGATAACATTGTGTTTGTTTTGCCCAACCTCCCCCTTTTAACCTTTGATAAGAACCGCATGGAAAGACATTATTCAGATCTTTTCATATAATATGACATTATTATTATGGATATGATGCAATTCCATCAGTGCTGCTGATGCCTTAAAATGTCTATTTTATTGCATTTTCTGTGTCCTGCCATGTCAGCGTTCTTTGTAAAAGGGAAATAAAAAATAAATCACGCTCTCATCAGTGAGTCACGGATGTGTTAATGGCTAAAAAGAGCGTGAAAAGTTTGCAGCAAAGCTCCTCGCCACTGCCTGTGAGTCTATCTACATTAATGTATTTCTACATCACTCTCGTACTTCAATCATAACATACAATATGTTTTAATTTAAAGCGCAAATCAGGCTCTGAATAATGAATGCTGTTCTGTCAGCCAAAAGCTCACTTCTCATAGTTTTGCTGTTGCTTTCCACTCAACCTCTGCAAATTATTAACTATGACTCATCCGTTGCAGAGCGGAAAGTGGAATAACAAGTTTTCTGTTCCCGACTAAAAAACATTAGGAAATTGGTAGAAATGTGTATACGTTTCTACTGTTACCACAAACCATGTGACTATAAACTATCAACTGAAAAAAAAAGCTGCCAAAAAAGTCAAGTTGAGGTTAAAACAGAATTATGTATAATATGATCATTTTTCAGTTTAACTGCCATCCAGTATTTGTGGAGGCAAACTGTCTATTTTAAATCTATGAGATTCAGGCAGGACTCTAAAAGTAAACAGTTACTTTAAAAACATGAATAAATGTTAATTTCTATGCATGTACTATGTGCTTAATGAATCTTTAGACCACCTGGCATACAGTAAAAACAGGAAAACACAAATATTTTTAAAATCTGTCAAAAACTTGTTTAAAACAAAAAAATATATTTTTTATTTCTTATGCAACTACCAAACTAAATTCATGTTTTTATACCTAAACTTGAGCCAGAAAACTGGAGTTCTCTAAGAAGTCAGAGGTTAATGAAGCTCAACATTTAATCACTAAAACATTTGTTTAGCACTGTAGATGATAACAGATTTTCAATCTTCGTCACCATTAACAGTCTTATTGCAAAGAGGTTGCATGCAGTTGGCAACTTTATGCCTTTTATTTGCAAACTGTTTAAAGACTGATTCTATGCTAGCTGCGATTTATCATCGTCTTGCAACCCGATAACACGGCAAAGTGTGAAATAGACACGTTGGTCGACTGTGTCTGTTTCACATTTTGGACAGACAAAGTGTGAAGTGGACTGGGTCGTGTGTGGACACACCAAAGTTGTTTTGAAGACACCAGTTGGCTGCAAGTTGTTGCAGACCTGGTCTCCGGCTTTACAACAACTATTACAAGGGTAATGAGATTCACTGCACGTGGTAGCAACAATTCTTGTTTTTCAGTAGTGGGATACATCATTGAGTTTTTTGGTTTTAAAAAATTTTTACTTTGCAAATGCAGCTTAATCCCGTGACATTTTTTCCCCACCTTTCTTTTCCTCGTCTATCACCACAGAAACCCTCTCTTTCTGCCTGTCCAACAAATCAGTTCTACCTTGTTCTGCTCTTTGTAGATTCGGGTGGTCATTGCATTGTTCTAATTAGTACTATATTATTATATAATTAAATATGATAGCTCAAATTCAACAGAAAAAAACCCATTAGTTAAGTTAAAGACTTTTTCTTTCTTCTTCTAAAATTAAGGCTACTTGCTGTTGTATAAAACACAGATTGTGGTTCTGCCTTTGCTAATAAATTAAGTCAAAAAACTATCTTTGCCAAGAGAACAGTTAAAAAAAACTCATGACCATCTGGCTCAGAAATTTTTAATCACTAGTGTTGCGAATGGGGACCTTCATCTAAGCAGAATGGAAGACTTCTCCCGTCCTCTGCGGCTTTAAAACGGAGAACCACGGCCCTCCTGGAGCTTCTTAAGTCTTCACCAGGAAACTGTAAATTAAATTTTCTTACATGATAAATATGTAAAAATAGTCTAGAAGCTTCTTCCACTTCCATTCAAAGCCCACTTTAGAATTTAGAACTAGGCATGTGTCAATCCATTAAAATAATAATACTAATTAAAAAAAAAACTGAATTTTTGATTTATTAACTATAATTACCTTTTTGCTCAATGCCGTGTCCACAGGAATCCAGGCCTTCTATGCACCACGGAGTAGTTTGTAAGTAGTTTCAAAGACTACTTATAAAATTAAATAACACACACACACCAGCTGGAGTCACTGCAGTCAGGACACCCAGGCCAGCCAGTCTAAATACTTAAATGAGTTCAGGGAGTTTGGGGTTCGTCTCACCTGTCCTGACCTCCTCCATTCTGTCTTGTTGCCATCTAATTTATAAAATGAAGGGAGAATTGGGAGAAGCTTTAATGGAATTTATCTTGGTCATATGTGGTCACATTTGGACTCAAGACACAAACAATGTTGTCGCCACTCCTTCACCTCCTTCCCAGAGGGTGAAAAGTGTATATCTGTCTTTGGATCCTAGCAGTCAGGGGATGACAATAAATCACGACAGTTCTCAGGATAGCAGAAACAGTGGAGGATGTCTTCATGCTTCAGCGGTAAACCCTCTGGATCTTTGGGTAACATTTGCTCAGTGATGTGGCCAAAATAAAAAAAAAAAAGGAAAAATATAAAATAACATTGCCTGGCCCAAAATGTTATTCATCCTCCAGCTTCCTGATGTTTCTCAATTCTGTCCCTGCAGACAGAATAATACACTGTTTTCACATTCAATTATGCAGCAGCTGAAACTGCTCAGGAGAGGAAGCAGAGGAACAATGACAATATTTATTAGGCTAGAGAGGACAGCAGCGTTATCTCTGCTGGTAATGACAACATGAAACTCCACTATTTCACCCTTTTTTATCCTGACGTAGCCTGTTGTATTCGATATATTGAGATTTTTCTCCTGCAAAGTCCGATGCTCTTCACTCACATCCAGTAAGATATATTATTTACTTTGTTCTAAGGAAGAAGAAATCCTTGACGACTGCAAGCTTCTCTCTAGACCGTGTGATATCTGCTCTGATTGCAGGTAATACTCAGCTGTTCAATCACTTATTAATGATTAAATATACAAAATACACAGCCTGCTGCTTCTGCAAGACCAAAACCCAAAGTGAAGTCGGATGGTCCCTGAATAATAAATAAAATAAAAAGTACAATAATCAATTATTCATAGTCCTTGTTATTTCAATTCATTCCTACATCATTGTGGCGCCCCTGCCTGCCATTGTAAATTCCAGCTGTCATCCTCTTCAAGAGTCCACGAACACTTGCTATGCTCAAACACAATCAGAAATATCATTAAACATTTACTTTGGCTAACTCCAAAGAGGGAGACTCATCCAACCCTAATATAGCACTTTTGAAGTGAGTTGTTCCTTGTCAACACATGAAGTTTTTAAAATGTTTTTTATGAGCCGTCATTTATGCGAGAAACCATTAAGGAGTGAATCATAGTGTGGAGAAAAAGCCCAGCTTGCTTGATATCACCTAAATCATCTGGATGGAACAAACACTAACGGCTAAACTGTCAGTTTGATGTTTTGCCTGCTGGCTGCTTTGTTACAACATTCCTGCTTTTTATTAAATTCATAATGATATTCAAAGTAATTTCCAGTAAGGAAGAAAGTAAGAAAACAGATCATTGCTTGTAATATTTTTTTAATGGTCACCGGCAAAGATTTAATTAAACTGTCAAAGCCTGAATCTCTTTTAGAATACTGCAATTAGTCTAGACAGGTAAAAGTGATGATTATTATTGCGTTTATATACAGTGACAGATTAACAAGTCTGCTTTTTTTGGTTTGTTTTTTTGTTTTGCAGTTTCTCTACTCTCTCATTGTACTTTGGGACATCACACTTCCAAAAACACATGCCTACACCAGCAAGGACATCATGAGGCAAAGTGACAGGCACTTATACAAGGCGTGACAGTGTGAAGCTGCACATTATTGGTTCCCTTGTGATTTGAAACTTACAGAGAAAAGGTGTAAGATGCACTATATTTCATATATAGACCCAATTCCCCCTGAAAAATGTGTAAAATGTAAATAAAAACAGAATGCAATGATTTGCAAATCTCATAAAGCCATAAACGCAAGTAAATGCAGTTATCATCACGTAACACTAACAATGGGACCTATAATTCCAAGTTGGAGTCCAGACATGGACTCTCAGAGATTAGCCATTCACCACTGCTTAGCAGAAATCTAAGTGTAGTAGCAATTCTCATTTTCTCTCATTAGCAAATGACTTAATTCTCCCAGCTTTCACTAAATCTGCCTTGCTTCGAATACTTCACTGTTCCTAACCTTCTGAGAATGCAATTAGCTAACACCCAAATAAGATTGATTTACGAGTCTAAACCAAGAGACTTCCCTGACAGATTAAAAGAGGGCCGCGTATAATCTCTACCTGCACTCAGTGAGCAAACACAGTCCCTCTTTAATTAAGCATATCTATAAGGGGAGAGTAGAATACAATCCACTGAATTGAATGTGTTCAGGTGCTGGTGTGATGAAGAGTTGTGTTTCACTTGATAGCATTACGCCACAGCTGAGGAGCTCAGGGTTCATTGTGCGAGCCCAGTTTTTCCAGATGTCACAGCAATTCATTTCCTGCCAGCGTGTAAAGACAAAAAGCACCATTCCTCTAAAGAAATCCATGAGCCCTCCGAGATGCTTAACTGTTGACTGTGATCATTCACCGAAGAGACATTTATCGCAGCTGCTAATTAAATATTTTCCGTAACAACACCTTGCATCCCGCAGGCCTGCTGCAGTGCCTTGTATTCTTTCTGCAAGAGTGAGAAAGTTAGCTTAGCCAAGGCGGCTTCCCAGTATTGACTGTGGGTTGTGTTTGCTGTTGGTGTGCTAATGCAGTACCTGCTGTTTCAAACACTTCCTGAGGGATATGTTGAAACCAAGTCAATATTTATGAGTATTGCTGCTGTGGGCTCTTCCCTAATGGCATATGGCTGCTGAGGTGTCCATGCAGAGTGAAGGCAGGACGCCTGAGGCTTGTAATGATGAGAGGGCTGAGAGAGGCAGAGAGACGTGGAGGAAGTACATTTTTTGAGAGTGAGAGAGGAGTAAAAGAGTTTCATACAGTACATATTGACCTGGCCTTTGTAGTGGTGATGTTGCAATCTCCTGACCTGCCCTCAGGATTAGAAAATCTATTCAGTTTAGAGTCTGGAGAAAAACTGTGTGTGCTTCTATGTGGGTGTGTGTTGGACTCAAGACAGATATGTGTTCTGCTTGCATACTACACTACTGTAAGGCGCGTGATTTGGATTGGGTGTATAGCAAGTTTGCAAAGACAATGCGTGCAGACTAATATCATTCATTTTTTAACCTTGATTTTATTTTAAATTTTCCTAAATTTCTGAAAATTACTTTATACAATCTAAATAATTGTTTTTTTTACTTTAATTTTTTTCTGTAAATCTACTGAACAGTCTAAAGATATAACACAAGGTGATATCATGAACTTTATTGACTGCTAATACTCACTTCATAAGAAAAAATAGCATGAAATTCAACAGTTGGATGATTGGATTGAAACCAATGAACAGAAGCTAGGCTGTACAGAAAAAGAATAAGTTACTTTAAAATGATTGACACTAAAAGTTGTTCTAGAAAATACAGAATCGTGGGATGTAATTAGTGTTTATAAACTCTTATTTCAAGCTGGTAAGGACTAAATTTTTTATTATTTCCTGATATGTAAAAATGTGAAATTTAAAGAGGGTGTACTTTCTTCTTTCCATGACTGCAGCTTAATTTAGATAACAACATACTGTAGATGCATGCAGAGAGGCATGTGCTGCATGTGTGTTATCTACAGTCTGGCTGCACGCTTCCCTAATTACTGTGCAGAAAAGGGTATCAGTTTTCTCATTGCTAGCTATTTTTAAGCTAACCATATGGGGCACAGTTTTCACAGTAAATATACATTACGTTTCCATTGCTATTTGTAGCAAAAATGTGAAAACTTCCACTCATATAGAAGAAGAATGTTACCATGCAGGGATCACTAAAAACAATTTGTTGCAATGTGGCTGAAAATCAGTCCCGTTGGCTGATTGTTAATTTGGATTCATGCTATGTTTTAAAAAAGAAACAGAACTGAAAACTGTTCCAAGTTAAGAAAAGGGCACAACCTCGTACGTCCACTCTATGTCTCTTGGCTCGAGTTAGCAGGTGTTCTACTGATAATAACAAACTTGAAATCTGTCCAGTTCCTACTCATATAAAACCACTTTACGCTATGCCTTTAATAAAATCTTTGCTCTTATCACACTAGAAAACAATTTTAAGACCTCAGCGAGAAATGCTGTTTTTCAATTTTGCCTGTCTGTGTGGGGTTGCCAGGGAGTTAATAACAAAGACAGCAAAAGAGAAACAATTTCAACTGGATGCTGTTACACATGGCCGTAGTCTCAGCTTTCATGCGAATGCTTCTTCTGCTTGCCGTGACGCATCATTACTGGCTGATGCACTCGTTCTGTGATTGCAGCTTTTGTTTTGTTTCAGATGCCTATAGTGCTCATTTATTTGTTGATCACAGCTGTTGTCTCATGAAAGCCTGTAAGTATGCCTTCTGACTGCCAACTTTTCCTGTATTGCTCATTTATTAAACGCTCAAGTCCCATTTTCTTGGGCCCGATAGTCAGCTTTAATTAGAGGTGCATCTTGTCTTATTGCCTGATATTGATTGTAGCTATTTGGGATTCGATTGCACCTACTGCTAATTTTCCACAGCATATTAGAAAAGTGCACTTTGTTGTTCTTGTTTTTTCACAGGGTCCAGATGAAGGCTTCTAAATGAAAATCATGTGGAGGTTATAATGGCAATGACAGGACGGTCACAACAAATTTCAGTCAGCCCCTCGTAGTGACGCAGATCTTTCTGCTTGCTTTACTCTAATTTGCTTTCTCTTTGTTCATATCCATGCAACAGTTGTGAGTGCAGTTTGCTTTCATATCATTTTATTCTGCTTTTTAGTGCATTTTTTTCAAATTATTGTTTATTTGCTGACTGCCATCAACAAATATTTGCTTATACACTTCTTCTTTCTTTATGGGTTGCCACAGTGCATCGTCTGTCTTCGTCTCACCCTATCTGAAACTCCTCTTCTGTCACCAACCCTCTGCATGTCTTCCTTTGCAATATCCATGAATCTTCCCTGGGCTCTTCCTCTTTTCCCCTGGCCCCAGTCTCTCCACTATCCATCCTTTCCCCTTGTCCAAACCATCCTTGTCTCTCTGACTTTGTCTCCAAACCATTCAGAACCCTCTGATGTCATTTCTAATTCTCTCCATCCTGGTCATTCTCAATGTAAATCTCAACATCTTCAATTCTGCCACCTCCAGCGAAGCCTCCTGCCTTTTTTGTCAGCACCACCATTTCCAAACCATGCATCACAGCATGTCTCACTACCATCATCTAAACCCTTTCCCTTGCTGGTTGAATGCTGACCCCAGGTATTTAATCTCATTGCACCCTCTCTACATCTATTCCTTGCAAATTGGCTGTTATACACGTCTTCTGATTACTCACACATTTTGTCTTGCTTTTATTGGAGATTATGTATCGGAATTTCAGGAGCGGGACCACGCCTCCAAACACGCTCCTTCCGGTTGTCATCTATATAAGTTCCCCCAGTTCTGCAAGCTGTTCATTCTCGTTTACGTGCCCCACCCTCCCTCCGTCCTTGCTCTCAATTCTTTAACTTCTTCACTTCTATTTAGTACACGGTGATCTGCCAGCCCTGGGAGCCGTTGCCAGTCCCCTTCGAGGCCTTCCCCAAACCACAGCTCAATTCATGTCCAAGCGTTCACCTTTACCACTAAAACACTGTCAAACCTAAAATGAGAACGTGGGCCCAGCGAGTGAACTGACTTTTAATCCTCTTCTCTACAGTGCATACCTCCACCTCTCCAGGCTCTCTTCCACCTGCTTCCTGCTCTCAGTACATATCACAATGTAGTCTGCAAACAGCATAGTCCACAAAGACTTCTGCCTGACCTCATCTGTTAACCAGTCCATCACCTGATTTAATCTCACGCCCACCTTAAACCCATCTGTCACTCCTACTGCACACATCAATACTTTCTCAGAGTCCCCACACACGTCCAGCCTCACACACTTTCCTACCACTCCTAACTTCCTCATAGAGTACCACAGTGATTCTCTTGGCGCCCCCATCATATGCTTTCTCTACATCGACAAAGACAGTGCAACCCACTCTCCTCTCTATACTTTTCCACCAACACTGTCAAAGTAAACATCACATCTGTGGTGCTCTTTCTTGGGATGAAACCATACCGCTGCCCGCTGATCATCACCTCTCTTCTTGACCTCAAAATATCTTCAGCAAAAATACTTTATCCAAGGCCAAAGCTGAGAAGCGGAGATTGTGATCATATTTAATTTGTTAATTTGATGAATTTAGGTGACTAATCTTAAATTTGAAAAATTAAACTGCCGATTCAGGGTGTTAAACATACGGCCCGGGGGCCAGAATCAGCCCAGTAAAGATTCCAATGTGAAGAAAAGCATAAATTTAGAATTTTTAGCTGTATTTTCATAAATTTTACAGCCTTTCCTACTGATAAAGACCTACCCCACAGCCATCCACACTACACAAAAGTAATAAATAAACTATTAAATGAAAGAAGGTGCTGGTTGTTTTTACGATCTACAACAAGAATTTCTGTTTTTTACAATTTCTCCAAAGTAAAATAAATAAATAAAACATGAGGTTTTTTTTTATGATTAGAGGACAGTCTGGGCAAAAAGCTACCATAACATTTTCTGTAGTTTTATTACATGTATTTCAATTTAAGCCCAAAGAGTCATGGTGACAGATTTCTTTCATTGAATAGGGCAGTATTTCTTTAACGTGTTGTAAAACTGAGACATAAAGTTGAAATTGCACTTCTTTGTCTTATTGAGACATAGGGATTAAATGTGTAGTTAAACTTCTTTACAGCAACAGAAGGGGGAGTTTCACTGCTCTGCCCCACTTAAGATCAAAGTGGGCTGTATGTGAGTTTGAGTTTTGCATCTCTGATGTAGCTTTTTTGCAGTCACGCTTTTCCTTGTTTAAGATGAGAGAAGTATATCGTTTGGGCTGACATTACCTATGTGCTGATGTATCTGGATTGGGAAGAATTTTCATTTATCTGATGATAAGTTATTATTTAAAAGTAAAGAAGAGACAGGAGAAACACCTGTTAACTGTTGGCAGAGTTGAGAAGAGCATAAACAGGTAATCCACGGCCTGTTAATTTTTAACACTGTCATATTATGTTTAAGTATACATATATAAATAAATAAATACATATGGATGGATGGATGGATGGACACATATATAAATAAGTACATGTAAAAAATGAAATCAGTTCCATTTTTTCCATGTGACTGAAAGAAAAAAGTATCAGCTGATCTGATTTCTAAATAGTTAAATACCAGTATTGTTCTTAAAAATCCTATACTGGTCTGACTGTAGTTGGAAAGTATCTATGTTTTAGAATTTGAAGCTTCTTTGTAGCAAAATCTATGTCTAAGGATTTATCTGGTCCTCGCAAAAACTTTGTCTTCTGCTAGTATCAGTTGTATTGCCTGAAACCAAGACTGACACAATTACCAACTTTTAGAATAATTCTTCAAAGTTGCCTTTCACGTGCATGTAAAGTATGTTTATGTTTTATTTCATGTTTCATCAGCTGTAGCTCAGGAGGTCGAGCAGGTCACCACCTGCTCTAGCCTAGTCTAGTAACTCCAAGTTACTATCCAATGCACCCATTAGAGTATGATGGATTTCAGCATGTAGTTGGTTGTGGTCACATCAAACAGTAAAATAAAACATTGATAATACAGTAATACTGATATGGATACAATCAGTAATGCAAGAGTACAGTGTGTTTGCTTGATATCTGGTGCTAATTAGCACTAAACAGCTAAGACAGATGGGAATGTGATTAATTTAGCTTAGTGACGTAGATAATTCAATACTGACAACCTTAGTTCCTCTTTTCCTGTCTGGGATGTAAATGTCTCTTTCTTTTATCTTAGAAACATAGAAGTATTTTACAAAAGCTAAATAAGTCAACCCAGTCAACACAAAGGCTGGTATAAAAATTAATAGCAGTCCAATCAGGAACAAAGTAACCAGCAAATCATCTCTTCCATGTCTACAGCCATGTGAAAAACATCCGTAAAATAAGTGATTACATGCGCAACAAGCAGTACAAGACTTCAGACTGCAAAAAAAAAAAAAATCATTTTGGAAGCCTCAGTGTTGCTGTTTTTGTGTTACTGTCAAGCTTCTGCTCCCACTTGTCTGTCTAACGAGTAGCCAAGGAAAGTGCCACTACCAAATCCTAACTACTTGTCAACTGTCAGCACAACTCCAGGTACACCCAAGTCTTTCAACACACATCACTGGGGTGGTGGTGGGTGGTGGTGCAAGAAATCAACTCAAATATTTCGACTGCATTATTTATTGAGGGGGAAACTTACTTGTGCTGCCTTGTCTGGAAAGTAATGATGACATTTCTGATTTTGATATGCATAACGATCTGCTCTTTTTCATACTAAATTCAGTTGAGGAACTGATTTCTATTTCTTTGCTACCGCACAGAATGAAATGTCTGGCAAATCAACTTTGTGACATTGCTGCAGAAATCGCATCTCGCTTGGCGTAATCTAAAGAGCTTACTTATTTGAGGTTTGCATCCAGTACAACCAACAACATTATAGCGAGGCGCTTTCACACTTGAAATGAAACTTGAAATGAACACAATCTCATTGTCTCGTGGTAAATACTGTCATATCACCGGAGCCTAGTTTCCAATATTTACTTTTCTACTCATGTTGTAGATTGTCTGCAGTTACCATTTTGTGACAGGCCGGCATTATAATTGAGCTCTGCCACAGTCCAGCATGCTCTTTATTAAAGAACGCTATGATGAGCCAGCTCTGTTGGGCTTGAATCATAGACTCAGTCCCTCCCTCATTAACACCTAAAACTGACTGCACACTGCTGTTGCTTCCCCATTAGACAAGGATATGCTAATGCACTGGTGCTGATGACAAAAAAGTATTGCATATTTTTAATCAGCAGTATGTGCCTGAGTGCTTTTGCGCGTATGCTTGTTTCATACAGTTTTGTGTGTGTGTTTCTGCACGTGCAAAGGCTCGTTCTTGCCTGCGTGCACGTGGCTATATGGCTGTCATAGCACTTCCGCTTATATATGTGTGTATGGGTCTTGTGTGTGTGATTTTGCTGAGAGAGATCATTAGCAGTAATGTGCACTGGCCTGATTCTGTGCCCGTCCTTTGCTCCTTTAGATGTATTAATATTTTGAAGGAGTCACCTGGTGAAACTGAAAGCTTATGCAAGCACAATCGCCATGAGAGCTCTGCATTGTGTACACTGGGCCTCATTAACAGGATGAAAATGGATAAAATTTGCACACACAGTATGTTGATACATGTGCGTCGAGGAGATTTGTTATGTCTTGCACTTCTGGACCAAGGTTTTGCCATACCTTTTGCACTGTTATGCTATTTAGAAATTCTCACTACTCATGTGTGAAACATTTTATGGTTGTAGCTTTAAAGCTGCAGTTACAGCAGAACTCATTTTAAAAATAGTGAAGATTAATGAGATTAATGAGACTTCACTGAGCTTGGTGTCAGTTCACTGGTAAATTCTCAATTTGATAACAATTTCTTGGGGTGTTGAATCATATATAGCTAATCGCTAGTGTAAAGGTACAGCAAGGCTGGAAACTGTGCAGGAGGATTATAGCCACACTGAAATGACATAAAATAATATGTTGCAAGCTTTACATATGTTAAAAAGACCAAGGAATATGAAATAAATCTCCCTCAAAACCTTGACATTTTAAGGCTAGCTTGCGGAGACGCCCTGCATAAATCAGACTGTCTGAATTAGAGTAAAGACATGTATACAGTCAGATAACACAGTGTGTTAAATATACAACATTTAGAAAAACAAATTTAGCCTTAAAGGCCTCTGCCACAAAGGCCTAGAGAGCAATCAGCAACATAGCCCCCTGACTACAACTGCTGACTAGGGAAAAATGGGTATTCCCAGTTGGTGAGTGGTCACAGTTGGAGTTTCTCTGGTTGCTTTTCTTCTGGATTCATATTATTATGATGACAAGATAGCCTGATTTCTCAAAATGAACTGTTTGGCTAATTAAAAATAAAATGGGCTACATACGGGTGGCTGTAGCTCCGGAGGTAGAGCAGGTCACCTACTGATCAGAAGGTTGATGGTTTGATCCCTGGCTCCTCCAGTCTGCATGTCAAGTATCCTTGGACAAGATAGTAACCAATGTTCCCTCTAAGCTGCGCACGTGCGCAATTGCGCACTGCTGGCATGGTCTCTGCGCACAGAAAGTCTGTGTTGCGCACAAAAAAAAAAAAACTAACCTGAATTGAAATTAGAATTAAAACTTTAACAATTCTGTTTTGCAGTGTTAGTCAGTGACTGACTGGCTGCTCCTGTATGGGATTAGAACGATGCCACTTTATCCTATAGTCCAGCCAATAATGCGATTCACATTCGTATATACGCAGCTAATCAACGTGGTTGACAGGCTATGACAGCGTCCTTATGTGCCGACACTGGTGTTTTAGCTAGCAAAGCGGCGTGGCTGATGTGCAGTGAAGCCACGTTAATGACAACGTGTACAACCATTGGAGATGTGAGCAGGACAGACGGAACAATTGACGGAAAAAGTGTGGACTTTATACCAGTTTTTAAATTGTGTTGATAGGCCACGTAAAACCAGAGTTATGATAAAAATATCTGCAATGTTTGGTTTTCTTCCTGAATACTGTCGTTGTTTATATTTACTGCGGGAAGAAACGGTAAAAACGGCGTTTTCTAAGAAAAATGGCTCGAAAGCACTCTCCGCCTGTGAGCAAAGACAAACCCCCTCCGCCCCCCTGCTCCCCCTTTCCTATTCGTCCAAAAAAGTACCATGTCGACCAATCAGAAAATGATATGGCAACGTGGCATCTAGTTGTTAAGAAACGGGGGAAGTTTTAGGAGTGACGGCGGCGTTTTGAGATGTGAGAGATTTGAGACGTTTAGCGCAAATCTTGTGTAGTTAGTGTGTAGTGTAGTCAATAGTTTTCTTGTGTGTGAGAACAATGAGGCGACTGCTGAATGTTACAGGTGTTATAGGAGTGATACATCTCCTGTTGTCAGGCCTGCAGGTATCAGGCTGTTGTTCTCCTTTATCTCATAGTGGACAAATCATTTTTTGGAGTGTCACAAATAATTTGTGTGGCATCAGATTTGATGCAGAACAGCTGATTGTTCTGTAAATAGTTTGAAATTTTTCTTTAAAAACGCATTGGCTGCAATAAAAAAAAAAAAGCTGCAAAAAACTTTGTTGTTTGCCTGAGTTACTTTTTTGAAGAAGTAACTATATAATTAATTGCCCAACATTGGTCATTATATACTATATTTTGCAGACAGAGAGTTACAGGACTCTCTCCCAGACCACAGACTCAGACTCATAATACAAGTCAGAGCTTTATGAAAAAAAAAAAAGAAAGAAAGAAAGTTGTGTTTTCGAAATTGGAGTTAAAGTTATTTTTACTTCCAATAGTGTTAACATACTACACAGGTCATGAACAGGATGTTTTAAATTTTCATTGTAAGTGGGCTAAAGCAGTTAATTAAAAGTAGTCTAACATAAATGTAAATGCTGTAATTTGATTATTTTAATAAACCATGTAACTTGGATGGATTAGATGCTGGCGTGACCACAGTGCACACGTCTGATGTCACTCACAGTGGTCCAAGGGATCGCTCAGGGAGTTTGTGTGTTCGCTCAGACACATGAAAAATTAGAGGGAACATTGATAGTAACCCCAAGTTGCTCTCCGATACGTCCATCGGAGTGAGAATGTAGTGAGATTGGGTGAATGTGGCATGTTGTATAGAGCGCTTTGAGTACTCTGGGAGAGTAGAAAAGTGCTATATAAGAATCAGTCCATTTACCATAATCTTGAGGTATATCATAAAATATTACAATTCATATGAATTTAAAGATAATTAAAAGCAGTTTTTAGACTGAATTTCAAGTTTTTTGACCTAATTATTATGAAGTCACAGCAGAATAAGTTTAACACTCGACAAAACTATTTCCTGTTTAACCAAGCACAGGTGAAAACTCATTTTCCATCATAACACAACTACCAAAATACACTGTTATTTGTGAAAAGATTGAATCTTCATAACACTTTGACATGCATGTTTCATTTATCAAAGTAACTCTCAACCACTGCAGCACTTTTATCTTTCTGATAAACAGCCTCCTTTTCCCCCTGTAGAAATGGTGTCCAAGTCAAACATAATCTTCAAAGCGATGCACTGAGGCATCCTCGTGGCTCAGTTGGCTCAGTTGTGTATCCAGTCCTTTGTTTGAATCTGGAGCAGGACCTTTGTCACATGGCTTATTTTATTCCTTCTTTTTCTTCCCCATCCTTCTTCCACTGACTAATTAAATAAAGCTTAAAAACAGCAAACTGCAAAAAGATCAAGGTGAAAGCTAGGGTCAAAATCTGATAAATGAGCTGGAAAATATGAAAAAGAAAATACAAATTTATAAATACACGTCTGATTCTAGATCATTTCATTAAAAAACACTGAAGGTGAAAACTTAAAATGGTGATTCATGGTTGTAATATATTAAGAAAAAGAGGTGACAGTAAAAAAATAAAAACCATGCCCAGCTTTACTCATAAACTTAACTTCCATGTTTCTTTGGTTTGAGGTAAAGGGATGTCCTTTATTTTATTTTTTTTACCTTCTTTTTACCTTTTATATAGATAGATAGATGTATATACTATAACTAGTAACTATTATAACTAGTTGGCCCATACAGTCATCTTCCATCACTGGCTTGTGTGTGCCTGGTTGTCATTATTCAATGTTTTCATGATTTCCAGTCCAGATTTCCTGTTGTTATTTATTAATAAGGATGTGAAAGCCATAAATACATCAAATAAACTAACAGTAGAATGTGACATTTAGTTAGCCTGTAAGAGCCAACTAAATACAAAGAGTGAAAATAAAGAGACTTTAGTGATAATTTTTGCCCCACTTTTTGGTAAGGTTGTAATCAAAAAGCTGGGCATCAATGATATGGGTAGAACTTTGTGCCATCAGAAACTGAATTTGAATTAGCCTAATTTGAAATTTATGGTTTGAAAATGATCGTCACTAAATTAAAATTGAATTTTTATATTTTAAAAATGAATTCATTTGCTTTGAAACTGGTCATTCGACATGATGAATGACTTCTGAAGTCTTAATCCAGCTCCAGCTCAAGATGCTGTAGATGCCTGTCAGTAACACTTTCAGTACGCTGGTAAAACGTAGCTCTATTAATCTGCGCTCGATTACTCTGGAACTGGAACCGGATGTAAGTCCCAAAAAGCTGAATTTTGTAACTGAAATTGAATGTTGAGAAGTGAAACTGAAATTATTTGCGAGCTACATTTTTAAAGGAGAAAATACAGTTTCAGAGCAAATGAATTTCTCTAAAGTGTGTTAAAACTCGTGCAAAGAAAACTTTAGAGCAGCATGATTGCATTAAAAAACTATGCTGCACTGAACTGAATGTTCAGCCGTCAAGCCAGACTTTGAATTAAGGCAAATAAATGCAAGAGAGAACCCAAATTCCCACTATGTTTAACTAAAGTTAATGAACAATGCATTTAAACAACTTTAAACAACCTAATAATTTCTTCATAATAAACTCTGTGTACACGTTAGGCTCTACTAAGTGAAAAAGCATGCAGTGCTTTCACACTTGAAAATGAACGGGGAGGCCGACAGACAGACAAACAGCCTCCACTGTTGCAGATACCAAAGCAGATCATGGAAAACAAGAGTGCCAGAATTCAATTTACTCTAAAGACTCCAGCCAAAGTTAGCCCAGTAGTCTCATGTTCAAATTCCCCAGTCTCAGCTCTTATCTCTATCTGACCAGCCCTTAGAGTGCACAGACTGGATGGACTAACAAGGGATGCTCAACAATCATATGGTAATAATTACTTTGCCTTGTTTGCTTGTTATATTGACAAATAAAGTGTTTGTTTTGTGGTTTCAGAAAGCAGCTTGAAAATTGAAGCAAAAACAACTTTTCCCTGCTTGAAGCCAGTAATGTTGCAGATACTGAGGTCACCATCTTTGTCTGCTGCATGTGTTTTGCTCTGTAAAGTATGAACTGCAAACACTGATTACTCACCTACAAGAAACATTAACATTTCACAAATTACCATTGCTGTTACAGTGATTAGGCAGAATTATAGGAATTTGCTTGTTTGATCTAAATAAAAGCAGCACTAGTTACATATTAACCAGACATTAATCGCTTTTGGTGTCCCCACTAGTGCATGACTACAAATTTCAGACGTAAGCATTTTTATGCGGGAACTGGCCCTGCTTTGACAGCTCACAGCACAAAAACCTAAATAAATAAATAAAATAAACTTGAAAAGAGCTCACAGTCCTCCTGGAAAAACTACCGGCTGCAGCAGCTTGTTGGTAAGAACTTTCCCTTACGAAGGCAATATGTGGACTGAGTTTCTTTTACCAGTGGAATGATGGAATGCCAAGGCATTTTGAGTATTTTCCATTAGTCTGACAAATACTCAAGAGACATAATGTACCAGTTGAACACCTCCCCTTGGAGTCTGTGAGGCTCTGAGTGTATTGCAATGTAAGTGTTTTGGAGAGTTGGAGGAATGAGAGGGAGGCAGGAAGAGAGGGAGAAAAAAATACAGAGAGAAAGACAATAGGATGAAGGCGGTAAAAAAAAGAGTAGGAGAACCAGAGAGAGAAAGAGATCAAGAGAGGAGAGGAGACAGAAATTAAATCAGGGAAGAGAAGGGGTTGAGCCAGCAAGAGAGAAATGGCATGTAAGTAGCACAGCAGAGAGAAATAACATCTCTCAGAGAGCATCTTGGTGTGAGTTTGTTGGTTCAAAGTAAGAGCACGTCAGGCTCCACGGGAGACCGTGGAGAGAAGCTTTTTGGCTTTCGATGCCTCCCGCAAAAACTGACGTTTGATTCCTAACACAACCTAACGGTTGTGTTTGGCCAGCAGGCCAGGGCTCTGATAGCAATCAGAGAGGCTCTGGGGATGAAGGCTGGTTGCTCACACCAAACACTTTCTGTAATGTGCTGCTTTAGCGGTCCAACATCTCAGAAATGGTGCAAATTACAAAGTTCTATATGATGGTTTGCACCAACAGTCAGATCCATAAAATTGGACACGATTCTTTGAGCAGTAAACGCTGCAGACATTTGTTTGGGAGAGCAAAACTACACTGGACACTGGGTATTATACAACAGTGGTTCATCACCTACTATCAATGGTAGTGATAGTTAGATATGATAGCTAATATGCTGATCTTCCAATATTAAATGTTTTGATTCATACTTAGCGATCCAATGGAGTGTGAGTTTGTGTGTGATGCCACAGAGGGTTTTTCTATGACTCTGTTTTCAGGTCAGTCTTAGACACTGAAGTTATTAGCTGCTGTATTAACGACTTTTTTCCTGTTTCCTATTCCTTGCTAGAATGATGGTTACATGTTACAAAAAAAAGGTTATGATGGTTTTAAGTTTGGTTTCCACCACTTCCTAGTCGATTTTTGAATTACTCATCTTGTTTTATTCCTAATAGTTGTTTTCCCACTCTCTGTTTCATTTCCTGCTTTTGGACCTTACCTACCCTAACCCAAATTAATATGTACTGTTTTTAACATCCCATCAGTCCTCTCCGTAAATGTACTATCCTCTGTCTCTCTCTTCCCTCTCAGACATTTGCTTTTGGACTGTGTTGTTGGCCTCACTCGTTTTTCTGTGTATGATCTCTTACCTTGTATTAAATATCTGGATTTTGAACTGCAAAGAAAGGGTGACCTAGAGTTTACATTGTCATTCACCCAATTAAAGTTGGGATAATCTCCAGTGCACCATGACTCTAACCTGCATAAAAAGCTAAGAAAATGGATGGATGGTATATTCCGTATGTAGAAAATCCTCATATCTCTCATTCTATGTGTCATTTATTCGTATTACTTGTTCTTGAATCAACTTTACCTTTTCTGCTTTCAAGATATATTATAATGTTTCCTCAATACAGCAGTTTTCCTTGAATCACTGAGGACTTCAAGATATCCTTTTGTTTCTTTTTCAGTCTAGTTTATGCACTGACTGGCTGCTTACCATGCTAATGTCTATCCTGTCCCTCCTTCTGTTTTAAAGTGGGCATTAGGCATAATTTACAACACAATGCTCTCATCAATGCAGGCAGTTGGCAGAAATATAGAACAGCAAGAGGGAGATCATTTTTTTGAAGTTACATTGCAAAACAATCCAAACTGAAGCCAAAGCTACATGCAAAATAGCAATAAAAAAGACCCAGCCAAACCTGGCCTGACACAAAACAATTTGTGGAGGCCTATCGGATATACCAAGCATATGCACCCACTTCATTTGATTAGTGCACAGTCCTGAAATCTACTTTTAAAAACCTCAAGACTGTTGTTTCTCTTTTTTATGTGGTAATTTGCTACTCAGACAGCAGAATAATGTGAGAAATGTTACAGCAAGGTGCATTTATAGTTACATATTAAATATGTAACTACCTAATAATTATTTTGACATTTGTAAAGTGTGTAAAAATTGTCTCACATTTAACTTGTGTACTTGTGTTTCAAAGAAAACAGATAACAACACTAGATAACAAAGGTGCTGCGATGCATTGTGTTCGCATTTGAGATCACTAACTTTCAACCCAACTTTGACTTCAGAGCAACTGTCAAATTTCCACTAACAAAGTCAAGAGTGTGCAACGCTGATTCAGATTTATACATTATATTGAGTCTCTTTTATACTCCCGGCTCATTTGGTGCCCCATTTTTACAAACACTGTAAATGTAGCTAAAGCTACATAGATATGTAATCTACTCTGTCAACACTAGTTTTAGTTTTGCCCTTACAATAGTCTCACAGAAGTATACAAAAAGTAAGGAGAAAAATGGTCTAACTTTCTAATCTGCTCTTTACTGCTATCATCTAATGTTCCCTTTATAATATGTAATAAGGACAAAATTGCACCTAGTCGGTACAACAATCTCCCCCTTGCCTTTTTAGAATGTCTCTGACCTTTTTTCTTATCTTACAAATGGTTCAAGAAGATTAAAACTCACACTCAAATATACTGTAGGCAGCTTTTAGCTATTATAACTATGATTATGATAGTTTATATATATTTTACAAATGTCAGCTCCTGTGCCATTGTCTTGGTGCTAACAATGGAAAAACAGCAGGTTGTGGTTTTGCTGGCACCTACCATGTAGGAATGAGATGTAACTACTGTATCAATTCAAGGTGTTTCTATAGTAAGGGGAATGCATACCCAGCAAGTCTTTTCAGGAGTATAAAACCATAACATAAACAAGTCCCAGTACCACTGAATTTAGTGTATATAAAGTATGCTTTACAGACTGCCTCTTCTCACAAATAAAAATTGGTTTAAATATAAATACTCAAGCATTTCTGTGAATTTATGTAGTAGTTTTCATGTTGTGCTTTGTTTTGTTTTTTTGTTTTAGAGCATTTAGGAACATGATCACTAATAGTCATGGCAGTAAAACATGCACTTTATCTTCATTTCACCTCTTATTTGTAAGTAATGACAGCTTATGTCATAAGTCAACATGCTAGCAAGCATCTGTTTTGTGTCATTTTTTTCTACTGTTACAGGGGTCTAGCTCTGACCATTCGTCATTACAATGTAACAGGCACAACATCAAAACTAGGCGAATGGAATGACCTTTATTATAGCGTTACAATAACACCTTTGCAACAATAAGTTTCTGAAGATAATGTTTTGAAAACACAAGAACTGGCAAAGGATCTGTAAGAAGTTCATTTAAAAATGGATGAGGATCCAATTCATTTGAATTCAATTTTATTTATACAGCCCCAAATCATAACAGCAGTGACCTCAAGGTGCTTTATATTGTAAGGTAGACCCTACAGTAAAATATACAGAGAAAACCCCAACAATCATATGACCCCCTATGAGCAAGCACTTTGGCGACAGTGGGAAGGAAAAACTCCCTTTTAACAGGAAGAAACCTCCAGCAGAACCAGGCTCAGGGAGGGGCGGGGCCATCTGCCTCGACCGGCTGGGGAGAGGGGAGGAAGACACGATAAAAGACATGCTGTGGAAGAAAGCCAGAGATTAATAACAAGTATGAGTCAAAGCAGAGAGCTCTATTGATACATAGGGTCTCATAAAAATCTGACCTTCTGGGGTATTCCTGGCATACAGTGCGAGTGCGGTCCAATCCCATAGAAGGCCTACATTGTACAGAATGCTGAAAAACTTAATGTTGGCTAGAGTGCCGATGTCCAGAAGTGACTACACTGGGCGTGTTAGACTATTGAGCAATGGTAGAAGGTGGCCTGGGCAAATGAATCACATTGATCTTTTGCACATTTGTGGAAAAAGTGAAAGATGAATGCATGATGGGAAGAAGGAAAGCCAGTGGAAGGAATGCGATGCTCTGGGCAATGTTTTGCTGGGAAACTCTGGGTCATGGCATTTGTATGAGTTTTACTTTGAAACATATCCCTGATAGTGGTGACCTATTTCATCAGGACAATATACCCTACCACACTGCAAAGATTCTTCATGAACTCTTTGAGACAAAGTGGGCTATACAATATTAGAGTGGTGGTTTTGAAGTAATGGCTGATCAATAGATTGTAAATGGAATATATCATCAAATCAAAACAGGGTGCAAACCACAAATTACTTCTTGCATAAAGATTTGTTAGACTATATTACTGCCCCGAGGGCCACCGGAATTCCATATTAAATCATTTTAATGGATTTTTCATAAATTAAGTGTGTATCATCACCAAAAACCACATCCTTCAGCATTATTGGATAAATAAAGAGGCCTAATGTGAAAATCTGTAGGCATTAGGAGGACAACTTGCTAAAACTTAATCTGAAGGTGGTTAAAGTAAGTAAAATACAGTGTGGGTAACGTATCATTAATGTTAAATTCAGGAAAAATTTGTTCCTAGACATACTGCAGGTATAATATTACCAGCATGAGAGCTGGTTGTGCTGTGGCCAGAACAGCATTTAAACTACTAACAGTCATGGTTGTAAAACATGACCACTTTAGCTTCATTTCACCTCTCATTTGTAAGTAATGACTGCTTGTGTCATAGGTCAATATGCTAGCAGGCATCTTGTAGTGTGATCCCAGTGCAAGAAGTTCATGTTTATTTTCACAAATAAATATCTTGTTCAATCAAATTCTGTATCCATGCTACATATCACATGCTCTCTGTTTGGAAAAAAATATATATTTTTGAGTCTTTTTCTGTAGGAATATTTTTCACTAACAACAAACAAGGTGCTTGGGTTAGTAATTTTAGTAGTAGCATTTAACCTAATCAATTAACCATGTCCAAGTTATAAGTTAGAGCAAAGACAGTCGTGGCAGATGGCCCCGCCCCTTCCTGTATCATGACCGTTGTGCCTGAATTGGGTTCTTTGTTCTAGTCCTGGTGTTGTGATCAGTTGTGGGCTATGCTGCCGCCTCTTCTTACACTGATCTGATCTTAGCAGGCTCACGGGGAGAGACTTAATGGTCAGGCTGTGGCAGCAGTCCTGTACCTCCTTCCCAAAGGTGTTCAATCATGACGGTCATTACAGTAATGGAAAATGTTTTTTAAGCTCCACTTGCCTGTGTGCACAACATGACTGGGCCAGGACCAATGGGAGCAGAAAGCCAAGTCAATTTTCAGACTCTTACCAATATGACCAACATGGCATAAAGCTACTGCAGAGCCATATCCTAGCTATGCCCGCTCTGTCTCACTTCAACCTAATTCCTTACATTTGTTCTTTCTTCTCATTCCCTGTTTCTTATTACATCTGAGTTAATTTACATACGATTTGCTGTAAAACTCAGAGCTTTACGCTTTACTCTCCTCTCCAGCAGCTTTAGCGAGCAGAATCATGATCTGAATGCGCTGCTGTGCCAGACACATTTTGCTTTGCCAAGCTTAGCTCTATAAACTCTGTAGGTTCCTCTTTATAAAGTAGCCAGTTTCTTTTTATTATATTAATTGTTATTATTCACATTATTCTATATTGTTTAATAATGCCAGAGCTGACATGCAAGAGGAAAGGAGAAGAAAGTGAGAAATTTTTTTTAAACATTCCAAGTTCTAAGATTTGCTGCGTCTAAATGAGCACAAAAGTCGACCTGCTGCAAAATCTGTAATAAAAGGCAGTCAAAAACAAACAAAAAACAGTCAAAAACAAACAAAAAACTGTCCAAAAAAAGCAAACAGACACACGATATTGCTGTGTGTGTGATCAGAGCTGTCTGCACCCTTCCCAAGACTACAGTAGACCTGAGGCCATGTGTCCCAATGACAATTGTGTGCCCGCTTCAGCAGAAGGAAGAGGGAGGCCAAAGGACAAGAGCCATAGAAGACCACTAGAGGCTGACCATTGCAGAAATGGCCAGCCTTTAGCACAAGCCAACGAGAAAACCCCACGCCTCCAAGCATGTGAGAATGCTCCCTTCCTGCAGGAACCTGAGAAAGAAGCAGTTCAGCAACCACGCTAAATCACTCATCCGCCTCGTAACTCACATCCTGTTTGATGCAGCAATGAGCTTTATTCTGAAACAGCGACAGTGTTTGTGTTTTCATACGTTTCTGCTTTTTCTGAGTGGAAAAAAATATCATTTCCTAAAACAACTTTTAATATACTTCATTTATTACAAAAAAGCTACTCTTCAAAAGCCCCCTCAGTCCCAGTGTGCTTTCTTAACAACTAAAATAATTCTGCCTGCTTAGCTAAACTAATGCATGACTGTTAAAAAATACTTGTACGCCTGCAAAGCAATAATCCAAACAGTATTTAGTAGGAGTTAATTTGACAGTCAGGAGTCTTCAATCTCCACACAACGTGCACAGACATCTGTACTCGACAACTCGCTGAATCCTAATGAGTACGCTTCTACCAGTAACCACAAAAACAATGGCTGCCTTGCTGTTCATTTGTACCTGTAGCAGCAGCTCTGCTTCGCTCCTCCGATCACTTACAGACACATGAATATTCCTCATTGCAGATTAGAGTCTCTAATCAGCATTCCATCTGAGACCTGCACTGTGACTGAGATTCATCCACACGCCTACCTTCAGAGAGAAAAGAGACTACTCAGATATCGCAAATCAATGTGAAGATACTTTGGAATGAAAAGAAATTATCTCTCTCTGTAATTAGTCTATATTCAACAAGACTCACAATTGTTTTGTGCATGTACTTGGCATGTTTGTGGTTTTGATGATCATGATGCTAGAGTAGCGGTGTTTGGGGAGCTATCCTAATAAATACAGCTGAAAACGAATCTATAGCACAGTTGTAAAACTTTAATATGTCCTCAAAAATTTACATATGCTATTATTAGCTTTGGCTACAGTAGAGTCTTTAACATGATGATGAAAGTGGAGCAACACATCACACATGACCTCATAGCTTCAAACATGCCATCGTTAGGGTTGGATGAAAAAAATCATGAAGTGCCAGAGTGAGATTTTCACAAAAGGAAAACAAGGCTTTATTTTCACATTATGCACAATACATTTGCTTATAGTTTAGTGCTTCAGCCACTGTGTTCAGCTTAGAAGTCTAGAATACATTTATTTATTTTTAACTCCAATTCATTTCAGAGTGTAATTAGACATTAAACTGCATAATTTTCAATTAAAAAACCTGTAAAAAATTGGGGTGTTCTTAAACTTTTGACCGGTAGTTTATTCAGCAGTTTTCAACTGTGTAAAAGTTATGTCGCATAACGATGGGACTCAAGTAGTTCAATTAGTAGTTCTTAGTAATTCCTAGTTGTTCAGTTCTTAGGAATTATTCGTCTGCTTGCTTATTGATCCTGGTTATTGGTTCCACCGGCACTTGAGCTACAATCAGCTGATTTCACTTCATGTGCCAGAGGAGGAAAATACAGCCTGCAGCATGGATATGGACATTACTTATTACTTACTTATTTTTATTGCACGAAAGGACAAGAACATGATGGTCAAGTGGAATCTGCATCCAGGACAAAAACAACTGCATCATGCTGCTGCCACAGCGTCGGCTCTTTGCAAGGATCTGCACAGGCAGCATGCCAATGCTAAGCTAGCCAAGAACCCGGAGTTACGTTAAAGCTGAGTGAATGCGGCCCAGCAGCAAGACCCTTAACGTCAACAGGTGACACAGGGATGAGCAGTCAGGCTGCAGCCTCTGTTTCTACCTGTTCATGTTTCTAAAGTAGAATCAGCATAGTGACTGCTTTAAAGTCTCCTTGTGCTGGTTTATATCTTTGCTTTGTGTTCATACCTAAATATTAGGGGAAAGACCATATGTGTGTCTCATTAGAATAGAGATTTGTGTTGTGTTTTTAATGTACCATACTGCATTACTTTAAAGTCTTCTGTGTAATTTGTGTAACACATTACTTTTACAAAGAGTAGAAATACCTCAAACATATACAAATAAAAATGTGACCACAAAGCATACAGTTAATTTGCATGGATGTAATCCTGATAACTAATATCAATAATGGATTCTGAATCACCAAATTCTGAGGAATTCCCATCTCTAGTGACAAAGGGAAAGCAGATCTGTTGATTGTTCTGCTGCTGACAGCATTATGCTGGGATTAATGGAATATTTCTGTCTTTCCCTGGATGACCGTACCTTCATCCATAGGGCTGGCCAATATCAATATGATATGTGGTATGACTTTTTGCAGCAGAACACCTATGGGATCATTTGGATTGGCTCTATTTCACTATAATTAAAACAGTCTTCTGGAAGATCAGTGTGTCTTTCCTGCAGTAGAGAATCAAGACCAGAAGAATTAAACCCAGGGTACACTGAAGGCACTCTGGGGCACGTGGTGGAAAAAACCTTAAGATGCTTTATGTTGGGTTTAAATTTAACACTAATTTATGTGAATGTAAAATACATTATTAACATGCTTCAGTTTGCCACCTAACTTCCTGGGATTCACTTTTTCACAAACATGTGACATGTTTCAATTAATGTTTGGTACTGTATAAGACAATTCTTACACTGCTTTTTATCTTTTTTGTTCTGAAAGATGTTCTCTATACATCTTTTAATGCAAATTGCTGAATCTTCCAGTAGATATTGATTTGTCCCTGACTATAGAATGAATTCATATCTGAAGAGACTAGATCAATTTTTATATTCCAGAAACTGAGAAACCTCCATGTCACTTGTTTCCGTTGTTCTTTGGTCCTGGATTACATTGCTAAAAAAGCTGTTTTCTCACTATCCAAAGATGTTCTGTCTACACAGAATATAACTAAAGTCTCTTAGCTCAAGCAATAAAATTGTGCATATTTGATGCAGAAAGACAGATTTGGTCCAAAGAGACAACTCTTCTCAGCCCTTCAAAGAAAACAACATCAAGGGATTTTCAATAGATTGTTATTGGAGCGCTATGCATGTTTGTCTCTGTAGCGAGCACGCATGAGTGGACTTCACTGGTTCACTGCTTCTAATGTCCTGAGTATCTGGGCTCCGTGCAAGGAGATGCTCCTCAGACCTTTTCGCCTAGTAGACAGAAAGAAATGACAATTGAAAAGCAGAAAACAGACAGACGCAGAGACAACAAAAACAAAGATGTAGACAGACTGTACTCTGTATGCACCTGTATCTCACAAACATGCCCACATACACATAAAATCAAAAACACACTCATGTTAACATGTGCAGGCACATAAAAGGAGGTTTGCATACATACACACAGTGGTGCAGGCACAGAAAAGCAAACATAAATTATGTTCGCATGCACGTTCACAGTCAAAAAAGGGCAGATGGATGTGCGCGTACATATCAACCCTCACCCAGCAAGGAATTGACAGTGATGCACAGCAGGCAGGAAGATTAACACCAAGAAAGTTCGCTCAAAATGCTGATAATATCATTTGTAATAAATGATATTGAACCACGCAGGAAATTAAATTAAATTGAAATCTAAACTAGAGACCATCTTGCACTGGGATCTGCTGTGGCACCAGTTGACGTTTCAGGTCACACCAATCAATCAGCCTTCAATGCATGTCAAGCTGCACACCGCATCTTGCGTAGATGTCACTGTGTTTTTTGGTTTTTTTGTCATATGAATGGCAGAGAAACAGACATGCAGATTGACTGTCTGTTTCACTCTGGTACTGGAAACAGTAACAGATATGCTGGTGCAACTGTGAAAAGACTGTGAAAGGCAACAAATATGGCATTTTCTTCTTTTCCAATATTGGTATACTTTTAAAAAAAAAATATAGCTGCATGTTGTTTTGCTTGATGTATTTCTTAGTGAGAAACAAATAGGATTGCAAAGATTTGATGAATTTATTTGAGTTTAATTACAGTTCATCTATAAGCTAAATGCTAACTCAGTTGCTATTTTTTTTCATAGAGGTGTGACAAAATAGTGCGTGTGGCTTCTGTTTTATTAACCTAACCCTACAAGTACCAAGTAACTATACTCATTATTTGATAGTTAGCTAAATGCTACAATATTAAATGCTAAATGAAGTTCTTCCTTCAGAGCTACAGGTAAACCTAAAGTGACTGCTGTGTGCTGAAGGTGGCTGTTTCACAAATGGCAGTACCAGCTTTGCAACTTCAATTTAACTGTTCATAAAGAGGGCAAAGTTTATGTGAAGTACCACATGAAACTTTTATAATTTGTTGAAATGACTTTAAATGTCTTTACAAATCACATGTTTTTGTTGTCAGCCAATGATACAAATTTATTGACCTACTAAGAGAGTTTGATGGGGACGTCCTGATATTCCAATTTTAAATAGTTTTTATAATAAAATTCCATTTGACATGCATATTTTTGTATAGAAGTGTCTAAACAGAGTGGTATTCAATTTTTTAAAAATTAAAATAATCTTTTTAATTATTATTTTTTTAATTTCAAGTTTTAAAAAAACTTGACATTTTTTTTTATTGTAATTTTTTTTGTAATTTTTTATTTCAACACACAAACAAACTTGAAGCTGGAATTTTTTAATGTTCTATATAATGCCTTAAAAACAATAGTGTTAATAAAAGAAAAAAACAAGGAAAATCAAGGAAAAAGGCAAATGTGGAGTACCTGAGAGACAGTAATGTGTAAATACGTGTCTGTAAAAATATGCTGTAGGAGGTGAATTCCAGACAGAAAAACAACTCCCCTGAGTTTTTAGAAGAGGTTTTGATTGATAAATTGCATGTAAATACATGCAGTGTTCATTATCCACTGGGTTAATTATGAAACAAAACAGACAATTAGAGCAATGCGATTATTTAAAAAGTCTGTCTGGAAAAAGAGCTTGGTAGAGGTGAATTATAGAGTCAACAAACAGCTTGATTTTGTAAGCTGTAATTAGTATTGCATGCAAATCTGTGCGAGGTTGATTATGCGGGCAGCTTATGGTGACCAGTGATCACATTAACTTCACACTTCTCCATCAGGGTAACGTCTGTGTTGAAGGTGAAAGGTAACATCTCCACGGGGAAGGGAGGTTGAGGGAGAAGGTTATTAGATTAGTGTGAGAGAAGTGTTTCACCAATGGTCCCTACAGTGCCAAGTGATTGAGCTCTGAGGACAGATTGTGTGCAATTACAGTCCATTTGTTCCAGTCTGGCCTCCCCTCCCGTTAGAGAGGACCTGGTAATAGAACAAGCTCGCTGGCTTTCGTCGGGCTCCTATTGTCTTTGACTTGGCTCCTTTTCCCTTCTCTCTGTCTTATTTCCCTTTCTTTTTCTATCTGTCTCTATCTCACGACTCCCATCTCACTTTTCGCTCGCGATCAGAAACACTTTGCCCTCCCCAGTTCAATAAATACACTAGATCTCCCCTTTTCTCTTTAATTTCTCTCCTTCTCCCTCTTTATCTCTTTATCGCTCCTTCTCTTTCCTTTCTGTCTCTTGTTCCTTCTTTCTGTCTGGCCGAAGCAATTATATGCTTTCCAGCTTCCAACTAAGGGCCTTTTCCTTTTCGAAATCAAGAACGTCCCCCTCCCCCTGTCATTTGTCATCCCACTTGGCCTCCTTCAAAAGGACTGGGCAGAGTCCGCTTGCAGGATATATCAAGTGGAACTTAATTAGATGAAGCTCATGGAACCTTGCATGCAGTGCAAAGGGACACAGAAAACATATAAGCAACACATCAAACTACAAAAACATACCGAGTCAACAATTCCACGTGCCCATATCATCATTTCCTCTTTTTTTATATTTCTGTATTGCCATAAGCTTTGTAGCTCCTTGCTAAAGCTCTTTCCTTTCAACACAACCCCTTTCCTGCCTTTTTGTCTTTCTTTGTTGCTTCTAAAGCAGTCCCACTTTCTGCCTTCCTCAGTACCTCCTGTCCCTCCCTCAAAGTCCCTAAGGAGTCAGCCTCATGGGTGTATCTCTGCAAGGTTCAGAGACAAGCACAATTAGATTGCAGTGCAGCTGGAGAAAAAGGTAGAGTGACCTTGCAAGCAGTATAAATGAAAGGGAAGACCATTGTTTTATATCTCAGTCAAGTGGCAACATTCATTGTTTAGATGTGGTGTTATATGTATGTGAACACAATGTTGTATATGTCTTTGTTTTAACACCTTCACTTCATGCATGACCAACAATGCATAATGCACTAAAGGGGCAAATTTTAATACAACTCCAAACTTTTCCAGAACTTATTGAAGCAGTTTTTAGTGTCTAAACATAACTGGAAAGTAAGAAAAGCAAAAAGGAATGAAAGTGGAGTGAATCAGTAAATAAAAACAAAGTCAACGAAAGTCCCAAAGAGGACAAGAATCAAGCACTCCTGACTGGCAAACTTGTGAGATCCTCTTCCCACGAATGTGCACTTTGTTGCTCCTCAAAAGAATTCTTACAAAGCTATTTACTAACTAGGCACAGTGTCTATTTTGCAAGAGAAAGACTTGAAAATATTTAGATTTGTGTCTTGCCAGTAATTTATTTTCAGATCACAAAACTTCGGGAGGTTATTTGAATTACACAGACAATATGAGCTCTGTATACAAGCAAATGTAGTCTTAGTGCTGTCACACGCCTGGTAAAATGGGGAGTGGTCCATCGGGAAGGGTATCTGATGGAAAAATCTTTGCCGAATTAAACATGTGATCAGCAAGAATAACATTTTCATACTGGAACAAGTTAACAGATGAGTCTCCCTGCATGATGTTTGCAGATGGCATTGTGATCTGTAGTGAGAGTAGAGAGCAGGTGGAATAGAACTTGGATAGGTGTAGGGGTTCCACAAAGCATCAAAGTAAGCAGAAGCAAAGCAGAATACATGTGTGAATGCGTGGGAGATGGGTCGAAAGGAAGATTGCATGGAGCAGTGGTAGTAAAGGTGAGTTTGAATACCAGGTGTCAAATATACAAAGCAATGGACAGTGCACAAGAAAGGTGGACGGGGTGGAGACAAATGCCAGGGGTTATTTGTGACCGAAGGACAACAGGAAGAGTGAAAGGGAAGGTTTACAAGATGGCGGTGAGACCTGTATACCTGTATGTACAGTATGGTTTGGGAACATTGGTTTTCACTGGGTGTGACCAAGAGTGCAGTTTTCACAACCAAACCAAGACTGAGATAGTTTGCACATGTGCAGCAGAAAGGTAGCTGATATACTGGGCAAAAGACCACTGTAGCAGCCCTAAAGGTATCAACCTAAAGAAGCATAAGGAATCTTCCCTCTTAGTGTGTATCCAGTGTTTTCCAACAAAATGGCACAGAGAGGGACAAGGTAAAATGAAAAGTACACATGAATGTCTTGTATCCTGTCTTCCTTCTCTCACCCCAACCGGTCGCAGAGGCCAGAGGTTTCTTCCTGTTAAAAGGGAGTTTTTCCTTCCCACTGTCGCCAAAGTGCTTGCTCATAGGGGGTCATATGCAATGTTCCCTCTAAGCTGCGCATGTGCGCAATTGCGCACTGCTGGCACGGTCTCTGCGCACAGAAAATCTGCGTTGCACACACAAAAAAAATCTAACCTGAATTGAAATTAAAATTAATACTTTAACAATTCTGTTTTGCAGTGTTAGTCAGTAAGTGACTGGCTGCTCCTGTATGGGATTAGAACGATGCCACCTTATCCTGTAGTCCAGCCAATAATGCGATTCACATTCGTATATACGCAGCTAATCAACGTCTTGACAGGCTATGACATCATCCTTATGTGCTGACACCGGTGTTTTAGCTAGCAAAGCGGCGTGGCTGATGTGCAGCGAAGCCACGTTAATGACTTGTACAACCATTGGAGATGTGAGCAGGACAGACGGAACAATTGACGGAAAAAGTGTGGACTTAATACCAGTTTTTAAATTGTGTTGATAGGCCACGTAAAACCAGAGTTATGATAAAAAATATATGCAATGTTTGGTTTTCTTCCTGAATACTGTCGTTGTTTATATTTACTGCGGGAAAAAACGGTTAAAAGGGCGTTTTATAAGGAAAACGCTCGAACGCACTCTCCGCCTGTGAGCAAAAACAAAACCAAAAAACCCCCCACCCTTTCCTATTGGTCGAAAAAAGTACCGTGTCGACCAATCAAAAAATGATATGGCAACGTGGCATCTAGTTGTTAAGAAACGGGGGGAAGTTTTAGGAGTGACGGCGGTGTTCTGAGAAGTGAGAGATTTGAGACGTTTAGCGCAAATCTTGTGTAGTTAGTGTGTAGTTAGTGTGTAGTGTAGTCAATAGTTTTGTTGTGTGTGTCAGAACAATGAGGCGACTGCTGAATGTTACAGGTGTTACAGGACTGATACATCTCCTGTTGTCAGGCCTGCAGGTATCAGGCTGTTGTTCTCCTTTATCTCATAGTGGACAGAAATTATTTTTTGGAGTGGCACAAATAATTTGTGTGGAATCAAATTTAATGCGGAACACCTGATTGTTCTGTAAATAGTTTGAAATGTTTGTTTAAAAGCGCATTGGCTGCATTTAAAAAAAAAAATAGTAGCTGCAAAAAACACTGCAGCTACCAGACCACATACTCATACTCATCATACAAGTCAGAGCTTTATATATATATATATCTATATATAAAAAGTTAAAAAGTTCAAGTTATTTTTACTTCCAATAGTGTTAACATACTGCACAGGTCAATGACTAGATTTTTTTACATTTTCATTGTAAGTGGGTTAAAGCAGTTAATTAAAAGTAGTCTAACATAAATGTAAATGCTGTAATTTGATTATTTTAATAAACCATGTAACTTGGATGGATTAGATGCTGGCGTGACCACAGTGCACACGTCTGATGTCGCTCACAGTGGTCCAGGGGATCGCTCAGGGAGTTTGTGTGTTCGCTCAGACATATGAAAAATTAGAGGGAACACTGGTCATATGATTGTTGGGTTTTTCTCTGTATGTATTATTGTAGGGTCTACCTTACAACATAAAGCACCTTGAGGCGACTGTTGTTGTGATTTGGAGCTGTATAAATAAAATTGAATTGAATAGTTTAATGCATCAAAGTTATTCAAGATGTTTTAAAAGGTGTTCCACTTTTATCCATGAAAAAACTTAAAGTCATTATCTTACAGATAATGGACTGCACTTGAATAACCTTTAAAAAAAGAAAAATAAGATAATTAGTTATAGAGAACAACAGCCCACCACCTCAACCTTTCAGGGAATCTTTTTTTTTCAAATTACAGATTTAAGTTGGATAGACATATATTTTACAAACAGGTGTATTTTATATGTTTTCTCTGCTTTTGATACCAGTTTTTATTATCGTCTTCCTTCCTCGTCTTTACTACCAGCCCTCCTGTTGTGCACTGACTCTTCCCTCGCTGTAGCTCTTGACCTGCTCCAGAGGACCTCTGGTAGTGCATGCCTTTGTTTCACGCTTGTAAGTTCTCTAGTAAAACTTAATTAGATGAACTGACTGAGTAAGACAAATATAGCTATAACCCACATACAGTGTGTTGCAGAGAAACAGTGTTATACACACAGATCATGTTCATGTGCAGTATGAAATTAGGGCTCAGTACTCCATGATTCCCATGTTCTTTGTCACTCTTTTGTCTTCATTTATCTTTCTGTCTGACTCCAGCAATTACCTTGTATTCCAGCTCTTTGCTAAAGCCCTTTTCAATAGACACACCACTATTTTTACCCTCTGCTTCTTCTTGGTCTTCTCCAACTTCTCTGATTTCTTTTCTCATTCAGTGCTATGACTCCCCTGAGGGGCACTGTAAGTGTGCCTCTTGAGTGTGGGACTGAGTAGAGCACAATTACACGAACTTTCTACAGTCAGAGCAGATGTCAAAGATCACCTCGCTTCAAATTTAGGTGGACAGGCTCTGTTAGAACACTGCCATCAGATGGTAATTAGCTTCAGATCTGATGTTGTTCTTTTGACCCTTTGCTGTAACAGAAGCTTTAGATTCATCTGACTGCGTGAAAATGTTGATAAGACAGAGGACAGAGGGGGAAAATGTAACCTGTCAGAGATGAACTGTTGCGGGTAAACGGCTACTCCCACACCTCACACACGCTTCCCCTGCACTTAAATTTCCAGCCATTAATTTTAGTATGGACAACCTCATCCATCACACCAGATGCACTTCTGAGAGTAGCCCGGTGGTTTTACCATTAAGGCCTGTCCTCTGTAGCCCTTTAGCATGAATCTGAGTGCTAACACACAACAAGAATCTTTTCATTTTTTACTCATTACACCAAGTTTCAAACTAACAGGCTTTGGACAAGATTACTAATTTTAAATTGTGCATTATTACAACTTGGATCTAAAAGTAAATAAAGAGAACCCAGTTAAACAGATTAGACAAAAATATACTTTTATTGAATAAAACGTGAGGAGAAAAGCATGAACTTTGAACCTTAGATGCTATCTATTGATGGGATGACAGTCAGGTGTGCAGCCAGTCTGTAAAAAAAGAACTGGGACTGTGAAAGATCGATCACCTCAACACATGTGAAAAAGTAAATCATGCCACAAAGTGAAGATGGAAGGACATCAGAAAATATAGTTCTCCATGCTTAATAAGGTTGTAAAAGATCATAAGAATAATACGTTTGTACTCCAGCAATCAATCAACAAGGATTGATGGTTTCTCCACAGAGAGGACACTACTGTCCATCTGCAGTTTGCTGTAATATGATATGAGAAAACATATTATAGGCTGGCGAAAAGAAAACGCTAGAGGCTAACATAAGAACTTTATCCCATCCTTCAGAAACTGTGTTGGAAGTGTCATGACCTGGACTTGTTTTGCTGTGTCTGGGCCAGGAAGGCTTGTCATCAGTGACGGAGGAATGAATGTTGAATTATTAGCAGCAAATTCTTAAGAAAACAACATCTGATCATGTACTGAATCTCTGAGGACAATGGGTAATACAGCAAGAAGACAACCCTAAGTAACCTCAAATCTGATTTGATCTTTGCTAAACACAAATGTTCTGTTGCAGTTACCATTCCATACCATAATTTGTTCATATAGCACTTTAAAAAAAACATGGCCAACCAAAGTGCTGTACAGCAAAAATATAACACGCTACATGCTGAAAGCAAACTTTCAACACTTCATTCATATAATTCTTTTTGTCTTTTTAGAATTTGTGTGGCAGTGAGTCCATCTGTCCATCTATTTTCTGCTGCTTATCTGGGTCTGGGCAGCAGGGCAGCATTTTAGGCAGAGGTTCCTAGATCACTTTCTCCCTGGATACTTACTCAGGCATTTCTGAGGGCACACCAAAGTGTTCCCAGGCCAGCCAGGAGACATAATCTCTTCAGTGTGTTCTTGGTCTGCCCCAGGGCATCGTTCCAGTTGGACATGTCTGAAACACCTCACCTAGGAGGCACCCAGGAGGCATCCTATTCAAATGCCCAAACCACCTACGCTGGCTCTATCGACGAGGAGGAATGTGACCATATGTGAGGGCAGGAATGTAGCTCGACAGCTTTGTTTCACACTAAGCTCTCCCTTCACCACAACAGACCAAAACAGCATCCATATTACTGCCGACACTGTACCTACCAGTCTCTTTGTTCCTCCCTCTCCTTCCCTCACCCGTGAGGAAGACCCAGAGATACTTAAACTCTTTGGGGCAGCAATTCCTTCCGAAGAGTGGGGCAACCATCTCCAAATGAAAATCTTATACCATTTCCTGCTGTGTAGCTAGACTGTAAGGTCTTTTCGCATTCCAGATGGGAACAGCTCAAGTGCTGAATAATTGTTAGGTTTAGATTAGATTAGTTTAGATAGTTTGCAACCACAAAAGTGATGCTAGCGGTTCTCCGTGTTGAACTAAATGCTTCTTAAAAACCCAAAGCTAGAAGTCTGATGTTTCTGATCTGTGCAAAATATTGCTTATACCATATAAAAACAATAAAACAGGAAATCGAGTTTCATATGCAACAGTAATATTTACACTTACTGTTGATTTTTTTTTATAAAAACTTCTCTATTTTTGTTGAATATGCCCAAAAAAATGTTAACCTGGAAATATTGAAGACCCCAACAAAATGCTTTGCAGTTGAGGGCAAAACACTGGCTGCAGTCTGTTGAGCTACAAGTGATATATAATGCAAAGATGCTTCATTAACTATTGCATACATCCAAAATTCCAAATCCAAAACACTGGATTCTGGATATGTTGCCATAATATAGTTTTTGAACAGGCGGTTATCAGCAGGCTATAGGTATTAGCATCCCCAGTCATGCGGGCATTCACATGCAGGCCTAAATGACTTTGCCAGCTGACTTCACAAAACAGATGACGTATCAGAAACAGAATACAGAATTAACTTTCTAAGCCTCTCACTTCTATGAAAGACTGATCTGCTGTGGACTTGTCATCAGATCAGGTAAAGCCAGTGAGAAATCAGTACACAACTAACCGACTAGGACAATTATATAATGCAACAAATGAGCAGTTAAGTGAACAACATGAAACATACATAGAGTGGAGTGTACAAAGGGCAATAACTTCCACAGTGTCAATAATGTGAGGCCTGAATATAAGTGTGTTGAATGTGTTGTTAAACAGCTTATTCAATATGAGAACGCAGCTCTCACTGTTCCACCTGTCAAGTAGGGAAGACAAATAGAAGCCTTTATGTTAATGTGTTACATAATGCATGGACTTTAATCTTTAAAAGCAGTATTTCTTACAGTGAAACCAGATGAGAACTACCTGGGTGTTTGCTGGGCAAAGAGGCATTGCAGAGATTAAGAAACTACACATGTATGAGAGGGGATGTACAGTGCAAGCTTTTGCCTTGAAAGGAATAATTCTCTGTGTTACTCAAACTCCAGTACAGATGCATGTTTGCAAAATGTATATCAGTGATTCAATGGTGTGCACAAGACAACTTGCATCATTTGGCAGCTACAGAGAAGCATCCATATAGACCCACTTGTCTGGAATTTACAGGGAGTGCAGAATTATTAGGCAAATGAGTATTTTGTCCACATCATCCTCTTCATGCATGTTGTCTTACTCCAAGCTGTATAGGCTCGAAAGCCTACTACCAGTTAAGCATATTAGGTGATGTGCATCTCTGTAATGAGAAGGGGTGTGGTCTAATGACATCAACACCCTATATCAGGTGTGCATAATTATTAGGCAACTTCCTTTCCTTTGGCAAAATGGGTCAAAAGAAGGACTTGACAGGCTCAGAAAAGTCAAAAATAGTGAGATATCTTGCAGAGGGATGCAGCAGTCTTAAAATTGCAAAGCTTCTGAAGCGTGATCATCGAACAATCAAGCGTTTCATTCAAAATAATCAACAGGGTCGCAAGAAGCGTGTGGAAAAACCAAGGCGCAAAATAACTGCCCATGAACTGAGAAAAGTCAAGCGTGCAGCTGCCAAGATGCCACTTGCCACCAGTTTGGCCATATTTCAGAGCTGCAACATCACTGGAGTGCCCAAAAGCACAAGGTGTGCAATACTCAGAGACATGGCCAAGGTAAGAAAGGCTGAAAGACGACCACCACTGAACAAGACACACAAGCTGAAACGTCAAGACTGGGCCAAGAAATATCTAAAGACTGATTTTTCTAAGGTTTTATGGACTGATGAAATGAGAGTGAGTCTTGATGGGCCAGATGGATGGGCCCGTGGCTGGATTGGTAAAGGGCAGAGAGCTCCAGTCCCACTCAGACGCCAGCAAGGTGGAGGTGGAGTACTGGTTTGGGCTGGTATCATCAAAGATGAGGTTGTGGGGCCTTTTCGGGTTGAGGATGGAGTCAAGCTCAACTCCCAGTCCTACTGCCAGTTTCTGGAAGACACCTTCTTCAAGCAGTGGTACAGGAAGAAGTCTGCATCCTTCAAGAAAAACATGATTTTCATGCAGGACAATGCTCCATCACACGCGTCCAAGTACTCCACAGCGTGGCTGGCAAGAAAGGGTATAAAAGAAGAAAAACTAATGACATGGCCTCCTTGTTCACCTGATCTGAACCCCATTGAGAACCTGTGGTCCATCATCAAATGTGAGATTTACAAGGAGGGAAAACAGTACACCTCTCTGAACAGTGTCTGGGAGGCTGTGGTTGCTGCTGCACGCAATGTTGATGGTGAACACATCAAAACACTGACAGGATCCATGGATGGCAGGCTTTTGAGTGTCCTTGCAAAGAAAGGTGGCTATATTGGTCGCTGATTTGTTCTTGTTTTGTTTTTGAATGTCAGAAATGTATATTTGTGAATGTGGAGATGTTATATTGGTTTCACTGGTAAAAATAAATAATTGAAATGGGTATATATTTGTTTTTTGTTAAGTTGCCTAATAATTATGCACAGTAATAGTCACCTGCACACACAGATATCCCCCTAAAATAGCTAAAACTAAAAACAAACTAAAAACTACTTCCAAAAACATTCAGCTTTGATATTAATGAGTTTTTTGGGTTCATTGAGAACATGGTTGTTGTTCAATAATAAAATTATTCCTCAAAAATACAACTTGCCTAATAATTCTGCACTCCCTGTAGATTTAAAAAGATCAAATGTCTGTATTACAAAAGGCTTGGCTGAAGCAAAATACATAAGAATACAGAAGGCTGCAAATCTTTTCACTACACTAAACACATTATCAAAATCGCCAAAACATGAAATGTGGATACAAATAAATCCAAATGATAAATACAGAGTAGTGCACTTGTTGTTCTGTAGGCACGGGAGACAATACTTAACATTCATAAGCAGAACAAAACACACACGCACACACACACACACACACACACACACACACACACACACACACACACACACACACACAAGTGAATAATTCACCTCAAGACAGAAATGTTAGATATGTGTTCATCTGGCATTCGTTACATTCATTAATTATTCACATTAGTTGTAGTTCAAAGCATTTTCTGTGCATTTCATTTTGATCACACTATGCTGCCTTCATGAAATTGCATTTAAAATTAATTTAAAGCATGTTGTCAGCTCATGCATCCAGAAATTAAGTCATATGATACCCTTAGAGGGCTGAGCCTGGCCTAGGAAGCATTGCAGTCATGTATCTGCTGTGTGATTTCTAGAATATACTGGCTCTTAATTATTCTTTTAAATTAATATTTGTGGCAGTTCCCCACAAATGTCTATTTTCTTCTGTTAGAAGCTGAATTAATAATATACTGCTTTAGTACACTTGATTCATTATATGTTTCACATTTGAATTTTTATACACAAGCAGCAGTTTCTGTTTTTTTATAGGTCAGTCAGGTGGTTGGTTGCCCACTTCAAACTGTTAGATGAATTAAGATAGAAATATGTGTAAACATCACCGGTGCCTTGACGATAAAGCCTGCTTAGAGTAACTGAAGCTTGTTTAACACATTTTTGATTTTTTTGATCGGCCATCAGGCGAACAGATACACTCTATTAAAACCAGCTGTCTCCACAGGTGGTGTAACAGGTTGGTTTACTTGCACTTTGCACTAATAAATATTGGGTGTTTCAGATTTCAGGTCAGTTTTCCTGGATTTTGCATGTGCAGCTAAAGCAATCGAGTTCTGGTAACTGCGATTCTCCAAAAACATTGCAGCTAAATAATAGTTTCCACTCTATTTTGAGATCACTGCAGCTGACTCCTTTACTTTTCTCAGGTTTAATATTTTATTTTGTCAAGAACTGAATGCTGGTGTTTAGTAAAGCTACATTCACATTTTCCCTAATACAGCAAATGCTAGCAAATTAGCATGTAAGCTATCATTTTAGTGCACTACAGTCTGCCAGAGCTGCTTTTGTCAAATGCATGGTTCAAAAAATATCTTTTCTGGGTGCAGCACAAAAAGTTGCGCGAGCTTTACTTTGTTGGGAAGAAACTTTTGTGTACCAGTGTTTGTGCTAATCTGTCCAACTGATGTTGAGACATTTCACTGGATTGAAAACTTACACTTGCCGCTTGGTGACAGTGAGGAGCTATAATAAGAATGATGTTGATCAAAAGTGAGAAATTGTGACTTCGCAGTGAATAACACCCTTCTACCATTTTTGTGCTGCAAAAGCATCTTTCACATTTCCTGTCAAATCTAACCCTGGTGCTCACAAGGTAAGGACGAGGCTGTCACAGGCACTAATTCTCCGTGTGACGGACATGTTTGTTTACTGTAATTATAGTGTCACTAAAAATTATTTTTGTGATGATTTATTGATGTTAAATGTAGGGCCTTCAATTAAGCAGTCAATTCATTATTTATTACTTTTCCCTGTCAAGTACATGAACACATTCACTCTTTTCTGTCTGCATAATGCATACCCACAGCTTTCTTTTAATCTCACTAGGTCGCTTTCTTTTGCAAACATATCAATGTCAGTATACTGTATTAACGCTGAATTTATTTTTCTCCAACTCTTTACCGCAGCTCTCCCACTGTCAGCTTGCTTTTGTGTGACTGTGCATGTAGGTTTTTTAAGGGTGAGGCAGGGACCCTGTCGTAAGTGCTTGGAGTTTTCTTTCTTTTCTATTATTAATAATTTTCTTCATACTAAAACACTTATAAAAGCAAAGGTGAGACCTGGATGTGGTTTCAAAGATCTCTTACGACTCAAACCCCCAAACCTGAGGTAGAGCACCCATAAATGGTGGTGTAAACTTTAATTATATGTTTGTGAAAGTATTAGACGTTGGAGTCATTGATGCAATATTTTTACAATACTTTTTCACGATATGATATTATTGCAGTTTTTAACATTCTGCAATATGCTGAGTATTGCAATAACATATATTGCAATTTACTGTCTTTGTTCAACTGCAAATTATGTCCACAAAGTTCTGTTTTATCCAAAAAGGGAATCCGAATTTGAATCAGTTGATGAGTTCGCAAACTTGTAGTTTTTTTTTGTCGTTTGGTTTGTTTTCACACAGAGAAAAATCCAAGTCAACTCCAGGTGAATTTAAATATGTCACTACAAACCACGTGCTTAGTCCGCTCTCTGGCCAGATGTGTTTGGGGCTGGAGCAACAAAAGTAGCTCAAGCTAAAAACATACACCTGATTGTTGGTTTTGATCGGGTCAGGTCACGTTCACACCATAAACGAAATGCTCTGGAGTTTGTTTGGAACCATACTGAGACCACGTCCTCCAAAGGGTCTAGGCGTGGTGGTTTTTGTTGGCACCCGAGTGCGATTACTGTGTTCACAGCTGCACATACGACAAACAGCACTAAGGCTACGTTCACACTGCAGGCGAAAGCGCATCAAATCCGATTTTTTTGCCCCTATGCGACCCATATCCGATCATGGTATGACAGTGTGAACGGCACAAATCCGATATTTTCAAATCCGATCTGGGTCACTTTCGTATGTGGTCCTGAATCCGATACATATCCGATGTTTTAGAAAGCGACTGCTGTGTGAACGGTCAAGTCGCATTAAATCCGTCTTTTACGTCACTGACACAAGACAGACGCCAATTATCAGCGCCGGAGAAGCGCCCGATAGGACATCGCGAACGATTTCTTGCCATCCGGTGAAACTGTTGGGAAGACCACGTATGAGAAATGTGAACATTTTATTTTTACTGTATTTTCTGCAGATTCTGACAGAAATCTGCAACTATCCTTTGAAGCACCGCTCCTCTAAAACAGCAAAAAGGATCATTATTAGGTTATTTGCATTATTATGTAAATAACAAAATAACTTAAAGCAAAAATTTGGAAACATAAAGTCCGAAGTCTTTATATTAAGGGCAATCAGTCAAACAATATTGTTTGCTCTGGGTCTAAACAGAGCGAGTTGTGTGTGACATCTTCTTTTGCGCATGCGGGCCGCTTCACACTAGAGCGCGTTTGATGTCGCATTTTATGTGTAGTGTGAACAAGCAGACAAAAAAATCGGATTTGATCAAAAAATCGGAATTGAGCATTAAGACTTGCAGTGTGAACATAGCCTAAGTGGGAACACGAACCAGAGTTTGATTTCAACGGACTAAACACTGGAGGTGTGAAAACAACCCAAAATAACATGATCTCGCGTCACTTATTTGTTGCTGCAAAATGAAATTGTCAGTAACACGACACTGAGTCAATCCGATGTCAGTCTGTGATTGAATGGGGTATTATATCTGCTGTTTACATAGACAAAATTTTAACATTTAACAGAAGCTCAAATTTGTTCAAGAAGTTCAAGTGTCTTCCATCCCTCACCCCAACCATTTCTTCCTGTTAAAAGGGAGTTTTTCCTTCCCACTGTCGCCAAAGCGCTTAAAAGTGTCAAAAACAAAACAAAATGTATGTGCATATCTGTAAGTGAACTGAAAAGTCTGTCAGTCTTTATTTTTTATTTAGCTAAAATCAATTCACATGTATATGTCAGTGCAGAGTTATTTAGACGTTAACACTGACAGTAAATCTTTGAATACAGGCTTCACATAGATCATATGTTTTTAAATGGTTGTCAGATATGCTAAATGATAACTTCACAGTCTTGATGCATTCTCAATCATCCAGGTAAGTAAATCTCCAAAAGTTGATTCTGTTCATCTGGACGTAACGTTTTCAGTGGGAGAAACGTTTCGTCACTCATCCAAGTGACTTCTTCAGTCTCAGCTGACTGCAGGTTTCCCCAATCTTATAAACAGGACATTTGCATAAGATAAGATTGGGGAAACCTGCAGTCAGCTGAGACTGAAGAAGTCACTTGGATGAGTGACGAAACGTTTCTCCCACAAAACGCTACGTCCAGATGAACAGAATCAACTTTTGGAGATAACTTCACAGTGTCTTAGTATGAATTAATACTGCTTAAGATTTTTTTTTATTTGTCCAAAACCAGTGGTTTGTTTGATTTTTGATTTTTTGCAGATATTTTTGCTTATAAGGCTTTAAGTTTGATTTTGAATTTAACAATTGACGCCACTGCGCAGCTTGTTAGATGGCGTGTGGAAAACCTCCCTAATGGCACAGTCAGTAATTGAAGCTTGCGGTATGTTTTGCACCTCAATCACTTGAGGCTATTTTTTGAAAAAACCGTCTGTCCGTAACAGGGTCCAGGTGCAACTCAGCAGGAAATTTCTCCTTCCTCCGGAAACCTGGTGATTACAGGACAATTACAGTAAACACTAACAGCCAAGCTTCATCCTAAACACAAGCTTTATCAGTCAGTAGGCCGCCTCTCTCTGGGCAACACCAGCATTTATCTCTATCTAGACAGACAGACAATCCTTCTGGGCAACAGCGTGCATGTTAGTAGCTTCACTGTAAACATGTTCTTCTCAAAAAACGGTTTAATCTGGCACCGAGTTGTATCATCTCAGCGGAGAAATCGTAAACATTGTTAATTGAGGCAACAGCACCTTTTCCAGGAGAAATACATGTTCCAGGAATGTCCCTCAGATCAGTCACAACATCTTTAAAATTAACTGATGATCCCAGTATTAAACAATAATACTAATTTCTCAACTGTTATCATATTTTTTTCTTATAGGCCTACTAAATGTAAGTAGGTCCATAAGATTTTGGTACTGACACTCACTTCTATGGAGTCCAACAAGATGCAAAAATACAGGGTGGGCCATTTATATGGATACACCGTAATAAAATGGGAATGGTTGGTGATATTAAAGTCCTGTTTGTGGCACATCATGAAAGAATAAAGTTACGTTGAAACCAAGCACACCATTGTTTTTCTTGTGACATTACCAATAAGTTTGATGTGTCACATGGCCCTCTTCCTATTGAAAAAACAGTTGTATCCAAGATGGCCGACTTCTAAATGGCCACCATGGTCACCACCCATCTTGAGGAGTTTGCCCCCTCACATATACTAATGTGCCACAAACAGGACTTTAATATCACCAACCATTCCCATTTTATTACGGTGTATCCATATAAATGGCCCACCCTGTATATCAGAAAGTTGTTTTTTTTAAAAACGACTAAAACTAACAGTATCCACTTATTTCTACAAAGCTTAACGCCACCTTTAGACACATTAGATGGCTGGATGCTTCCTCTGTAGTTTCTCTCAGTTATGTCCACAGCCTTGTCCTTTTGATATACTTCAAGCAGCCTTAATTTCTCAGCAGACTTTCATGTCCATCCAAGTGTTGGAAGACTTCCAGATATACATGGGGAATATGATTAGACATTATCTATTTAACACAGTCGCACACAAGAAAAAACACGTCTCAACTGTCTCGTTATCAGGTGGCAGCCACAGATGCACGGCTAATACGAATTGGGATCTTTAATTTTGTGTTTTATTGTTGGTGTAGCTCTAATGTAACTCTTGTGACTCGCAATGCTGAAATCAGGGCTGGGCAAATACAGCATAAATATTACATAAACAATAAGTATCAAAAATGTAATGTTCACCACCGAGGATACCATAAGGCTGTAATTTTCTCAACGGGGAATGTTATTTCACACCGCAATATTCTGGTGCTTTTCAACTACCAATCAGGTCAGCTGCGTAAACTGCACCCCCACCTTCAACCCACACACACACACACTGTAGTTTCAGTTTGATGGTTTATGAAAGTAGCAAAAGACAGATTGAATTGTAACAAGAGTGTGTTTTGTGCTTTTCTTAATGTGCTGTTTGTGTTATTTAAGAGCACGCCACCTTTAATGTTACAGTCCACCTGAACACATGTTTATTATTAGTATTACATTGAGATTCTCAGCGGGTTGACCAGCTGTCCTGCTGTTGGCCAATCACTTTGAAATAAATAAAAAATAAAATAGTAATTTAGGTTAATGATGCCCATTCCGGTCCGAATATACTGCATAGCCATGAGGAAAGACAACTTCAAACACAAGGGCAACACGAAATCCATCTGTTCTCCTTCTCCACCTCCGCAGTCTGTCACGTCTGTCCCCTCTGCACCGTACGCCGCCGTGAACTCTAGGAAACAACTATCCTGCAGCTGTGTGTACACTGATCCTGTAGCAATGTTGCCCGCACTTCTTGCTGATTGTCATGCTGTTGCTTTCTCACAATATGCAGTGTTGCACAGTGTGGCCTGCAAGCACTTCTCTTTGCAGAATGAAAGTAGTGTGTGGGTGACGGTTTTCTTTTTTTGTACTAGAATAGATCCAGTTTTAACTTCTGCTGCGGTGCACTTACAGTCTCTTTGTCCAAGGATAGATATTTTTAGATGTTCTTTACTTGGGCACTGATATTGAACACAAGTAAATGCAGCTTGTAGTTATTCAGGGATATATTAACAATTCCGTATTAATGGAAAAGATGTCTGCCAACAATTGCTACATTTCTGTGTGGAATTTGAAAGTTGTGTACCTAAAGCTGGGCATACACTGTGCGATTTTTTCAGTCGTGTTATTCAGCTCCTGCTCAAACTGTATGATTGAATTGCAGGAGTTAGGAGTTCATAGGTTACGATGCAGGGTCTCACACTATACGGCCTGATGCTCTGATGTGACCTGAGTTCACACATTGTGCGTCCATAACATGAAGCTTATAACACAAAATCTGTCTCTCACTCTCCCTCTCTGTCTTTCACTCACACAGACACACACCACCACCATCAACTTTGCTAAATTGCTAATAAAAAACATTGACCAGGCAGCTGCAATTGACCAGCAATGTCCATCCAACTCTTTTCACAGTTGTTGTGGTCGTGATAATTTTGTGTGGCCACATCGAAAAGGCTCGGATGAGCTTGCCAAAGTTCTACAAGTTGTGCCTCCATCGCTTGTGTCGAGATCACACACTGCACTGACATGCTACTCCGTCTTTTTCACTTCCATTTCTGTGTTTGCGCGTGCGCAGTGTGAGAGGCTGCTTTGACACCCTCACGAGGGGCGGATTTCAAACAGGTTTGATTTTCTTGCGACGATACGATTGATGATCGAGAGCTGGTCGTGAGGTGTTAATCGCTTCTCGTTACCCCACGTATACTACACGATGCAGGACACGCTCGGGCCGATCCCCAAAACAGTTGCACGACTGAAAAATCGTCTCAAAATGGGCCAAAAGGCGCACAGTGTATGCCCAGCTTAAGTGCATGGGGTTCTCCTTGGGTACGTTCACCAACCTCATCCCAAAAACATGCATGCTAGGTTGTTCATATGCAGACCGATTGTTGCTCAGGTTCAAACACTTTTCCACTTATATTTATCAACATAAATCCCAATTCGACTAATCATGTTGAGTGAGCATGTTTGCACTTTTTTGTGTCAAGAAAGCAGGAACAACAATTTTAAACGTGTATTTAACCCAAACCATGATTTCGTTTTTTCAAATTTCAAATAATTGCAATGCTTAAACGTCACCAAGAGAGATACCTCTAATGAATAATGTATTCAAAACTGATGATGAGTCGAACTTGGGTTTCTGGTGTGAGCAACGAAAGGTAACTATTTCACGAACTTCTAGCATGACCTTACTTCAGTCTCTCTTCTGTAGTCTCTACAGTTTAAATCTTCATCACGTTTCCTGGATACCAGATTTTCTGGATCCTTATCTGAAACTTTAGGTAAACCTCGGTTTTCTTAACACCAAGTCTTCTTCTTCTCTGCTTGTTTGCATAATCAATAAGTTCAAAATTGCAAATCTTGTTATTTTGCGCAGGGCCACTGGACAACATCAGTTAAGTGCTTGGAATGTGAAATTAAAATGTACCAAAGCCCTCAGTGTTTTCTTTGAATACCTCATTTTCTTTTGGCTATGCAACCTGTCTATCACATTTGCATTTTCGTACAAACACAACATCATAGCGTAGATTGTTCTTTTCTTTTAATCACAGCCAACTGGCCGTGCAGGAAAACAAATAGGGTATTTTTAAATTGACACAGACAAACATTACGGCGCAATCGAAGCCATGATCTAAAGTGTTCTATTTAACGTCAGCCATTCATATGCTGATTTTAAATTGCTACAGCACCATGCTGTGCCAAGTGTCTATAATCACAGTGACAGTATACAATATTCTGGCCCGTAGGCGAGAGCTCCCTCTCCAATTATGTTTCTCTTGGCCTGAGATTGAATCTATTACTGTGTAATTGCCTCTATATCTCCAACTATCACCCCGAGCAGTTCCGCGGATTATTCACACATATGGTGAGTAAATGTTTGGTGGAAATCAGAGCTATTTTTAGGATGTTGTTGATGTTGAAGGAGCAGTGTCCTGATACTCGCAGAAATTGTTGAACAAAGTTATTCAAAGGACTGTTTTATCCTAAACTGTAATGGTGACCTGGAGAGTGCCTCGATATATGACTTTTTTGGATTGCAGTGAGACGATCACTCAGAGAAGTACATGTGTGCATGAAGCCAGGGTTGTGACAAATACTTTTTTTTAAACATTTCCCCTCATCCCTTTTTCCCAGGTGGGTTCAGTTCACTGAGTCAAGACATAGACAGCATCACTCAAGCTGTCAGGGACTAAGACGTAGATTTAAGCTCCAGCTTTTACACTGGACAAAAGCACCCACCAACATATACCACACAAACACCCACCCTTTTCTCATCAGCTGCAAAGTGTTGGCATTCATTTCCAGGTGAACCGACTATGCAGTAAGCACAGGTATTTATTGGCACCAACTGGAAACATGACCCGTGTGCAGCAGTGCTGTGCAACAGTGCAAATTTGGAAACTAAATTTTGTTAATAAATAAATGGTCAGTATTGGTCACAGATGTAATATTATCTACAGCTACTTTTAGTACCATTGATGTTAAGTTAGACTCTTTTTCTCCAATTGATCTTTCTGAGTTAACTTCAATAATTACTTCCTCCAAACCATCAACGTGTCTTTTAGACCCCATTCCTACAAAACTGCTCAAAGAAGTCCTGCCATTAATTAATGCTTCAATCTTAAATATGATCAACCTATCTCTAATAATCGGCTATGTACCACAGGCCTTCAAGGTGGCTGTAGTTAAACCTTTACTTAAAAAGCATCTCTAGACCCAGCTGTCTTAGCTAATTATAGGCCAATCTCCAACCTTCCTTTCATATCAAAAATCCTTGAAAGAGTAGTTGTCAAACAGCTAACAGATCATCTGCAGAGGAATGGCTTATTTGAAGAGTTTCAGTCAGGTTTCAGAGCTCATCACAGCACAGAAACAGCTTTAGTGAAGGTTACAAATGATCTTCTTATGGCCTCTGACAGTGGACTCATCTCTGTGCTTGTCCTGCTAGACCTTAGTGCTGCGTTCGATACTGTTGACCATAATATCCTATTAGAGCGATTAGAACATGCTGTAGGTATTAAAGGTACTGCACGGCAGTGGTTTGTATCATATTTATCTAATAGACTCGAATTTGTACATGTAAATGGAGAGTCCTCTTCACCCACTAAGGTCAATTATGGTGTTCCACAGGGTTCAGTGCTAGGACCAATTCTATTTACATTATACATGCTTCCCTTAGGCAGCATCATTAGAAGACATAGCATACATTTTCACTGCTATGCAGATGACACGCAGCTCTATCTATCCATGAAGCCATATAACACACACAAATTACTTAAACTGCAGGAATGTCTTAAAGACATAAAGACCTGGATGGCCGCTAACTTTCTGCTTCTTAATTCAGATAAAACTGAGGTTATTGTACTCGGCCCTGAAAATCTTAGAAATATGGTATCTAACCAGATTCTTACTCTGGATGGCATTACCTTGGCCTCCAGTAACACTGTGAGGAACCTTGGACTCATTTTTGACCAGGATATGTCCTTCAACGCACATATTAAACAAATATGTAAGACTGCTTTCTTCCATTTGCGCAACATCTCTAAAATTAGAAATATCCTGTCTCAGAGTGACGCTGAAAAACTAGTTCATGTATTCATCACTTCCAGGCTGGACTACTGTAAGTCTTTATTATCAGGATGTCCTAAAAACTCGCTGAAAAGCCTTCAGCTGATCCAAAATGCTGCAGCAAGAGTACTGACAGGGACTAGAAAGAGAGAGCAGATTTCTCCTGTTTTGGCTTCCCTTCATTGGCTTCCTGTTAAATCCAGAATTGAATTCAAAATCCTGCTCCTCACATACAAGGTCTTAAATAATCAGGCCCCATCTTATCTTAATGACCTTGTAGTGCCATATCACCCTATTAGAGCACTTCCCTCTCGCTCTGCAGGCCTACTTGTTGTTCCTAGAGTATTTAAAAGTAGAATGGGAGGGAGAGCCTTCAGTTTTCAGGCCCCTCTTCTGTGGAACCAACTTCCAGTTTGGATTCGGGAGACAGACACTATCTCTACTTTCAAGATTAGGCTTAAAACTTTCCTTTTTGCCAAAGCATATAGTTAGGGCTGGACCAGGTGACCCTGAATCCTCCCTTAGTTATGCTGCAATAGACGTAGGCTGCCGGGGATTCCCATGATGCATTGAGTTTTTCCTTTCCAGTCACCTTTCTCACTCAGTATGTGTTAATAGACCTCTCTGCATCGAATCATATCTGTTATTAATCTCTGGCTCTCTTCCACAGCATGTCTTTATCCTGTTTTCCTTCTCTCACCCCAACCGGTCGCAGCAGATGGCCCCGCCCCTCCCTGAGCCTGGTTCTGCCGGAGGTTTCTTCCTGTTAAAAGGGAGTTTTTCCTTCCCACTGTCGCCAAAGTGCTTGCTCATAGGGGGTCATATGATTGTTGGGTTTTTCTCTGTATCTATTATTGTGCGATCTACTGTACAATATAAAGCGCCTTGAGGCGAATTTTGTTGTGATTTGGCGCTATATAAATAAAATTGAACTGAATTGAATTGAATATTGCAGATGCAAATATTTACACAATTCAGTTGGCTACATACCAAAATAAAGGGAAATAAACAAAGTCATGCAACTATCAGTCAATAGTATCGACACCATACCAGCATTGGTATCTATACTATTGATATTTGGATCGATGGGCTAACCTTTTTACAATTTTTCCTCTTTCACCACAGTCGTATAAGCTTCCTTTGGTGGTGCTTTGCTCAAGGGTGCAACATTAAGTTCTGAAAACACCCATTTACTGACAGAAGAAGTAACAAGAGTTCTGACAGTGACGGGAGCACAGATGCGTGGATACAGAGAGACGTGAAAGATCCCTTTTACTGTTCTGAACACCAGCTAGCAACTCACTCTCAAATGCACTGTGAATTGCTGTGAATGCACTGGCACCTGCTGTTGTGGCCCAGCCAGAAATATTGCTACAACACTACATTTTAAACACAACATGCTCAGATTTTTCTGTCTTTATTGGAATGTACAGGCTGCGTTTTGGTAGCATGGTATGTCATGCCAATGTATCTCAGCAGGCTGAAAAGCCCATAAACTAAGCAATGGTTATCATTTAGCGTAATACTCACACTTCCCTGGTCAGCCATGTAGAGTTAGCTAATCAGTGGACATTTCCGTCTGTTTCATGCAGCTAAAATGTCTGAAAAAAGTGCACACCAAATGGCTTCTTGCCATTTAGCAGCTGTGTTCCTGTTCCACAGTCACACAACAGATGATAGCTCAAATGCCCCCTTGTCCCCACCCAACATGGACAACAGGAGGGGTCAAACTCCATATAGAGTCACTCGAACAGCTTTTACCAAGAAAACAATTACGAATGAAAAAGAGAAAAAAAAATCAAGCAGTACTCATGTTTTTCACATCCTGCATCATATGACATTTTTTTCATGTGCTGCTACTTTTCTGAATTCAATCACCCAGTGTTGATAAGGAGGCTCTCTCTGCGCCTTCCAGTTCCTGAGAATGATTTGCCATCTTGTCATAATAGCAGTCTGAATCCAATACTTAAATGATTGTGAAATTCCAGATAACATGTTCCAGTCTTGTAAAACATAAAATGTTGGATATCACATTAGCTTCAATTTTTTATAACATTACCAACATAACAGTAAGTTTTCCGGCAGTATTGACAGATGCTGGCCGTGTCCACAGCACATTACAGTGCACCGGTGCTTCTAACGTGATGTGAATTAACCAAATGAAGTTCAGCGTTCACTCCTCTTTAATAAAAACAAAAGTTTTGAGATGTCACCACATGCTGAGAAAACATAGATCATTGCATTGATTCAGCAAGTCTGACCCTCTACAGAGGGATGGAAAACCTTTTTTACTTCAGTCGTTATTAAACTCAACAGTTGAGCAGCTGATACCCGTTTGCTGTTTGCTTCAGCTAGGATGACCTACATGTATTTTCTACTATAATGACATTGTGAACTCTGCTCCATTCCATTTATCATGATCAGGCCATTTCCACATCAACAACAACAACAAAAATGTCATTTTAAATCAGACCAATCACAGAATATTAGTTAATATATAATATATTTAGTTACCGACAGTTTTTAAAAATGACATTTCTAGATTTCAGGCACACCAAGCAATATAAGGATGACCAGTGCTACTGAAAACTTCTCGTGGACTTGTAGAGCATCATTCTGTGGGTTTACAGCTTTGACATAACCCAAAGCTGGATGGCTACTCAAGGTCACAGAACTGAAGCTAAATTATGGCTGGACCTCCAGGAGCCTTGAGGAAGCAGATCAGAATCTGCTTTCATAGTTATGGTCATGCAGGCGATCATTTGTTTTTGAATATCTAATAGGAAGCTGGGAAAACACAAACACATCTGGCCTGGCAATAATGGTGCAGTGATTGTCAGCTAACAGCCACCAAACCAAAGACATGAATCAGATCGTTTGGATGCACAGTGTGGGTACAAGTAGTAGAGGGCGCTTTCATGCTGTTTTCTGAAAGCAGTGAGGAATAATACATGAAGATTCTGGCCTATTTAATCCAAAACACACTTAAACAATGAACTAAACTGCAACTATCTTTCTCACAACAGACGTATCCATGTTATACATTATGCATAGAAAATATATGTGTTTGCTTAATGGCTCAGTGAGACTAGAGTATAAGCACGACGGCAATCTTCTTGCAACTCAGAAAAATCAGTCAATGCGTGTATTTGCAGTTGGGCTGTCAACTCAACTGGTTGTCAAATGGTTGTGTTGTGATTATATTCCTATATAAATAATGTGACAGCAACATTTTTGGATGGATATTACTTGCTACTACATGTAAAAACGAGTAACTTAAAACATCAGCACGATTTGTATATGGCTTGATCAAACCTTGAATGACATGCAAGAGTAAACATTTGTTGACATTCACATTCACGATTTGAACGCTAACGTGACATCAGGTTTCAAACCACTGGTGTATTTTTTTTCTGTAATAAACCAAAATCATATTCCCTTACTGACCTTAATTGAAAGTTGTGGGTTTCAAAACTTGACACCGTCTTACAGTGAGATTGCACCAGTCATTGCATCAATGAGCCACCATACTTATCTTCGAACATCTTAACCCTGTAAAGCCTGAACCATGAAATAACTGACAGAAAGTTTTGACATTGGGGCGTTTATATATGCTTATATATTCTTTAAGATTAAAGAAATAAACTATATACAAATTTGCACATGTGATTTTTTTAATCTTTTTTTTTCTACATTCGACATTTTTGTGCAATTTATTACTTAAAATGTTGATTCCTCAGGAGAAAAAAATCACATGGATGATGTAGCGGTCTCAAAAACTCACAAAAACTCATTTGGCATTAAAGGGTTCATAAAATGAAACACTGATAAAGATGGCTCAAATGCAGTGTTATGAATATTAACAAGAGTGTGACAATGGCATAAAGTGCAAGGCCCTATGCTTTTATTGAGTCAGACCACCCTTGACCCATCTCCCACTCTCTTGCACACACACACACATACACACACACACACACACACACACACACACACACACACACACACACACACATTTTTCTGTGTGCATCCTTGTGAGATTTCATTGGCATATTGAATCCCATGCTACCCTATCCTACCATTAACCATTTTCAGTCAGTAGTTAACCCAAAAAACCATCAAATCTAATACCAGGTCTTGGATTAGGTACCCTCAAACCGTCATATAAAGGCGTGTGAAAACAACATCAGCCCCTCAGCCTGTTGTGGCTGGCAATAACATGCACTCAACATTCGCAGATGTTGCGCTGCATTATTAAACAGATGGTTGAAATATGCAACTTGCTAGATACCTTAATCACCAGCAGCTCCCTATTATGTATGTATCGTAGAAAACACAATAGAAGTACTATTATATTTCCAGTACAACACACTGTATTTGCTTTGGCTGTTCCTTTTATACAGCTATGTAGCATGTTTGCTTTTGTGTGTACCTCACTCTTATATTAGCTCCAGCTAGAGGTGGGCCAGTCAGTGTCTACACAACAGGTAGATGTGAAAGTTATTACTTATGGTAAGTCTTTCTGAAGCCAGTAGACATGTTCTGTTAAAACAGGTCATGTCTACTTGCATTTCTTGCAAATGCATAGCTGGAATTGAAAATAAATGTAAATGCAATGTGTACCACACAAAGTTACAGTATGAGAGAAGTGAATGGATCTTATATACAGTTAAATAAAAAAAAGTTCTACTTTTAGTCTGTGTTTATAATTAATGTGTTTTAGTGTTGAAGTAACTTGGAGAAAAAGATTTCAGCAGTGTTGTTGAGTACATTTCCTCTCGTATGTTTTTTTTCTCCAAACCTATTTAGGAATATCACAAAATCTGCAGGAGAATAGGTGAAGAAATTTCTTGTCATCAGTTGCAAAACAGGGCTGCTGCATTTTTAAAAATGCATGGCTTCATGTGCATCATCCCACTGCCACTCTTTGTGTTCCCGAATCTCCAAAGCCAACGTTCTGTGTGGAAATGGAGCTGACTGCTGCTGAATGAATGCGTTGGCGTTCCACTGATGTTTGTGACATCTGATTGATTTATTCATCTTCCCTGGCTCTGCCTTGCCCACAAACTATGAACATCGCAGTCTTGATCTGGCACCCTGACAGAGGTTGGGGCCTGGCTGTGACAAATGCAATGCTGTAGGTTTAACAGGAAAATCTTAGAACCTCAGTCCTGGGAATTTTCATGTTTGCAATGGATTTGGGACTTTATAGGCAAAAAAAAATGCTCCTGTGCAAAAATCCTAAAAATGTTTTTCTGATTTGAGAACAGCACACAGCTTATAAGTATGTGCTTATAAGTGCTTCTCAATAGGCAGGCAGACCATATCTCACTAAGCTTGGGCTAGCAGCTTTCTAAACACACAGCCAAGGAGAAAAATTCAAAGCAGACAGCAGGTTTAATGATAGAATAACAGACCTGGATAAAGGCAGGTTTAAATACTTGCACTTGTTTCAGACTGGAGATTCAAACTCAGGGATTTCACCACATCAAGACAGTCAAGGTTTCGCCAATGCAGAAAGCCAAGGCAGATTTAACACTGTGGAGGCTGGTTTGGAGCGTGGGGTTACTGCTGCAAACTGCATCACTGAAAAGAAAAAAGTGCAAATACCCAGTTGGATTCTGCACAGCTATGTCTGTTGCATTTTAACGGATGATTTGCATCTGTTTTCAATTTTTTCACCTTGCTTGCCTTGCTCCATTGGAACACATGTGTTGGATTCTTTCATTATGATACATGAAGTTCAAATGTATTTCCCTAAGCATTGTATACCTGGGTGAATGAACCATTAGATAAAATCTGGAAAGTTCTGTAATTGGCAGTCAGGGGGGGATTTTTTGGAATCTCATACCACAATACCAATTGGTTTACAGGTACATGCATTTATGTAAAATTTCTCACAGCGCATTAGTGTATAGAAAGTGTATGGCTTCTAGTAAATACAGGTCTACTTTCACAAATATTAATTTGGCAGCAGACCACTTAAGACTACAGAAGAGGAAGAAGTGCTCCTCCCACAGCCGATCTCACTGTTTTGTCAGGTGCTGTATGCATCTTGCGGTAGCACACACGGTGTCTATTGTGATGGATCATTTGATACATTAGGTTGTTGGATGGGTGGCAGTGGCATTACTCACAGGTTTATCAGCATGGAGACTTTGGTCCGCATCCAGATTGGACTTTGACTTCCCAGTTCATATGCGAGCTGCTGACCTTGTGAGTTTCTGGGCACTAAATGATTTGCTGAACATTTTTTTGGACTAACTTTATTTTAGTTGTTACATTTTTGTGCTTTTCTTTTAACACAGCAATGGTTTGGCAGCTTGACTTTTAGCAATACCAAGGAAATGCCAAAGAAAGGACAAGAAGGAATCCGAGAGTGCAAACCTCCAACAAGGCAGCTCACTCATTGGACAGTATTTACTTTTAAAGGAATAGCGTTGTGGTTTTTATATATTCACTCATATAGTCATCATTATATATTCATTTTGTTTTCTTTCGTCTTTTCAAACATACCTTAAAAGACTTGTGGTGCAGTAAAAAAAAAAGGGGCAAACTGCAGGCTTTTTTTATTTGTCATTAAGCTGACCTTGAAGGCAAATTTTAATGGATTGTTAACAGTCCACCTTAACATATGACCCCTCTCTAAACCCCTACAAAGTTTTATGAGAATTAGTTCAAAGATTTTCAAGCTATCATATTTAGAGACAAAAAGAGATGCACACAAACATTACCAAAAACATTAACCTCTTTGATGAAGGTAAGAAAACACAAATTTCAATAAAACTGTGGTTGTGTTTTAAACATTTAGCATTTTTATAGAATGGCCACTTTACAGTATGTTTATGTCTAAGTACATTAAGCTCAGCTTAACTTAAATAAGTGTGTAATACCACTGGCACCCATCCAATAACCTAGTGCATCAAAGAATCAGTGACAAGTATTTAAATCACTTTGTTGACCCAGCATAATGCTGGCTTGGTCAAAGCTGTGATGAAATAGGAGTGCACCTAATCCAGTAGTAATATTTTTCAAGAACAATAGTGGGATGCAAACATTCTTGTTTACTGTCATAAATGTATGAATTTGCCTCTGCAGCATTTGTGAAGCTGAGGCAACCCACGGCTGTTTGTGCCTAATGAGGTGTCTAATGTATCTGAGAACAGTCAGGCTTTTTGGTTTGCCAGCGAAACATTTCCATGAATCTTTGTCTCTTATGCACAGGAAGTAATGGAAGATGTTACAGGTAACAGAGGGTAAGCATCTGATGATGCAAGACTACATGTCAAAGCAGGAATCAAAAATGTCTAGTATCATGACATTTTCTGACACACTGTAGTGTCAGTTCAACAAAAAGAGACAAAAAACTGGTTCAGAAAGTTTTATATATTATAGGGGAAAAAGTTACACTCACTCATTTATATGTCATATGTCCATAGTGCTATAGGGAATCTGTACATAGTAAAAGAAAGATGTTGCTCTAAATGTTTACATCACAAAAAGTAAGTTTTAATATGAGTACAGTCTGACTCAGCGGCTTGAGGGGAACTGTGACCCAGGAGATAGTGTGCTAATCAGAAGGTCTGTGGTTTGATACTGAACCCCAGAGTTGCCCCCAATGTATCCATCACAGTGGATGAGTGAATGTTAGGTTAAGGTGTTTAGTGTAGAAAAGAAAAAAAAAAAACACACTTGTGTGAGTGGGTGAATGAGGCTTGTAGTAATAAAGCACATTGATTGCGTTTTCTTACTTTAAGCAGTTTTAATTGATTATAGAAGTGCTAAGTACTAGTCCATTTACCAGTTTCTTCTTTTCCAGGTAAAGTAGGAAACACCTACTTTCTTGACTTAAAGTTTGTACAAGGAAGTGCAAAGGAAGAAAACATGGATGAGCTATCATGATTAAAACCTCACATGCTGCTCTGCATTGTTTGGCAGAGTTATATTGTGCATCTGCACTAACATGCAACCCAATTCCAAAAGCATTGGGAAGATATGTCAACTCTATATAAGATCAGAACATGATGATTAGCAAATCTACCAAATCATATTTTATTCACAATAGAAAAATAACATGGAAATCATTTTAAGAAACGTATTGGCTAATTTTATATTAGATAGCAGCCACCTGTCTATAAAAATGTTAGGACAGTGTCTTCTTTACCACTGTGGAGTCTCCCCTCTTCTGTTAACAACGATCTGTAAATGTCTGGGCACACATTAGACAAGCTGCTGGACTTTTTTTTAGGAGGGGGATGTTGTCCCGTTTTTCTGTGTTACAGCTGCTCAACATTCATGGGTCTTCTTTATCATATTTTTTGTTTCGTGAAATTTTTGACTTGTCTGTTTTCCACTTTTCCATATTCACACATTGGTTTTTCTTTGCATGACAGAGCTTTAACTTGCATATGGATGGCATGGCAAACTGGGTTGACTGGCAGTGTCCTTTTAAGGCCATGCAGTGATTTCCATGACAGGATCTTGCCATTAACAATAATCATTTACAAACAGATTTTTAAGTTTAACTTCACAAATGTAATCATTTTCACTTTCATAAAGCTTCCTTTATGTAGAAATGCCTAAAACTTTTTTGCTCACTTACAGAAATATGAATAAAGGTGCACAAATTGCCTGAAATTCACAGTTCACATTACATTTCATGTGGAGTTTTGAGACTCTTCACAAAGCTCCACACATGTAACCTGTGTTCAGCTGCTAGTTGAAAACTGGGACATCTGAGCTTCCAGAACATTCCTTTGTTATTTCAACTTCAGTGTATATAGATGATAAAGTAGCATATGAAGTTTAATATATGATTTAAATATATGGTGGCCATTCTTCTGTTTGGAAAACAGAGCGTGCAGATGAAAGAAAACCATGGTCATACATCCCTGTGGCTCTGAAGCGAGTATATGCTAAATAATTTCATGTCCACTTTGAATATAGATATAATCCAGGTAATTTGGGATAATTACATCTGACACTTGCCATCTTACAATTCTCTGGTATCAACAGACTAACATTAATGTTTGCCTGATGACTAATAAACAGTTGGTATCAGTGCTCATCCTTCTCAAATTTTACTCAGCAGTACAGTTTTGAGACTGTCTTATTAAGAGAGTGCCTGCTGTTCCTGAACTATCAGCATTTTGTCATCTGAATTCATCACCAGGTTAACAGCTTTCTGCTGTCAGCTAAATACAAATAAAAGAGATAGTTCTGATACTGAAATACCAAAGTTAAAAAGTTGCCTGTAAACGATTACTATATCTGGTTTTAACATGTAAGTTTGTTAAAAAACAAAAAAACAAAAAAAAACCCATGTCTTACATGTTATACATATCCTCACATTACTTTGCATTTGTGTGTGCACCCATTTGTGAATTCTCCAAACTACACATTGTAAACATTTGTAGTTAGTTAGTTTAGTTAGTTGTAGTAGTTCGTTTATGCTTTTGAATCACAACATCCACATTTTTCACAAAAAGAAGTGCCAGCGTAGAAATTTAAGTCACGAACTGTGCACATGACACATTTCAGTAGTCAACATTGTGCACATGTTGGTGAATCAGAATCTTCGGCATGCTTTTGCTCATCATCTGCAATCTGCATACTGCCATGCCCATTTTTCTGTTTAAGGAAGCACGTTTACCTCAAGGTACAGTGAAGAAAGCCGTGCAGACTGTCCAACTGAAAAAACTAAAAAATTATGTCTGAGAAGGCACCTTTTTTTACCTACAAGTGATAATAGTTTTTTTTTTTTTTAAATTCAAGGCTCTGGCTTCAATAAATGTTTTATGCTCTGAGACAAGGACTGTGGTTCAGGTAAAGAAGGAAAAAGTTTGACATCAAACTGTGGTCTTACACACATGAGTAAATGTGAGATTTTCTTTAATTTAAGGAAAGGAAAATATCAAACTAATAATATTGATCAGTTACTCATGAACACTTGTTTTGTTTCATAAAGCCCTGAAATGACACTATACTGAGTTCGTGCTTGGCCGCTAACATTATAATGCTTCTATCGTGCTACACAGCCCATAGCTGTGAGTATGTGTCTGTAAACGTGTTTCTCCCTTAGGCCATAATGTTGTAAATTAGAATGTGTTCTGAGTCAACCTACCATGCTAAATAACAGTTAAATCTACTGTAAGTCAGCGTTTTTCAGACTCAGCAGCAGGGAATTTTGCTGAGAGGTCGCTGCTGTGGATATCTGTCAGAGATATCCTGTTTCCTAGATCAGCTTTAATGTAAACTACAATTAGGCTGACTTCAAGTGGACCCTGAACGTAGGACTGCTTGGCATTTGTTTATTTATTTGTTTGTAAGTCTCAATAAATTTTTTAAGCTGAAGTGAAAATGTGGGTAGTGCAGCTGAAAATCTTATGAAAGCAGAATCAGTAATGCTGCTTGTGAGATTCTTAGTAAGGTAATTCAGTGCTCAACAAGGTGTCACATTATGCAACACTGTGTTACAGATGTCCTGAGAATTGGCTGTAGGAATGACACCAGACTGGGACAAATGTAATGCTTCTGCTGTCAATTTGCCTACTAAAATTGGGCTCATTATAGCGTAACAGCCATCAAATCCACTGAATAGTTAATATCCTTTTCATTGTGAAGTTGTACAAATCCCTTTCTGTTTCACAGGCATGTCAAATGTGGCTTTAACAGGAGTAATGAAAGCAAAGCCCCCCTGCAAAATGCAATTATAGTCTGCAAATTACAAACTGTAATGATTCTTGAGCTACTGGGACAACTATTGTATTTCATTTGTAGATACCATGATTGCAGATGTGTCTTGATTTGGCACTTTCAAAGCGAGGGCTTCACTGGGAGCCTCTTTTTCCTTTTTTTATTGATCCCAACAAAGCAAGGATGCCTGAGGATGCCTCACTGCAAAAAAAAAATGAAAGGCGCTCTGTATGTTAGAGGTTCGTGGAAGTTCAGACAGAGTTCACAAAGCCTGCACAAAAGGGATTTTTAAGAAAACATGTGTCTCTGGGGACTACAATAGCAAGAACTATCCCAACGTGATTTAGATGTTTTTGTCACAATGTCACCAAACATATTTTTAAATCACAAGCCTGGTGACATTCTGTAGTTTGTTATTGTCAGTAAGAAATATTGATTAACGATTAGTACCCACTGCATCACGGTGGAGCAGTGGTTAGCACTTTTGCCTCACAGCAACTGGGCCCTGGCTTCAAGGGCCTTTCTCTGTGAATATTCTCCCAGTGTCTGCGTGGGGTCTCTCCAGGTACTTTGTTTTCTTCTCATAGTCCAAACACATGCAGTTAGTAGAGTTGGATTAACTGGTGAGTCTAAATTGGACACAGGTGTGAATGTGAGTGATTGTCGGTCTCTCTGTTTTACCCCTGCAACAGGCCTGTCAAGGGTGCACCCTGCCTCTCGTTGTATGGCAGCTAGGATAGGCTCCGACCACCTGCGATCCTAAAGTGGAAGGAAATGAAAATAGTTAACACCCAGTGGGTTCCGTCAAACAGCTTCCTTATCCTTACCAGCTTCCTATCGACAGATAGCCATTCACGATCACATTCACAACTATGGGCAATTTAGAATCAACAGTTAACCTAACTAGCATGTCTTTGGGAGGATGCTGGAGTACCCACGCAGGCATAGGAAGAACAGGCAAAGTCCGCAAAGAAGAATATTCAACCCAGGACTGGGGGTTTTTTGCCATGAAGTGGGACCACTACCACACCACTATACCGCCTTGTAGAGTGGAAAGGTGGTGCCACGTATAGAAAAAAGACTTCCCTCCATCCTAACCACAAAATTTTGCCCATTCAAAGCTGCACCTTTAGGAATATAGACTAATTTAATGTTATTATAAAACCTGCTCTAAAAGGTACACAAGGACCATCACACTGTTGGACAGTGTTTCACTAAAAGCATAGCTTTGTAAACCACTGACTTCACACTGAAAGAAGCTGAACTATGGCACATTTACTTTCAAAGCTGCTGAGCAGTTATGTTGTAAAAGTACTCTGAACTGCTTCCACTTACCTTCAGGGAGGCAGGCCGGCCCCCAAAGCAGTAGTAGAAAAAGCACAGGTGAAGTTGAACTACCAGGAAGCTACTGCAGAATATAGTGCAAATGCAGCTGATCCCAACAGATCTAAGAGTAGCAAAAAATGGTGCTCCACCAAATAACCTAACCTGAATATTGACATACAAATACTCTGACTCAGTGATGAAGAAAAAAAAGAAATAGTGTGTCATGTGATCAGAGATAACAGTGAGTCCAGCACAAAATAACTAGATTGCGATTGTTCTCAGTATGCAAATTATAAGTCTAATTTAAAGGCCTCTAATTTGAACCTCCTAATTCACTAGTATGCCCTCAAGGTTTTCTCTCGCTTCTTATTTCTAGTTACATAAATGCTTTTGAGCATTGGCTCAACCTAAGAGTTCCTAAAAGCCACACTGCTCTGCAAAGTGTAAGGCAAAATAAACCACTGCTTGTATTTTCTAGTTGGGGAGGACTACTCACATACTCATTGACTCAGTTTGGATTTCAGTGCCCTGATGAATGCGGAGATTTGGAAGTGTACAATTGCAATCTGAAGATCCCCCGTAGGCTTTGCAAAGCCTTTTGACCTTGTGGAGCAAAAGAATGAGGCAGAAGTCTCAGTGAATGTAATTACTTCGCTCTGAGCAGTTCCTCCAGCCTTGCATGTAAAGATTTATTTGTGTAAAGCGATTTTCTTTCGACTCACCCCAGCACATGTCATCAAATTTAACCGCAATATCTTTATCATTAGTTGCTTTAGAGCCAGTGAAGAAGCTCAGCTGTGGTATCTGGGGGATCAAAGTGAAATGGGGGGCGCAAACTTCCCTGGTTGCTCTTGACCTCACACTATCTCAATTAAACTTTGGGGCTTTATTGGCCTGCAGATTTGCATAATTTATGAAGTGCCCTCAGGAAGTTCCTCCTCATTATAAAGCATGTTATTATAGTTTATTAGGTTCAGAATCAGGGTCTTTGTGTGCGCTGCCTGATAACATGGCTTACACAAAACAAACTAGTGGGACACACAGTCTCTCTTTAATGTCTTCCATTAAGTTTAAGCATGTGTGACTCATACAGCTCCTTGAAACTCAGTGACCTCATCTTCAGGAGCGAGAAGAGAGTCTGTGAAGTTCAGTTTCTGGATGAGTGCTTGGTTCTTCATTTGTGTTGTGTTTCGGTTGTTGATAACATTTTGTAATATTATTATATTATCAGAACATTACCATTTCAGCACCATTTTCTACTCTACTGAGAGGAGCCAGTATTGCTTTTATTATTTGTATTTGCTGGCTGATTTTCATGGGTGCAGCTACACCCTCCCTCTTAGGGTTTGACTTATTGTCCCGTGTGAAAATGTCAAAAAATATCTTCATTTTGCCTGTTCTAACGAGGAGCGTGGTGTTAGGATTCCCGAACATCCTTGTTATTTACGCAAGCTAACAAGGTTAGGACAGAATTTAGACTCCTGAATGTCATGACGACTTTAAAGAACTGAATTTAATAAGCTCCGCTGTCAGGTTGGGGTGCAGCAGTGCATTTATATGCATGAATATGTATGTAAGCACCTCTTCCTAACGTTTAACGGATTAACAGCTGAGTCTGTTACCTGTTTTAGAATTGCCAGAGGAAGAAAGTTTCTGAATCTAATGGGGAGGAATTATTTATTGTCATTATTATTATCGTGAGCTGGGGGGAATGCCGTGCTGAGCTAATGTTAGTAACTAAAGTAAAACTGGTTTAAAATGCTGCACTCCTTTAGCCTACCATAATTACTTAAGATCAATTTACATATTATGATAATTTGTGAGTCATATGGCGCTTTCCTTGTTCGCTTTTGTGAATTAATAAGCTCCGACTGCATTGTTTGGGTGGAGGTGGAGATTCTTGACCCAGTCGATGGAGTCTGTGTCACTGTTGGTCCGTTCAGCTGACTCAGGTCTGCCCTCCCCACACCACCTTATCCTCTGTCTCCTATCTCGCTATCTCCTTTATATGCCCTCATCATCCCGAGGCCAATATATTCCCATTTACTGTGGCTGACAGTGGGTATGAACAGAGCTACAAATAGCACTGGGTCATTAAATGAGGGCAGAAGTAACCTGAAGGTGAGAACAATGAGCTTGTTGCTTGAAGGTTGCTGGTTTAAAATTTCTGACCAGGGAAACAGGACTCAACACTATCTTTCATTGCCCAGCTGTTTAAAAGTTACCATGTTTAGAAATTTGCTTACATATCTGACGTATATGGTCAGTGTTGAGATCATTACTCGAAAAATAATGTTACATAAGTATTATTATGAGAAATTCATTTCTTGCAGCACTTGTTTGATGACTTTTGTGTTACTCTGTAACATGGTGAGATGCATTGCCACGTAAAGGCATTTCCAGCTTTGTTTTTAAGTGTGACCTGCCGATACAAATTTTCTTTATTACTATAACATACACAGCATATACAAAAAAGCTACTTTTTTTAATGCAAAGTATTGTTTTCATGACAAAAGAAATCATTCAACATTACAATTCCCCCAAACTGCAGTAAGTTGCATGACCTCCACTGACTTTAACTACTGAAATAATAGATCATGATGACATTGATAGATAATGATAACAATGTATAATTAGGTAAACTTATAACATTTTCCAGTATAACCTACAGTGGCCTGCACACTTTGTCACATTACAGCCACAAACATGAATCAATTTTATTGGAATTCCACGTGAAAGACCAATACAAAGTGGTGTACACGTGAGAAGTGGAAGGAAAATCATACATGATTCCAAACATTTTTTACAAATAAATAACTGCAAAGTGGGGTGTGCATAATTATTCAGCCCCCTTTGGTCTGAGTGCAGTCAGTTGCCCATAGACATTGCCTGATGAGTGCTAATGACTAAATAGAGTGCACCTGTGTCTATTCTAATGTCAGTACAAATACAGCTGCTCTGTGACGGCCTCAGAGGTTGTCTAAGAGAATATTGGGAGCAACAACACCAAGAAGTCCAAAGAACACACCAGACAGGTCAGGGATAAAGTTATTGAGAAGTTAAAGCAGGCTTAGGCTACAAAAAGATTTCCCAAGCCTTGAACATCCCACGGAGCACTGTTCAAGCCATCATTCAGAAATGGAAGGAGTATGGCACAACCGTAAACCTACCAAGACAAGCCCGTCCACCTAAACTCACAGGCCGAACAAGGAGAGCGCTGACCAGAAATGCAGCCAAGCCAAGCCATGGTGACTCTGGACGAGCTGCAGAGATCTACAGCTCAGGTGGGGGAATCTGTCCATAGGACAACTATTAGTCGTGCACTGCACAAAGTTGGCCTTTATGGAAGAGTGGCAAGAAGAAAGCCAATGTTAACAGAAAACCATAAGAAGTCCCGTTTGCAGTTTGCTACAAGCCATGTGGGGGACACAGCAAACATGTGGAAGAAGGTGCTCTGGTCAGATGAGACCAAAATGGAACTTTTTGGCCAAAATGCAAAACGCTATGTGTGGCGGAAAACTAACACTGCACATCACACTGAACACACCATCCCCACTGTCACATATGGTGGTGGCAGCATCATGCTCTGGGGGTGCTTCTCTTCAGCAGGGACAGGGAAGCTGGTCAGAGTTGATGGGAAGATGGATGGAGCCAAATACAGGGCAATCTTGGAAGAAAACCTCTTGGAGTCTGCAAAAGACTTGAGACTGGGGCGGAGGTTCACCTTCCAGCTGGACAACGACCCTAAACATAAAGCCAGGGCAACAATGGAATGGTTTAAACCAAAACATATGCATGTGTTAGAATGGCCCAGTCAAAGTCCAGATCTAAGTCCAATCGAGAATCTGTGGCAAGATCTGAAAACTGCTGTTCACAAATGCTGTCCATCTAATCTGACTGAGCTGGAGCTGTTTTGCAAAGAAGAATGGGCAAGGATTTCAGTCTGTAGATGTGCAAAGCTGGTAGAAACATACCCTAAAAGACTGGCAGCTGTAATTGCAGCAAAAGGTGGTTCTACAAAGTATTGACTCAGGAGGCCGAATAATTACGCACACCCCACTTTTCAGTTATTTATTTGTAAAAAATGTTTGGAATCATGTATGATTTTCGTTCCACTTCTCACGTGTACACCACTTTGTATTGGTCTTTCACGTGGAATTCCAATAAAATTGATTCATGTTTGTGGCTGTAATGTGACAAAATGTGGGAAAGTTCAAGGGGGCCGAATACTTTTGCAAGCCACTGTATAACTGCACTAGATAAATGGTAAATGGCCTGTATTTATATAGCGCTTTTCTGGTCCCTAAGGACCCCAAAGCACTTTACATATCCAGTCATTCACCCATTCACGCACACATTGGTGATGGCAAGCTACGTTGTAGCCACAGCCACCCTGGGGCGCCCTGACAGAGGTGAGGCTGCCGGACACTGGCGCCACCAGGCCCTCTGACCACCACCAGTAGGCAACAGGTGAAGTGTCTTGCCCAAGGACACAACGACCGAGACTGTCCGAGCCGGGGATCGAACCAGTAACCTTCCGATTACAAGGCGAACTCCCAACTCATGAGCCACGATCGCCACGATGCTAGATAGTATAACTCTGATCTTTTCTCTTTTCACTCATCTCCATAATTTTCCTCAGACTGCTTAATCAGCCTGCTAGCTTGCGGCTGCTTCTGAGCACTATAGCTTTATATTTAGCCATTTTCTTTTCATTAGCTTCTTTAAAATGTCCATGTTCAGCTAGGTGAGGGTAATTTAAGAATGCTCTATGCTAACAACATGTTAGCCTGTTCATGTGAGCTCGCATATTTGCCTGTGCAGTTGTGCGCACCTTGTCCATTGTGAAATGGACTGGTTCATTATTGAAAATATATCATGCTCACTACCTGGTCACAGCTGAGAGTGCTGGAAATTAGCTGATTCCCACAAACTGTCATGAAACTCAATCTTAAAGAAGAAACATGTTATGAACACATAATCAACAAATACATTTTTTTTAAAAAGGGGGTGAGAAGCACTTCAGGAATATCACCACCACAACTTTACTGTAGAAACATGTACAGGTAGACATGCTACTAATTAGCTTATTTCTGCTTTAACTTATTTCTGCTTTTATTGCATGTTGAAGACCAGGCTGTTGCTACTTAGCTTGGCATACACTCACATTTAATTTGGTTTGATGTAAATAAAGTCATATAGAGTTAAGTGCATAAACATCCAAGACACAAAGAGGAAAAATAACACAATTCTTACTTTGAAGGTATGAGAGAGCAAGAGAAGAGGAAAGAGGAGAGAACCATTCCCGGACTATTGGCTGAGTAAAGTTATAGTATGTGTGGATACACAACTTTGTATGGTGACTCCCATGTTGTAATTCATTCTTTTTTTTTTTAATTATTAGAGCCATCCTGTTGTTCTATACTAGAGTTCAGTGTTTGTTGACAGAATATCCTTGAAGTCAGACACAATTCATGGTAGAGACATTTTTTAAAAATGTCAATTCCAGTGACTGTTATCGCTTACTTGACATCCCCTTAAGTTCTAACTCTTATACTTATCTCTTTAAAACAAATAATAGGCCAGTATCATACCATCTGAAATTGGCCTTTTAGAAAGTAGGAAAAACATCATCACCTAAGCTGAATTTCTCCTTGTTTGGTTGCAACTTGTTTATTGTAGGCAGGTGTAAAGACTTATGCAAGTTTTAGAGATTTCTAAGGCTGTTACTTTGTTACACTTATAGTTACTCTTGGGTTCTGTCAAACTCTCAAGACTGCAGACTGTGCTCTTACGAGAAAGTCAGGTCATCCAGGGAGAGTAGCGCAGCATTCCTGAATTTCCTCCAAACTGCAGTCAATGTTTCTCAACAAGAGCGGACTTAACGATAACCACAGTTTGTATGAATTTATTTCTGATATAGGGAAACGTCTACAACCAGTACTTCCAATCTCATCTCTTTTAATTGGAATGCCTAACTCCTAATAGCTTTTGAAAAACGTTAGCACCGAGGTCTACTTACATCAGCTTTCACGGAGTAATGAAAAGTACACCAGCCTTCGTGTCAAGTTCAAACTGATTTTCTTGATCAGACCACATTTTTATGACTGCGTCACTGCAACAATCATGCTTATTGTAGAGGTTTGCAGACTTTTTCTTTCAGCTGTACATGAAATGCCTGATTGTGTGATAAAGTGACCCAAACATGGCAACGGACTGAATGGTTAGGTAAATGTTTCTAGCTAGTTAGTTGCTGTGCAGTGAAATGTTTAAAGGTATTTCGAGGTAAAGAAAGAACGGTAAGAGTAAATGAGAGCTCGCTCATCACGCTTAAAGGTCACAATGCACTTTTTTAGCTCAGGCATCATTTATGTTAGATCCCTTGAGGTTATTACATTACATTAATATAGGTGAGGGGTTAACAAAAATCCGTTAAAAAAAGCCCAAGATTACGTGTTTAGCTGATATGTATCAGTTGAGCAAGCAGATTTTATTTCACCTCTGAGATTTCACATCACACTTGAATTGAAATTTGACTGAATTGCCCTATAGTATTAAAACTAAAGTTAATTAACAGAATGAAAAGCATACAAAGCTAAACCTCAGAGAACCAGAGCTGTGGCAGAGTTTTGACATTCCCACAAAGAAGACAAGGAAGCAGATTTTATGCATTTAGCTTCACTACTGTATCCTCGCTCAGTCCTCGCTCACAGAGGTGTCAGTACAAGTTTAAATAGATCTCTCCACCTTATGTCAGCCTGCTGGAGTTGACCAAAGTTGCTGTTTTGCTGATGGTCAAGCCTCTTTGATCATAAGACATGAATCGAGGGCCTCCAGTCCTATAGTGACTAAGCAGATATGACTCAATGAGGCAGAGAGTAACCTGACTCAGCTGAAAACAAAGACTCTGCTGTCATAACAATAGGAGCGGCAGGGAAAATTAAACATTTAGCTGACCAAACCCGAGGAAAACAGTGATGACAGCTACAGTAACACATCCTGAATAAAATGCTCTATACGCCCAGGAGACTGTCTTTATTTCACAAATTACCTTGTATAAAAAAGATTAAGTTACATGCCAGCAAAAGCACATCAGATCTGGGAATCCTGAGAGAACAAACCTAATGAATTCACACTATTTCCCTTACCAGCGTTTTACCCAATAAGGATACAACTTTAAACATTCAAAACACAGCACCATAAATAGAAATTTATTAGAGCAACAAAAAGATCCACTGTGTGGCCACAGGCAATCAAAAGGCATCAAGGGATGAAGTGAGCATGTGAGACGGAGGAGAAGAATGGTAAGTGAATAAAAAGACAGGGGTGGCTAAAGCACCCGGAGGTCAACAACAAACGCTTCACGGGCAAAAATAGAGACAGCTGTGCCTCAGGATATCAACTAATGAGCATGGAATGCACTTCTTTCAAGAATTCAGGAGCACATGTTATGAAGTCGAGGCCATAGGAGCGGGTGATGGTCTGTGGCAAATGATCATTATTAGAAAGACAAAAAAACCCATAATGAATAATCAAATGTTTTTTAAATGAGGGCTTTTATGCCAAAAGTACAGATGTATTTCGGGGAATGTTTTATTTCCAAGACTACATTAATCATAAAATAAGCACAACATCGAAAAAGCACAAGTGATCATCAAAGCCGCTTCTTGGCAGAATCTTCAGTAATGCTTTAATTATGTCCTTGACTTTCATGCCAGCAAAAATTTTGTGTGAGTATACTACAGTTTAGGGGGTGATCACCTCATCGCACTGCAAAAAAAAAAAAAAAGTTTGCGTACCCATGCCCCTTTTCTAAAATACACCACAGGCAGCCAATTTACGTTTACTTAAAAGATAAGGCCTGAACACAGCATTGCTGTTAATAATCAACTTCCCAGCAAGCTGCTGGCACTCAAACTTAAACCCAGTGAAAGTTATTGTTATAATTCTTTAAAATCAGTTAATTATACTGTGTTATTGTATCAAAACAGACAAAGAGAAAAAAAATCATATAACATCTGGGCACTGCAGGTTTTTTGCAAACATTGTAGGACAACAGCAGAAGTCTATGATGCAGGGATTTGGGATTTTAGAAGAGATATATTAAAGGTCTTTAACCATAATAACACAACTGCTGCAAGTGCATTTTATCTGCCAGTAATAGTGTGTTTAGTTTTGCAGTAGACTCAAAACTCAAATCCCTTCATTATTAATCTAAGCATGCAAGTGACTTCCACGGAAAAACAAACAAACAAAAAAGTTATTAGAAATATAAATGACACTGGCTGCGAAGAACTGAATATGTGACTCTTTACATATGCCTTATATACATATCTATTTTATCTGTTAACCCTACCTGGCCCCTGTTAGACTGGACTTGGTTCAGCTTTGTCTAATCATCTCCTATCTTAAATTTTTATTATATTAATTGATTGTCTTAGTTTACATTGAAACTATTTAGTTCAGCGTTATAATAATTAATGTACATTTTATGTATCTCATTGTATTCCATTAATAGCACTGGCAGATGATATAGTGATATTAACTGTTGCTCAAAATGCTAAATACTTGATTTTTGGGGGTATTTTTGAATGTAGGTTTACTTTTGATTTCCACTGATCATTGTTATTTTGTTATAAAAAAAACACAGTGGGTACCTTTAAACATTTCCAACATGAATACACATCATCATCTGATGTGTGACTTACAGTTCTGGTCAGAAGTTCAAACACTGGATTAACCAGTACTCGGAACAATGGGAAAGACCAATGACCTCCATGAAGATCTACAAAGGAGAAATGTAGATTTGCACAAGTTGAAAAGGTCTCTTGTGGTCATTTCTAAACAAATGCAGTTTCTAAGATCATCAGTTCAGTTTATTTGTTTGGATCTGTCACTACTTTGCAGAGGTTTAAAAGAAGATCCCAACTGTCCTCAGATGAGAGTAAATTGGGTAGGACATTAGCATAAACAAAGAGGGTGCTGACCAAGAAGTTTGAAAGTTTACACCTTCGAGCTCAACTCAGATTTACAGCTGCTAACATGCACCAAATGCCTTTAGTTTTTAAACTTTGTCAGGGAGACGAAGGTTAAGCTACAGTATCTGGCCACAATGACAAGAGGTATGTTTGGAGGCGTAAGGTGAGACTCAAACGCTGTACCTACTATCAAGTATGGTGGTGGTAGCATCATGCTCTGGGGCTGTTTTCTGTTACATTATAGCAGAAGGGGATTGATAAATGAAGAAGGATTCTTCAACCTTACCTCAAGCCAACAGCTAAATGATTGAAACTTGGATGCAATTCCAACACAACAAAGCAAAGCAATGCATTGTTCACAATGCGAGGTGGCTCACAGCTAAGCAGTATGATTTATTATTTGTCAGAAAGCCCAGTGGCTGGTACATGAAGGTGGACCCAAAGACACCAAAACAAGACAGCGATCAGATTTACAGATGTTACTGTAAACACTGGAGGAAAAAACCAAGGAAGCCCTGAGTAGGGAATCACTTGGCACTGCAACAGAGGGAGAGGTGGTTAAAGACGAATGAGGAGTGAGCACCAGAACACCGAGAGGAATGTTGGGTTGAAGGGCTTACTTGCAGGTGGAAGTCATTCAAGCTTGGTGTGGGGGATGCTGAGTGAGCGTTCAACAGGTGAGTGTGTTTCCAACCTTGAGTTACTGATGTTCCAGAGAAGACGGCAGGCAGGAGGACGGGCAGGTGAAAATGGTGAATATCCAGTTTACAGAAGTGGAACAGCGGAGTTGCTTGAGATTGTTGTCAAGAGACCAGTGCGTAGGTGGTAGACTGCAGGATGGTAGTGAAGGCACGATGAAGAAAATACGGACACAGGGAAACGTGGTAAGTACAACCACTGATAGCGAGGCACAAGAACAAGGAGCGTAGGGCCTGGTTACCACCATAGGTAGATGACGGGCTGGCAAAGAACTGATGGTTCATCTAATTGTTGTTCCTTGTTTATTTGACTAAGAAATTAGTCGTCAGGAACATCCCTAATTAAACTTTCATAATTACCATGACATTCATGGTCATAACGAGTGAATGTAAAGTTCTGACAACAACTATAGGTGGTTATTTAATGTTCTTTTTTGTTTATTTGTTTCTTTTTCAGATGTGTAGCCAGCATTTATTGTATTTACACTGCAGAAAAGAGGTAACAGCAGATAAGGTAAAGCATAAGGGACAGTGTTAGACTATGGTTTCACATATGAAACCATTTACAGCTCTGTGGTAAGTGAGGAAAATAATATTTTTTATTCCACAGCAGTAACTCCTTGATAACTTTTACTCTGTAAAGTGCTTTTTGCAAATTCATTAAAAAATACCAATCAAATCACATCGTTTCGCAATGCAATGGTGCCATTTGTTTCTATTAAATAGATTTTAATTGTGCTTGTCTTTGAAAGATGAACTGTACTGTTGTGAAACTGCTTCATATTGTATTTGCACTGCTACAAATGGCTGTGAAAAACACGATTTTTCATGTGTGTAGACGACATCCTTGGGGTTGAAATTAATAGTGAGAGCACTGCTAATAGATTGTCTTGTGTAACCCTTTGCACTCTGCTGTGCTACTAGGTAGACTGCACACACAATGCCACCAGTTCTCATAAATTCCCAGCCGAGGGTGAGAGTGAACGTTGACGAGGACTGAACCTTTATCTGAGAATGATAAATCCCTCTCCACTGCCACACAGAGGATCACTGAGGAACCTTGAGCTGATTTATCGAGCTCAGAAAAACAAGGAGAGTGAAGAAGCTGTCCTCTGGCTTGATATCGCTGCCATTCTTCATTTGGGTGACGTTTCACTCAACCCTTGAAGAAAGTCCCAGGGAATACTAGGCTTGCTGTTTTAAGGAAAATTTTTGTGGCATTTCTGCTTCATAAGATTCTGTTTAGAGACAAAATAGGAAGAGAAAGGAAGCTTGAGAGCGATAGGAGAGGGTCATAGGATCCATTCAAAAGCCATGACATTGGAAACACAGGTTCTTATTTTTCTGTTGTTGTTGCCATGCCTCTGTGCAGAATCTGTACACATACAATATACACAATACTGTGCACAGATCTTGGATCACCCCTCATTTCTTCATATTCTGCTTCCAAGGAGCCAGACTTTCATGTAATTTTTTAATCATCTTGAGTCCTCCAGGCTTTCCGGAGATCATTCAGAGTTTTTCTTTGGACACTGGCTGTTTTTTCAGTCATTTTCAGTCCAGTCCTTGTACCTTCTCATTTTCAAATGAATGATTTTTCCTTTTTAAGCCATTTAGCTCCGACCTGTGAATCAGTCAAGCATCAAAAGAAACCCAAGTCATCAAATTAAACAGTGCCTACATAATAAGTTCAACTTTGCAAAGAACCTATTTCAAATTTTATCTTTAGGCACTTTTTCCTTTAGTTGCGAACATGCATAATTTGTGAGGAAATTGGACAAATGGAGGACAAAGGGAGAAGTAGCACGCTTGACAAAAAAACATTGACAGAGGATGAACTGTACAGCTGTGAAAATCATGTCTTTAGGAAACAGCAAAAACTCCAGCAAGATCTGACACAGGACCTGAGAGATGCATCTGGCGCTTCAATTGATCCATCTATTGTTTATCAAAGGCTCATTTTAAAGGCTGTAGAAGCTGAAGTATGCTGAAATCAGTAGCAAAACACAGAAAAGTATGATCAGAATTTGATCCACCATGCAAATGCATCTGGAAAGCATCTGATTGGCAACAGCTTCAATTTTCAGCATGAAAATGATTCTAAACACACTGCCAATACCGTAAAAGCACCCCTAAATAGAAAAACACATAATGGGGCAGTCATGGACTGGCCTCCCCAGAGCCCAGACCTCAACATTATTGAAGCAGTGAGATCATCGTGACAGAGAAAAGAACAAAAGACAGCCAACATCCAAAGAAGAGCTTTGAATGTCCTTCAAGAAGCCTGGAGAACTATTCCTAAAGACTACTTAAAGAAATGACAAAAAAGGGAGTTCAAAGGTATGTGCCTTTCTTCAGTTCAAGCTGTGCGCCACGTTATTGTTTACATGAGATGATTGCAGAATGGCAGATAGAGACAAAATACTGTTAATCTGACTATCTTGAGTTTTTACACGCTTACATATACACACACAGTTACTGTCCCTCCATTTAGAAAGGCAGAGGCGTCACGGTGTAATTATTTTACGTGTAGTTGTTTTTTTTTTCCTGTGTAATAATATTCAACATTGCTGTCAATACATTTTTCAAAAATGCCTCTCTGTGCAAAATGGGTTCAGAAACATAAACAGCTGTGGGATACTGTTTGTCCGTGATTTAAACCGGGGGAACAAATTACGGCAGGATCAGCCTGATATTATTTGTATCCCGCTGTAACTTTACTGCATAAAGAGCTAACATGTCCAAAATGTCAGGAGTAGTTAGTTATTACAAGAAGTGTTTGTGAACTAAAAATCAAGAATGTGGGATACTGTTTGTCCGTGATTTGGAGAGCCCAGCGCTGCTCCCGACAGGGAAAACCAATTCTGCAGGGGAGACCTACCTTGGCGCTTGTGCAGGTGACGCCAAAGGGAAGATATGCTTCACCATATTTTCTAGTCTTTGGCTTGAAAGGAAGTTGGTTTGGAAACATATTTGGCGATGCTTCATCTCCTGCTTTGCGTTTGTGTGGGAGCCCCGTCAAAAAACCTGTCCATTATGCTAGCAGTGTCCAAACGTTCTTTTTTTTTTCTTTTCATACCGCACCCCCCTGCTATGGCTCTGCGCGCCCCCCTAGGGGGCGGGCCCCACACTTTGGGAACCTTTTGGCTTACATCAAGGGTAGCAGTGAAATGCTCCTAGTACCACTAAGAACCACTTTGGACTTTACCTTCCACATCTGCTCCAGTGGTTCCTTCAGCTCCCTAGTACTATTTCCTTGTGCGCCTTCTTCCTGATGTTGCTGTCTCCAGGGACTGCGACATCTATCACACTGTGATGTTCTGTTCTTGTATTCTGTTCCCTGTGAACCACCACTCTGTCTGGTTGGTTTTTTGGCAGCTGCTTCTCTGTCTGGAACTCAGTCCCACAGGATCTTAGCCCTGTTGTTCTCAACCACTTTTGGTGGCATGTCCCATTTTGTCCTTGGGGAGAATCCCAGCCACTTGATTGTGCCTCTCCCAGCACACACCGACACACACATATACAAGTATCTATAGCTGATAAAACAAGCTATAATGTGACTTATTTCTGAGTACACACATTGTGCATTGCTACACCTGATCATAGGGTTCCCCACCCGCTAAATCCCACTTTAACCCCTGGATATATATGCAGATATACTTTTAAGACGTTGGTGCCCTAACTAAAAGTAATAAAGCTACTCTGCAATAATGAGCTTTCTGAAAAGCTGTGATCTGCCAGTTTGGAACACCAGACAGAAACTCCTAAGAGTTCTCTGTGAACTAAATTAATTTTGATGTCAAATCAGTCGTCAACAGGTATATATGCATTGATAGTTTTCTTGACCCACTGAGTCAATAACTACCACTGTTTACAGCTGTTTAGTATTTAACTTCTGTTGTCAGAATAAAATTTTTTCCACAAATTTTTTTCTGGAAGGTAGAGCAAAAAAGAACATGATACATATATATTTGTCTAAACTGATTGTCTGTCTCTATCACCTGAGTTAACTTCTCAACCCCAAATCATCCAACCCTAACTACAAACCCGAACTTCACCTACAACCAGCATTCTTTTGAGGCGCAACATTTGGATATAATGATACTAATGATATTCTATCACGGGGAGAGAGACTGTAGCTACGTCAGCCATTAGAGAAAAATTCTCTGTCAGCTTGTCTTTTGTATTTGCTTCTTTTAGCCCTTTATGCAACTTTATGCAAAGTTCATAGCTGTTCTACTAAATGTAAAAGCAGACTTAAAGCAGGTAAATCAGGTTGAAGGACAATGGAAAGATACATCTAGAACATTTACATCACAAAATCAGTGCCTCCCAGAAGACTCCAAACATTACAGATCTATCAATGTAAGAGTTCTCGAGGTCAGATATTTCTTTCATAGACAGTAAAGTTTTGTGGAATCTTTCTCTGGATTCATTACTGAAAGCCGGACATCCAGCACAGCTGTTCTGCTACCAACCCAGACACATGACTAAATAATTAATTTTTACTTGTGTCAAGGTCTGGGTGAATCGCCATGTTTTCCTGCTGCTGTTGTTGCCTGAAATATGTTCATTAAAAACATTCTTTACCATGCAATGAGAATATTTTCAGTCTGAGTCGAGAAAGAGCGAAATTCTTACAGCCTGATGCACAGTCTGAACCAATTGTAAACTAGAATGGCATTCAGACTATTGCCTTTGGTGGAGGCAATAGTCCACAATGATATACAGAGCCTTGCCACGTGATTCATTTATGGATAAAATATCAGCATTATTGGACAAACACACATTTTCCTTTTTGTTGTATTCAGTGATGGTAAAACGCCATAAAACTGTTCTTCAAAATGTTTCCATGTTACTGAAAACACTTTTGCGATAGACAAGGCTGGGATTGAATATCAGCTGTGGTAGTTTAGCTGAATGAAAAATGAAATGAAAAAATCTGCGGTATTGGAAATAACTTCAAAGTTTGTCATAAAATCTAATGGTCGACTATCCACTATAGCAGAACCCAGCTTGATCCAACGACTCTAACAGCACTTCCTGTGTGAAGATAAACATTGTGCTACGGTGCTAACTGCAGTTCACTATATGAGGTATCTGGTGTGTAAATATTTTGTGGGGTTTTTTCCAATGATGACCTTGAGTTAATTTTATTTGACTTTTTAACTCCAGGGAGCACTTTATGTGCTTTGTCACATTTCAGGAAGCTCCATTTAAATCCACTGAAGACTTTATTATTTCTGTCATAAACGCAATGCTTTCCAAAGCCTGTAAGCAGTTTTTAAGTTGTAAAGTGTAAGTGTATATTTTTATGGAACAACTGTCAAGTAACATTAAGCAATATTAGGGTTGTCACAGGCCTTGAAACAAGCCTTCACAGGGAGGTAGGTCAGCATTGCCTCTTAAGACAGAGGAAGGTATCTCTTTACCTTAAGGCCCTTGTGTTCCATGTTGTGTTCTTTTGTTATTTCTCCCACTAATCACTGTGACACCAGTGGTGACACAGCTGGCAATCATTTGTCTCCAAGTGACCTTTGGACAAAAGCAGAGTGATGTAGTTACACTTCAAACCGTGTGTACATCCTTGTATCCAGGTTTTAAACAGAGTGGACGGATACACAGATTGATTCCCTTTTAAATTTCACTTAATCAATGCATTACTAATGTAGCAAAGTTTTCTACTTTTTAATACGAGACAAACAAATTTATGTATTCCCTTTTCATTTGTGTCCCTTGGTGATCAACATGAAAGCAAGGCAGTGATGTATATGTGAGATATGGGAGGGATAACACTGATTTATTTGGAGATTGCAAGATTTTTTTTGAGACATACAATTTTCCTTCAAACACAGTAAATTAAATGGTGAGTGAGTTTGTTATTTTTGTTGTATTTTTGGCTGAGGAACCAGTGTAAACGCGAGATTGAGTTCCTTGAAGCAGGTGCGATGGAAAAATGAGGATAATTTCTGCCGGTGTCTGGTTTTGCCCCAACAACACCAGTTTGTTCAAATGTAGCCACACATCTTGGTTGAGAGTGATGACGAACGAAGAGAGACAGGGAACATGAGGCTGCTCATGAACAGCTTCAGTTTGGAGCGTTTCGATTGAATCTACCTGCATCATGGGCTCGAGCCGGAGCACCTTCACCACTAAACATATCTGACACCTTAATGGCGACGGCAGACGGGCATGTTTGTTTAGTCTCTGTAAGGAAGACAATTGTTTTCAAATTGTCTCTGCACCTGTCTGCTGCATTGCTCCAGTCAGCTGTTTGCTCTACCCCCCCTCCCATCCCAGACAGCTGCTGTGAACGCTTGGCCTCAGCTGAGAGACGATTGGCCAGATGCAGATCCATTAAGCAGTAGTCATACCAGTATTCACGCTTACATTTGTTAGCTTTCCACTTTCATATTGCACATATTCAGTTTACAATGATAGCAGTAGCAGCTACAATTAACCAGATTTCATAGCTGTACAGTAGATAGCAAACAAATGAAACTGATGTCAGGCGTTGTTCCTAATAAAAGCAAGTCTCACAACTGTGAAACCATGGTAACACTTCCGAACGCTGATTTAGATTGTTATTTTCTGCAATTCTTTTTAAATGCAGTGGTAATGCTGCCCTGTTGCAGTCACCTGGAGCAGCAATCCTACAGCAAACCTTCTTATAGTGCAGCTGTATAAAGATGAGTTTTATGAGTATTTCCTGCAGACCGTTAAATTCCCTCTTTATCTCTAGATTCGCTAGACATTGGAGATCTTTTTTTTTTTTATCCTTGATCTGCAGAACCGAGCTCTAAGATGATGTAAAAAAAAAAAAAAAGCATTCCTTTGAAATCAACCTATTGCACGTGTTTCAATAGAAGCACATATGGAGAGATTATTTGCAGAAAAACACGCAAGTGGTGGTCAGAGTTTGACTGATTGCTCTTAAAGAAGCTCATAAAAACTCAAGGACAAGTGTCTAAAGCCTGAACTGCTTTCACGACCTTGATGCCAGCTGGATTAAATTGAATTTGTTCTTTTCAGTTCCACTTACTCCATCTCACACAAACGCTCATAGTCCGTCGGTGGCATTGATAAGATTATTTATGAAAACCATTTATTTTGTCATGACTTAATCAGAGGCAAGATTAGGGATGGGTATTGATAAGATTTTCACGATTCCGATTCCATTTTCGATTCTGTTTAACGATTCGATTCTTTATCGATTCTTTATCGATTCTTGTTTTTAAAAAAGGAGAACACTAAGGTCGATTAGCTTAGAACTTTGTTTTATATCTTCTCTTTGAACAAGATAGAAATTTAGGAGTAACATGGCCTTACAAACCCAACAGTGAGATCTTAAGAGATCCACAGCCTACGGCTCTTCGATGGGGTGTCACAGGGTCCCCAGGAAAAAAAATTGTAAATGTAAAATAATAAAATAAATATTCTTCTGCAGCAATAACAAAGTATAACATAAATTATTCTGTAGCAATTACACAAGAATATCCAGTAATGTCCCTGCCTACAATTAAACACATTCAATTACCGAAAATCGGGGGCATCTGCTGTGGCAAATGGGTGCAAGCCTTTTATCACAAACTTAGTCACTGCTCGGTGACATTCGTCTATCCTGGCCTGAAAGGAGATGCTAACGGTAGACTGCAGCGAAAACTGCCAGCCAGACTGTCTCTCTCATCATGGTCACCTAAATGCAGCGCACAGTAATGGCAGGTTTTGTAATAAGGCAGATCGCACTAACATAATATGCACTGTTAGCTGATTATTTACCTGCCGCATTAACGGGAGAGGACGTGCAAACGTTACCGCTGCTGCTGGGTTGAGATTCACGAGTCCGGAGCGGAATTAAAAACACGACATTCATTTAAGGTTATCGCGTGTTTTGTGAGCAAATGCTTCCTTCCTCCCTTAAATGAAATATCTACTTTGCAAGTATTGCAAGTTGCCCTGTTGTCATCCGTTCTCGTAAAGTATAACCAAACTTTTGAGCGTTTGAGCCGCTTAGGCGCCCTGCCAGGTAAATGACGCTCCGCAATCGTGGTGACGTCATTCGGGACGACTGGAATCGATAAGGGAATCGTTTGCAAAAATGGCAAACAATTCCAAGGAATTGAAACAGTAGGAACCGGTTCTCAACAAGAACCGGGTTTCGATACCCATCCCTAGGCAAGATAATTGCACACACCCGTGATTAGCAAAAATACATGCAGTGAGATGCATGCCTACAAGTGTGCTTCTCCACCACACTAGGCCATGCAAGGCTATTGTGCCTTGCTAAAGAAAAATAACATTGAGCAGATATATATACGCTTACCAGCCACTTTATTAAGTACATTTGCCTACCGCATTCATAGTGGCACAGGTTCCACAAGGTGCTAAGTCTTAGCCTAGAAGAGTTTGGTCCATGATAGCATCAAACAGTTGCTTCAGATTTTTTGAATACAGATCCATGAAGCAAGCCTCTTGTTACAACACATCAGGTTATAGTGTTTAAACAATGGCCAAAATCGTTTGAAATAAAACTTATCTTGACCACGCCTAAATTCCCTGAGTTGCTGTCATTTAATTGGCTGATTAGATACTTGCATTAATGAGCAGCTGAAAAGGTGTACCTAATAAAGTGACTGGTAAGTGTGTGTGTTTATTTCAGTATTTATATTCCATTTCAACGTTTGCTTTTGAGACCAATAATTTATTTATATCCAAATCTACAAATGCCACTCTCTATTAAATATACATGTAATAGCTTTGTTTACCAATGCAGGCGATGCTGTGGCACTGGTTGTCTATTTCAGAAAAGTGTCATCCGCTCACAACAAAGTTAAGCAACATTATATATGTAATACTATAGTGTATAAGGGAATGAAGCTCAAGAGTATTGCCAGTGGGTAATGAAACACAGTGTCTAGAACAACACGAGTTCAAACAAAACTGCCAAAATCTCTTGAATTTTTGCAAATGCTTTGCTCATCGTCCCTGAATATATAATTACCGACCAACTCAAATGTGTTGTGTGTTGGAGGAATATCGCTAGCTGAAAAACAGAATTGTGAACAATTTTATCTCTGCTCTGTTTGTGCTGTGGCAGTAAAACTAACCAGTCACATTCCAGTGGGCGTAGAATGGCTATTGCGAGCACCAGCAGAATTCCTTGTGACCTGGCCAGCTGATTGGCCTGTAATACGACAGCAGTGTTAAAAATGCATAACTGGTAAATTACAAGGCAGGTACAGCCACAGAGTCCAACCCTGCTTTTGACTTAACCGCTGTGATCGCCAGGTCACTGGTCACGCATTTATGCACATCAACACACAGTAACATTATTAGTGCTTTACTGAAGTGCCATAAAACCACAAAACATCTTTTGTTATTGTATGCTAATGCACAAGGACACTGAAATCGTATTCTCTACCAGGGCCATCCTTAGTACACATTCAGTAACAACTACCCTTCCTGAGTCGATTGCTCAGTCTCGCATTCCTGGCTTGAGATGTTTGCCCACCAGGCAATAACAACATGTAGCATTATGTAGTAATGGAGCATGTGACATGTTCTTCATCAGTGGGGGGAGTTTACCCAGTTGTTGTGAATGTTTTTTTGTTATTTTGCCAGGTTAGTATTAAAGTTGATTTTACAAAGTCTGTTCTTGACCTTCAAAATGGCCGTGGACAAAGTGTCTCATTGCATCATGACCTACGTTTTTAACATTTGACAGCAGTAAAAAATATTTTAAATGTAATTCTTTTAAGACTGAAATTTGTGTGATAGTAGATGTTTTTCTCTAAAATCAACTCTGGTAAATCCTAAAAATACACTCTTCCTAGCTGTCTGAAATAATTAATTAGGGTTTAATCACCCATTCATTAATGCCAGATGGGTTATTTAAACATTCTAATAGAGCTGTAGTTCAGAATTCAGTATAGACAATTATTATGGGACGATGATGTTGACTTGCCCCATATTGTGAAGGCATAAACAGCATGTTAATAGTAGTTAAGCTAGTCAGTAATTTTGCCGTTTCAAATCCATCCATCCATCCATCTTCTGCCGTTTATAGAAGGCAGCATCCTAAGCAGAGAAGCCCAGACCTCCCTCTCCCAGGCCACCTCCTCCAGCTTGTCCAGGGGAAAACCAAGGCACTCCCAGGCCAGCTGAGAGATATAATCTCACCAGTGTGTCCTTGGTCTGCCCTGGGGCCTCCTCCCAGTGGGACATGCCTCAGTGGGCATCTGATAAGGAGGCATCCTTGTCAAATGCCCGAACCACCTCAACTGGCTCCCCTCCACTTGCACCAGAGAGGTGACGTTCCCTGTCCCAATTGCTAGTCTTGGTAGCCAGGGATCAGTCCGCCTCTGCTCCTGGCCACCACCCAGCACACATTGCTTTCGACCCTAACAGTGTCTCCTGTGGGTGGTGGGCCTGCAGGACGATGGGCCCATGTTCCTTTTTCAGGCTGTGCCCGACCAGGCAAAATGGTATAAGGCCCGGTCACCAGACGCTCGCCCTTGGGCACCCCCCCTCTCAGGCCTGCTCCAGGGCAGGGCCCCTGTAACCCTATCCTGGGCAGGGTGAACTGTTCCCTTAATCTTTCACTCAAAGAGGTCTTTTGAATCGCTCTTTGTCTGATCCCTCAGTTTGAATTATGAATTCAGCATTAGTATCACAATAAATATGCTATTTTTGTCCTCCCATCACATAGTTGTAATTTCCAAGCAGCTCTATCTGGTATAAATTCATCGAGTGTCTCAAAAGGAGCGGACATCAGTCACATTGCGCACATAGATATTTGCTCGAAGCACTTTTTGAAACCAGTTCACCAGCAGTTTAATTTTGTGCAAGCTTGAGTCCATTTGCAGTATATTGCTGCCTTCAGAAACGAGCAGTGCAGATGATTGGCTCTTACATGTTCACACCTGGTTGAACATGGTTGGTTTGACATTCATCTAAGGCTAATTGTGTGCCTGATTTTGAATAAAACTGATAAGAACATTAGGACACAGCATATCCCGCAGTTGAACTGTCTCTATGACGAATCAGTTAGCGGCATTTTAAAGCCTCTTAAGTGCGAGGAGAAAGGGAGAAAAATCTTTTCGTACAAGAATAATATTTTCCCGATATTTAATTCATTCTCATAATGTCTTCACTACACATCATGAGTCACATTCAATCTCAAGACATGAACTCATAAGCCTGTTATGCACCACCACCTGCTGAGCTTCTCAATTAATTTTGCCACCTTTTGCGAAATCACATCAGTAGAATTAAGTCTGTGCAGATATGCAGTTAAAAAAGTGAACACAGTGTTCAGCCATCCTCCGCTTTGCCCGCGATAACGCCACAATTTCCCCCCTTAAAATGAATCCAGCACAAAGAATTACCCGCAGTGTCATTTTCCCTGCATGATCACACAGATTTCCCTATCACAGGTTTTTGCAAAAAAAATGTATCAGTTTATCTTTGCCATGTAGAGAGGAAGTTCTTCACCAGTGATGCTGCTGTCAGCAGTGCAAACAAAAGAAAAGCTGATTGCAGGGCAGAATTATCTAGATTACCTGTCTCTTTTAGCATCCAAAGATATCATAGCGCCAGAGAACAGAGAAAGGCACTTGCCTTGCGCGCACTTGTTTATAAGATAATATCTTTTTACGATAAGTCCCCATTCCCAAGCCCCGCCCCAAACAATATAAATGTATATGAGGGAAAACTAGGGCAAGCCTGAATCAGAATTTCAATAGACCCCATTTTTGTTTAGACTTGCAATTTTGCAGTAAGCACCACCACGCTGAGAATATCAATCAAATGCTCTTACTCTTACGTCTCCGAGATGTGTTTTGAGAGAGACGCCAGGCTGCTCAGTGGAGGTGGCACCACTGAGAATATCGACAGTAATCACAAGCAGAGGCAGATGTCACAGATTGTTATTTTATTTTTTTGTGCTACATGAATTATTCCTCTGATATAAAGTGCAGCCACTCTGTCACCTCTCTCTCCCCCACACTGCTATGAACACCTCGACATTTCCAGGACCTCTGCGACCTCGCCATGCATTAAAAGGCAACACTAACTGCTGTTCTGCTTGCTGATTCACTTGCACAGTTTTCACTGGAATGATGCTCGTGGATGTTTGGCAACAGAGGGCAAAAATAGGAACAGGGCGATGATGGATCGTAAAGTATTTGGTTTATTGAGCATAATGGCGCTACGTTTATAGGGAGAATGGTGGACCAGTGAAACAGGAGTGTCAGCTGTGTAGTTTAGACACCATGAAATTCCCAGCTACCTTTAGGGCATTGCATATCTGCAGGTAGGAAGATTTTGTACACACACTGGCAAAGAATAATAAATGCGAATGCTGTGAAATGAGGGGGTCAAAGCCATAATGGCTTCCAATTAAGGCACTCTGACGGTTCAAAGTCAGAATTCAGGAGCTCATTGTGCTGGAGTCCAATATTTCATTTAATTGCAGTGTGGTTTTACTTTCAAAAGAAATTAGACTTTTTTTTTTTCTTAAGATGTCAAGGAAATATTTTTAGGTATGATAGCCACGTACTGTGAAAGCTCCATTTTTTTGAGGTATCAGCTAGAGCTTGACATGCATTCCTGCCACTTATGGTTGCCTTAGCTCGAATAAAATGAAAAGAGGCTTGTGGGTGCACAAAGATGTGGGGAATGTTAAACCAGCAGGCAGCACAGGTTTGCTTGCAACCCCACAGAAGCATATTTAAACCCTTACAGCTGATTGACTCCGGGCTCAGCCTCATTAGTGGGTTTGCAGAGGAAAGTTTCATGCAGGTTGGGTGGGGAGCGAGTTTCACAGAGCATGAAGGCCAAATACGCCGCATCCCATGACAATACCAAGGACACCGTTCTGCCGGCAGCAGAACCAAGACAGAATCCTTGGCTCATCTAAAATGCTGTTTTCACGTAATGGGAGTGAGCTGAAAACAAATAAACCAAGCTGATAATGAGGCTTTCCCTCAATTTCTGTGACATTTTTCCAATAAGAATCATCTGTGCTTTTTAATAGACAACAAACATCTGTGCTGCTCAGTACAACAGAGTCTAATTTGTCTGGTAATTGTTGGCCGAGGGCGGAGTGAGCTAACCGCAGTTTTTGTCAATAGCTATTAAAGTTCTTAGAGATGTAATAAAATGGTTATTCATTACAGTACGCACCACTCTCATAATTCAACTGCTGATATAAGAAGCAAGTTAGAGAGCAGCTTCAGAGGGCTGCTTGCATAGCTGTGGAGACCGAGCCTGGTTACATTTCAGAGACAATAACAGATGGATGGTTTTATTGCTGCTAAGTTTAAAACAACCAAATAAACCTGTTGTAAATATCTAGATTAAACAGATTTTTTTTTTAATAAAAACTGAAGATATTTTTTTCTGCACATCTAGCTGGAACATAATTCATTATTCAGTTTTAAATGTATACAAGGATGTACAGCTGTAATGCGCAGCTGTAATGTATATAAAGCAGTTGCCATCACTCCAGCAGTATAGAAGTTTATTCAATTAGCTGTTATTCTGATGCCTTGCTAATTAGAGAGGAAAATAATTATACTCAGTTGACATCCTTTGGGGGCACCTTTCCACTCAACTTGATCGTAGATGTGCAAATTAAAAAAGATAGACCCAGAACGCAGCTAAAAACTCAATTATCTCCTGCGACTCAGTAGCAAGAAACAGGTGGACATGAGCAAATGATATCATGCCCTATCCTTCTATAGTTAAGCTCTTATCCTTCACCGACAGACTGTGATAGTTTGTCTACGCTAAGTTTCTTTCCATTTTAAGAGTTTTGTTCTTTTTGATGTTAGCCAAAATGCTTTTTTTTCTCAGAAAATGAGGGAAAAAAGTGAAGGGGAAATGCTTTTTGTGGCATACAGTGATGAAGCTTATGTGTCAGTTCAGTTAGGAACATCTTTAATCAGTCATCTGCCTGCTTTCCTGGGCATTAGTCTCCGGTTCTGTTCGCTACATCACTTCCTCTTTCCTATGCTGTCAGTCTCAATACAGTTGACCCCCGACTATTTGTGGTTCGGTATTCACAGGTTTACCTATTTGCATTTTTTTTCTGTGGAATGTAACTCCAAATTATTTGTGGAAAATTCGCCTATTCGCAGATTTTTTCGTAGAGCATGTGTTCGCTACGTATTTTCATTCTATCCACACGAGTGTTCGAGTGTATGTAAGTCATATATTTTCAAGGGTAATGTTGTAAGATGGCTTTGAAATGATATTAAAGTGTTTTAGGTTGATAGTTTAAGGTATTCTTGATGTTTGAACTATTACAATAAGCACTTTTAAGCATTTTAAGAGGTTTCGTTTTTCAAATTTTAGCTATTCACAGGCGGTTGTGGTCAACAACTCCCACAAATACTGGGGTTGACTGTACTGTTGTCCTTACTCTAGTTCAGTCAACTTCTTGCCAACCTTCTTTGGGTCAATCAGCCTTGACTTTGTGTACTTTAAATCTTTGCCCTCAGTCATTCTCCCTTGCCATCCACCTCCTCCCCACCTTGGCCTCAGTCTTCATCCTCACCACCCATCTACACTCCAGGGGGGTCCTATCCTAAATCCTATCACCACTGGGAGTCCATTCTGCCATGATGGGTTCTTCGCTATCTCAATAAATCATGTTCAAATTCTTCTAAGTGATCTTTTTTTATGAAACTGTGAAAAAGTATTTTCACCCTTTCTGGTTTCTTAGTTTTTATGTATTTTTCACACTTAAATGATTTAGATCATCAAACGAATTTAATTTAAAAACTGCATTTTATATTTCTTCCTGTTATCGTTGTCTAATATTAAAATTTGCTTAATGATTTGAATCATTTAGATGTGACAAATATGCAAAATGCTAAGAAATCAGGAAGAGGGCAAATACATTTTCACAGCACTGTAGCTTTTTAAGAGAGGACCTTGAGTGACAAAGTGATCTGAAAAATGAATAATTTTTCTTTTCAGGTGTTAATTGATGGACTTCATGGCTCATTGTGCAGTGTTTGATTCAAGTAAGTGGTTAGAAAAAAGGAACTTCATTAAAAATACTGTAATGTAAGCTGTTATCATCCACACATGAACCAAAAGAATGTGATTTTAGCTGATGGTAGTTTTTGCTGACATTTTCTAAGATTACACCAATTCATGTGGTTCTGAACAAAAGGACGAGTCAAATAAATTAGCTTCTTTTCAAAATGAGGAATGAGCTATTTTTAAAAAGTTTTGCACTGGCTTTTACTCATGCAAAACTAGTCTTGCATACTAAGACCTACATTTGTGGTAAAAAAGAACACTTACTCTCTGTCAGTTCTAAGATACAATGTATCAGAATTTGATCCTGGGCAGGTCTTAAAATAAGGTAAATAAAACCTCAGATTAATAATATACAACCATCACATGTGTCATTATTATTATATTATTATATAAGTAAAAATGCAGAAGCAGTAATGGGAAAAACCAAGTACACCCTTAGTGTTCCATCGGAAAGAAAAGGGTAAGTCCCTGCCAGGTGCTGCTAATCAAATGTACTTGATTAACTGATCATCAACAAGTGTGAGCACCTCTATAAAAGCAGATGTTTTGGCAGTTTGCAGGTCTGGAGCCTTTAGATGTGTGTTAACACAACGCCAAGGAGGAAAGACATCAGCGATTGTTGCTGCCCATCAGTCTGGGAAAGGTCATAAAGTCATTTTCAAACAATTTGAAGTCCATTATTCTACAGGGAGAAAGATTATTCACAAGTGAAAAGCATTCAAGACAGATGCCAGTCTTACCAAGAGTGGACATCCTAGCAAATTAACCCCAAGGTCAGGCTGTGCGTTGCTCAGAGAAACTGGAAAAAATAAGCAAATGTTACAAATCAGACTCAGTTAGCATGATAAATATCAAATTAAATATCAAGTTCTATAATTAGAAAAAGGCTTGTTTGAAAGAGGTTCAGGAGAAAGACTCTACTCTCTAAAAAGAACATGGCAGCACAGCTTAAATTTGCAAAACTGCAAATTGTCATTTTAAATGGCCTGTATTTATATAGCGCCTTAATAGTCCCTAAGGACCCCAAAGCGCTTTACATATCCAGTCATCCACCCATTCACACACACATTCACACACTGGTGATGGCAAGCTACATTGTAGCCACAGCCACCCTGGGGCGCACTGACAGAGGCGAGGCGATTTTAGCATCTTTTCCATTAGTACCATTAGCACGGTTCGCCATGATTTTCTGGGTTTTCCATTAGGTCACAGTACCTGAGACCAGGTATTTTTTTTAGTACCTGCTCAGCCAGGTTTCCAAGCGATCCGAGTATGTACTAAAATTTGATGTCGTCACACTGCAGGCCTCCGATTGGTTGGTCAGCATCACTCGATGAGTTGTGAGAATGTCCCGTTCACGAAAATCAAACCAACGAGGGAAATGGCTACAAAAAACAACACCGTGCTCCCTGACTCTGCTGAAAAGCCAAAGACTGAGCAGCAGGTATATCTCCTCGCATTCGTGTCGCATTTCGTCACAGGATGCGCTGCAGGGTTGCCATGATGACAACCACGGACATTAGGACTGGAATGTAATGGAAAACCAGCCGATCCAAGTCTAGTCGTGGCGATCCATGCCGAGTCCATCAGAGTAGGTACTAATGGAAAAGGGGCTTTACTAACAGTGCATAAATAACACATACAAACATTTTACACACAAATCCACATACCAGCTGTCAAACACGGTGGTGGAGGAGTGCTGATTTGAGCTTGTTTTGCAGCCACAGGATTTGGATACTATGCAGTCATTGAGTTGGTCATAAACTCCTTTACCACAAACCTCAATGACATAAAGCAGAGGAAATTCTGCTTAGTTTTTGTTGAATAAATAACGAAAGATGTAATATAGAGAATCTTGTTTTTGTTTCCCAAAGTCTTCCTACCTCTGTTTGTTTTTTGTGTTTTTTTGGAGCGATAGGGGGCAGGGGGTGTTAAACTAAACTATGGGACATAATTACGACACCGCAGCCAGCACAATCAAGGCGGAAAGGTGCCGTCAGAGGTAGAAAGGAAAGTGGTGGATAGATTGGACACTGCTGGTGCTGGGCTCACACCACCGAGAACAAAATAGAGGACCCTCTTAGTTATGGTGGCGAGGGAAGCGTAGCGCTTGTAAGGAAAGTGGAATGCTGTTGTGTTTCTTCTTCACACCTCATCTGCTCCTGCTGTTTTGATGATGACAGTGTGCCACCATAGGTTTGACATACCCTTTTAAATTTGCCTTGTAATGATGTAGATGTAGCGTGTTGTCTGATGTGCGCTGAGGTGACAGGTTTTCTTTTCTCTGGCAATTTTTGATTTGTGATTTTAAAAACATGGTGAATCCCAGAAAATACTAGAATAGTAGAATTCAGACAATACTGCTGCAGAAAGTAAAACACAATAAAAATAAAAGCATTCATTAATGGATTTATACAAAAACAACCAATCATTTCAGGACATAAAATGCATATAACATATAGCATATAACAATATGAAGCAAACAAAACTGGGCTACAACAAAGATAATAAAATGAAAACGCATAGAGCAAAACGATAATACTTTACCGCAGATAGCAACAGAAATCCATAATCAACATCATAACACACTTACACAACAATACTTAAGGGGCAACCAACACTTAAAAAAACCCTCTAAAGCAATATCATAGATAAAACAATAAAAAAGCAGTCAGATAAAGGGGGGAAGTACAAAGCCAAAGCTGCATGTGATGACAAATCTAAAAATCTAAATCAATTATATTAGCCAAGTGCTGAAGACAAAAAAATTGTAAATGTGTTTTCCAGCCTGAGATATTAACTGCGTTAAGTATGAGATGCCTCTGCAGACAGTTCCACCAACCAGGGTGGAATTGATACGAGAATAAAATTGGAGTGTAAAATGTTATTTTACAGCCAGTAAAGAGCTCATGTGCACAAAAGTGTAGGTTGGTCATTACTGAGCATACGCTGCTTTAAGTCGGACCAAAATAAAATGATGCTGACGGCAGAGCGACTTTTTTCAAATGTCATTTCAACTGCTGTAAACTACACAGAGTCCTTTTCTTCTATTGCTGGAAAAATAAGTTTTTCTTGACTTTATTGTTCAAGGTGCCTTACCTTAGCCGTGGCCCGACTGCAGCAGTGTTGTGTTGTGAGTTTTGCTTGGGCAGAAGAATATAAACACTAAACCTTTTATTCTGAAGCGCTGGCAGTACAGTTAATACCGATCTGTTCTGTTAAAGCACGCTGTAGATTACAGTGTATGCGCTTAATGAACTAGATTGAAATGTAAATGGGGCTCACTTGAAAGCAGCTGTTTAATGTGTAGTCTGTTTGTACTTGTGCTTTAACAAGGACGTCGATTTGGATGACCTTGTATTAAGGCGGCATGTTGTAAACTAGAGCCCGGATGCTGTTGGACATAATTTCCCTTTTCAACGCTGCCAGCTTTGGATCCTAATAGTCCAACACATTTTCTTTAGTTCCTTTTTGCTGTGACATTTAACAGCGTTATTGTCAAGACATAAAAAAAAACAGCAACCGTGTCAACTATGTCAATTAGAGCCACAACAGAGAGAATGCTTCTGTTTCAACCAGAATCACAGTCTTAAAGGTAGCTCTCTGTGAAAATAAAAGAGCAAACGTGTGGGTTGTTTGTCTCACTAATGTCACTCATTTTACTTTTAAAGCAGGTGCATTTTTGGAAAATGTGCTCTTGAACTAAACCTGCCTTGCGTTAATGGAAGCTGTGCTGCTGGAGGTGCGGGTCTGCAGCCCTCCAGGGATCCTTGATAAAAAGCCATTAGTCTCCTGTGGGCAATACCTGGTACTTTACAGTATATAATGGACTTAACATGCTGGTCGTGTAGCTTTGTGTTCTGAATTTTATCCACCTTACTGGGATTAATCCCTAAAGGCTGATAGATGCTAAATGAATATTTATGACCCCAAACAGTGAGGGTGAGTAGTGAGCACTGAGCCTCCCCTCTCACCACAGGTGTGTCTAAGTGTGTGAGGATGTGTGTGGTTGTGTGCCTCCGAACCGGCCAACATAATCAAATCCTCGTAACATACTTCTAAGCAGAGCACTTTACCGCAACACGAGTTTATAGATTTTTTTTTCAGGATTGAAATGACGCCCTGCTGGACACCAAATTCACTCTGTGAACAACTTTTTTTTCTCTTGGTCTGGGCTGTGTGAGAGCAGAGCTGAGAGGATAGTCAGACATTTTCAACCGCTTTCGATTAAGCTTTAAAGATTATTTCTTATATTGTACTTTTTTCTTACAAGTCTCCAGTGCTATTACTAGAAAATCCTTAAAGTATAACTGTACACATATACTTAATTCTCTTTAAAAAAAAAAAAAAAAACAAATTCTGTTCATTCAGTTCATGAGGCACTTAGTCCACAGTATAAACGGTTTCTGAAGTTTCGTCTTCAGCTTTTACACCGTCACCATCTTGGTTGCAAAAATAAACAGATGTGGCGAAGAAGGGCAGGTCTGACTGTGACACCTCACACTGATTGGCTAATGACTTGTGATCAGCAAATCAGCTTCATTCCACAGATAATCCTTCATTTTGAAACATGGCTAAGATTTCCAAAACACACTTAATTTTTGTATTCAATATGGCCCAACATGAGTGAGTGAGCCCATAAACTCAGCAGTCAAGACAGAAAGCTGTTGTGTCATCGATTCAGAAAGACCAGAAGTCTTTTTGGTGGTCTTTAGACAGAATTCAGATTTTAGGCACATTTTCTAACCCAGTAAACCTGTCCAACCTGTTTATGGTGCCACCCTATGAATTAAGAGTTTTGCTGTACCTAGTGACAAAGCAACAATTCTCAGTGTAATGTTTGCTTTTTTTGCACTTAACAAATGAAATAAATGGCATTCATTGAATAGTAAGTAGGACTACTCAAAATTTCAATTGGTTCTTAACATTTGATAACAGCAAAATGTTCTAGCCTGACAAAATTTTCTCTTATAAAAAGCTTTTGGGGGTCTGCACGTTGGCTGAACCACCTTTTTTTTCTTGTCCAAATCCATAAACGTAGCATCCTTTAGTAACTTGTTGATTTGAATAATTGCACTGTGTGTGGTTCTCCTGGTTCTTACTGAGCTGCACAGAGAATTTAGTTTTTAACCATGAAAACTGGTGGTGTCATGCTCTGCCCATCGGGGTGTACACGAACACGGAGTAACCTGACAGTGCCTCAGATTTGCATTAAAGTCTTTCTGATGTTATTTTAGGAATCTGGAATGGCTTTCATGCAAATGGTAAAACTCTCCCACACAACTGTCTTTTTGGTGATTTAGGGCACTTCTTGAAATTGATTTTGCTGCAATGCAGTTCAAGCCATCAAGCTAACTCGCTCTTTTTAACATCAGCCGTTTGCTATGGTTGCACGAAATTGCAAATCAGCGGCTGGTGACACTCTCTGTCATGTTTGCAATGAGAAACAGAGAAGAGAGGTAGAGAAGAGAGGAAGCCGAAACAGTATCTAACACCTGCAAATGGAAACTGTCACAGCTTGATAACAAACCTAGAGGAGGTGGAGCAGAATAAACACTAAGCTCTCTAGTGTTGCTGCTTAATGAGGTTTTCAATGATACAATTCAGTGAGATGGAAAGAAGCGACTGGCAGTTGTGAATGTGATTCACAAAGGAAGCCAAATCCTTTGACCTCTGCGAGGATCTGTAAGTCTTAGTGGCCATACATTTTGTTCCTTTCAATGACCGAGATCCTATAGAAGATCATAAATGGAGTCACCGCCACGGCTGGGCGCTCGGCTTCATCTTTGATTTAGTGCAGCGAAACAGGCAGAGACACTGGCGCAGCCTTGCATGACCAGAGGCAAATGAAACAGGAAACTGACCGCCTCATCTTCTCAAGGGTGTCTGTGGATGTCTGAGGTGTGTGGGCGTGTGGTGGAGATCAGGTGGGGTGGGCAGACGCGGTAAAGTTGGGGGAGTATATTTTACTAATGAGGACATACTTGCTGTCACCTATGGGTGTACAAACAGATGATGTAGAAAAATAAATTATGCATCATCATTGCACCTGAGCATGTATACAGCTGAAAACTGCAGTGCTGTATAGCCATCTGCTTAGTTACAGCATTGCTATTAAATGCACATACAGGCCTATTGACCGGTGCAAATGCAAAAGATGCCAGCATACAGATTGCTTGCTGTCTGCTCACTTTAGCTAGTTACCCGGTCTGGATATCCATCAGACCATCAGGACTGCAGCCTTTATTGGAAATGTTAGAAAGCTGGGCCATACATTGTTAGGACATAAGAAACAAACAAAAGCACACAAAAAAGAAAAAAAAAACTTTCAACCACGAAATGAATAATAATGAATAAAATTTTAGGATTAAAAGGAAGTGACATGAAGTTGTATTTGGAACATGGCCATGAATGTCATGGTAATTTTGCTTGTTGATTGCTATCAAAAGCATCTGGTCAAGGTCAACTATGTATATATAGTCTAAAAAATAGTCAAAGAAACTGGATGAGTGGACATTTTTGGCACTTCGTGTTGGTTTCATATTTCCAGTATTGGAGACTGAGTGTGTGTGTCACACAATAAATAAATTGTTACAACGGTTATTGTGAAAGACTTTTAAAACCTTCCATCCATGTGTGCTATCTTGCAGCAGATATTAGAAAGCGTTTTTCTCTGTCACTGATCTTGTTAGTAAGATTTATGATCTTCTACCTGTTCAGAAACATAGAAGTGTGGATCTTCCTTTGGTATGCACGCATGCTGTTCTAGATACTTACTGCATTGGGGTAGCTGTACCTCTGGCGGTAGAGCAGGTCATCTACTGATCGGAAGGTTGGTGGTTCGATTCCTGGCTTCCCCTAGTCTGCGTGGGGAAGCCAGGCAAGATACTAACCCCAAATTCATACACACACATTCATCGGCGTATGAATGTGTGTGTGAATGTTAGTTAGAAAGCACTTGGAAAATGTGCTTGTGCGAATGGGTGTGAAAAGCGCTTTGAGTGCTCAGAAGAGTGGAAACGCGCTATATAAGAACCAGTCCATTTGCCATAAACATCTGCAAAGCATTATTGGACTGAAGACCAAGGATCATGATTGTCTGCAAACGGACGAGAAAGGTTAGGCATAGACAGGACTATAAACTCTCTAAACAGCAAATTATTTGGCCCATAGGAAAACCCGTTGCATACCTGATGTCACTAATAGCATCTTTTGTTTGAAGATTTTAGAAAGTCTAGTAATAATCAAAAATGAGAGGCAGATTTGTTTTTATTAAACACTGAATGTCTTGAGTCGGAGGCATTTGGCTGAGGCCATTAACCAGAATGACTTTGAATGATTTAACTAGTATGGAGTGTTTCTCAAGGGGACTCTGAATAGCGTGCCTCCTCCTGAGACCTAACCTGTGATCCTTTTTTTATTACGGGACGACTTTGTGAGAGCTAGGCTACCTGCCACCTTTAACTCCTTGTGCTGTTCACGGTTCACGAGTCCCTAATCCATTAAGGTGTGGGAGGCATGGGCTTCATCACAAATGAAATGGTCTGTGCACATCGGGAGGAGGAGAGAGGAGTGTCTTATTAGAAAAGTGGACTTGATATTATATGCTGTCACTTCTCTGCCTCCAGCTGTACTTTGAGAGTGACAGGAAAAGCCTTCGTCTTCATGGTTCTGCAAGTGGTCCAACTTCATTATATGCAGCAGTGACACTTGAGCCACAAAATGCCAAAAGTCCAAAAAGATGATTTTCCAACTGTGTGACTATGACCAAATGCTGTTTCGTTTGGCTGATGCTTTCATCCGGAGCTTTTTTACGGTCGTCAAACACTGGCATTAAAAGAACCCTTAACCATGGCAGTCCACATTCAGTTAAAGGATGTTTGGAGCAATTTATTCAAAGTTTGCTGTGTTTTTCTCCTTCAGTCTGTATCAGTTGGACAGGTGCAAAGAATGCTTTTCAAACAGTGCAGGTCAGTAACCCTGACAATGTAATACAAACCAGCAGTAGGAGAGAGGTATTAGAGAACACATGATGATATCTTATATCAAACCCTGGAAAGAACAAAATGAACTGAGGGCAGTCGAGTGAGATGCTCTGATTCTACTTGTATATTTCTTTATGTATTTTTAAGCTGTGAAAATCATCATTCACAGTAAAAAAAAAAAATCCCTTTTTAAATAAAAATGAAAATATTCCAAAGACTAAAAAAATCATTCACCCTGTGTACAACAGTATTTCACATATTCTGTATCTGCTTGTTACAGCGTTTAAACAAAGCGACAGTATAAAATGCTGACAGTGAGTTAAGCATCCAGACCCAAGAAACTGTGTTTTTATGGCTGCGGCATTAAATCAGGCTGAAATCTGTTAGACGTATTGAGCATAATTTTATTCACATCCTCCTGGAAGTCAGCCTAGTGTATTTGTATCTCTGGAAATCTGGGGGATATCCACTAGAATTCAAATAAAGTCAAGATGATTTTAGTGGTATAAACACAGAAAAAAACACACACACGTTCAGGTCTCTTGTGTTTAGCCATTGTCAGATATATCTCATATTTATTTGGCCTTCCCCTTGGAGAGTTGAGGAAAAGCTGTTTAGCGTGATAAGCTGAGACATATGTCAATCCACAGCAGGTAAATGCAGTTTTTTGCAAACTTTGCAATCTTACTTTCTTAGTTTAACCTGTTCATCTCTGGTATAGTGATTTCATTTTGGCTTGAAGTCTAAGCTGTGTTTACCACTACTAGGTTTTTGAAATCACCTTTACCTTAATGTCACTGACCTAAGCAGCACGCCTAGTGAAGATGAATATACTCTAATTTCACCATACAATTTTCGACCAACTCTAATGCGCTCCGATTCCACACGTGCACCTTTTGGACACAATTCTGCATGATTGTAGTCAAAAGTTCATTACAAAAACAAATAGGTGCGATCAGTGTGGCGACACTGATAACGAGGTTCTGTTCCTCATCTCTGTAATGAATGGAATAATCATCTCAGTGAGGCTGCTGTCGAATAAACGTCAGCACTAAACCATTTCTCTTCCACACTTCTTCTCCCCCAATGGGCTCATTAGTGTGCTGCTGAAAGCTGCGCTCCACAGTTATACAACATATTTATTATGTAGTGGGGGGGTTTCTGTATTCTACTTCTTTGCCTTCTTTGTTTGCACAGCAACATCCTGCACATTTCACACTAGTGCTGTGATCAAACTCTACTATGATCCACTATATTTATTGTGGCTCTCAGTCATTCTTTTCCCAGTAAGAAATCTATAGAAAAATGACATATGCAGTGTGTTTATGTGTGGTACTTGGATAAGATCCAGATCCTTTTTTTTAAATGTAGATCATTAACTCATTTAGCTCTTTTTTAGCTAACCAACCCTAAAAAACTGAAGCCAGAATAAAAGCATCTTCACCTTTAGTGTGAGGTTTATGACCTTTTAAAGGTTAGTCGCTTTCAGCACATTCGTCTGACATCAGCACTGTGACGTGAGAACAGAACATCCTCGTTACAACTGCTGTCAACAAGATCTGTGATGCAGAAAACATTGCACAGATGCAGGGTTGGCTTTGCTCAAAAGAGACATTGACAAGCTGGAAGTTGCACATCTGTTTGAAGCATGCAGATTCAGGAAAAGATGAAGAAAATGGGCTTGATTTCACAGTAACTGTTTTCATTTGCAGTGCACTTAAATGGACAAATGGAATCTAATCTTTTTGGAAATCATACCACTTCTTTCTACCTATTTAGCAATAGGTACAGTGAAATCATTGTAATATCTTTTTTTTTTGTCATTCTTTTAGCCTGAAAAAGTGACCCAAAATACAGAAATTGAAAACATTTTTTAAAAATTGTACTGTTATAGAGGAGCTACTGGTTTGAGGCTGTTCCAGGTCAGATTTGACCCATATTAATTCAAATGGCTTTTTTGATAAACCAGTGTGAGTCAAAACTGTTAAACTGTACATGCCATGTCTGTATGTATTTTGTACAGGACAGTGGTGACACAGTTAAGGCAGGACCTTGTCTTTGTTGCGAGAACTGTCTGTGTTCCCATTACAATTGCCCAGGTTCGCCCAAAGACAGGCACCTTCTGGTCTTCTGGCCACCTTCTAGTAATTAGTGATTCTATCCTGGCTGTGGATATGAAGTAGACAAAGTGCTTGAATTTTAATACAACCGAATAGAAAAGTGGTGTACAGTGGTTCCTCGCTATAATGCGGTTCACCTTTCGCAGCCTTGCTGTTTCGCTGATTTTTTTTTTTTTTTTTGTGCAATTTTGCATGCTATTTTGTGTTCTGCATCCTGATTGGCTGTAGCCAATTGTCAACCAATCTCCTCCGCGCCGTGTCTCCTGTACAGTACACAATGTGTTCAGCTTGTCAAATTTACATAAATCTTCGATCGCTAGCAGTGTGACTCTGAAGTGCTGTACTGTATGTTTGTAAGTTTTCTCCCCAACAAACACAACAATGTTGACGAAACGTTTTGCACCGTCAAAGGCAGCTGCGGTAGCACCCAAAAGGCAGAGGAAGATGCTAATCATCGCACAAAAAGTTGGACTTCTGGATATGCTAAAGGAAGGTAGAAGTTACTGTATTTTTCGGACCACAAGGCACACCTCATTATAAGGTGCATTAAGCGAATCAAAACAGTCAGATAAGTCAAACTTTACTCAACTCATTCTTCTTGCGTCCTCCACTTCCGTACCATTGACTCATTAATGTTGAATTCTCTCGCAGCTGCTCTATTCTCATGTTCTGGACCTGAAAACAGGGTTTGATCTTTGGTTTCATTCTATAATACTGGACTTATTTTTCTACCAAGGTATGAACTTTTACAGCCTTAAAACATCTATAATAATTGTAAAAAAAGAAAGATGGCTACTTCGCAGATTTCACCTATCGCGGGTTATTCTTAGAACGTAACTCCCGCGATAAACGAGAGACCACTGTATAAATGTTTGGTCAACGGTAGTTAGGGCTCTATCACACAATAATGTGCATAAGCATGCTTACTTATTTCTGACATTGTCACAGTTATTTATTTTTGTAATTATTTATTGTCAGCAGATTAGATGCAATTCTCCCATTGCAGCTAACAACAAGCCTGCTAAACAACAACAGCTGGTTATAAGCTAATGCTATGTCAGCTAATGTTAGGCTCAAGTGTCCTAAAAATCACACTTTCCCTCTGAGTCCAACAATGTTAGAGCCACTTCAAAGGAAGTTTCACTAATGTAGAATAACAGCAGCTAACAGTTGCAAAAACTGCAACGCTTACAGAAAAGTTCAGGATATCTTCAACAACTCAACTCAGTATGACCGTCATCAGACAGCTCATATCAGACTCATTCCACAAAGGCCTCACACTCATGGACACATATTGACAGCTGAGGTAAACGGCAGACTGACAGCCTACACTCACTACAGATGATCGGCAGCTGGGGTTGTTTGTCCATCGTAGATAGGGTTATGGACTTGAATTGGAAAGGGTAAGAAAAGAGAACTCAGCTGACTGCAATCTGCAATCTACTGACAGCTAGTAGTGAAGTTTTACACGCTGAACCTTTAAAAGGGCTTTGAGTGGTAAGGAAGACTAGAAAAGTACGATTTAAATCTCAGTACATTGCACTACCTTTACACCTGCAATGTAACAAAGTACCCTAAAGCCAAATCAGAATCAATTTATTCTATCTAAGTAAGATTAAAACAGAGAACAGGGGGATCTGGGGGAGAGAACAAATTTTTATGGTCCCAGCAGTTCCAAAAGGTTTTTGTTTTTTGCCATTTTCAATTGAAATTAAAGACACATTGAAGTCATTATGGCTGTTATGTTTCCATGTCTCAGGTAAAACAGCACGTTGATGTTTTTTCTCCAAAAATGAGTGTTGTAAAACCTTAATAAATATACTCCCCCTGGTCTCTGAAACATTAATTAAAAATAAATCATCCATTTATTAATGATAGGTTATTTATACATTTTGAAAAGATCTGTAGTATAGAATTCTTTATAGAAACTTATAATGAGGGAATTCTTGGCCCAAGTCAAAACTGACCCTGGGCTATTCTGTTAAGGCATGAAATATGAACAGTATATAAGAATTAGATTTATTTCACCTTGCTGTATTAATACAGTAAGGGCTGATAGCAAGACTTAACAACAGAAAGCCGTTAAATCTAACTTCAAGCGGTAAACATAAAAATGTTGCACACCACACTAGGCTACTGTTTTACCTTTAAGCTTCAGAATAAAGAACTCAGTCTGCATAAGAAAAACATTTCATTTACAACTTTACATGACACTGAGCAAAGTTGTTTTTTCTTTTTCTTAGAACTGTAAAGGCTGCTTAATTTGCTTTGGCGTGTTATTCTATCAGGTCTTAAATTAGGATTTAATAATGGTGAGGTGTTGCTTGAATAAGACATCATGTGACAATCTGAAAATAAAGGGTGACCATTGTAGCATAGTAACAAAAACACTGCGACCGCAGAGTAGATGTGAGGAAAATTAATGAGTATTTAAATTGCTAGTGTTGACATTGCCTCAACCCCACACTGCTCCAGTGCAGCTGCTCGGTGTTCACTAGTATGACTCTGTGGTTATACTGGGGAGCTCCCAGCCATGTGTGTGTGTGTGTGTGTGTGTGTGAATCTGGGAGCTTTCTGGAACAGAGCATGCATGCTCAATCAAGTTCCCCAAGATAAATAATATGGAAAGAGATTAGTGCCAGCAGAGATTGTATTTGTATTGCATAAATTTAAATTTGTCACCCTCATATTAAGCAGTTGATTTAAAAAAAAGAAAATGAATTTGTTGAATAAATGAATTCTAAAATTAAATATGAAGTGAAATTAAGGGATTTATGTTGGCTCTGATTACATTTAAATGAATTTTAACAAGCCCACATGATCTCTGTGTTTTCCTCTTTGCTATGTCTTTTGTTGAGATTTGGACCAAATTTCGCCAGTCGTGATCTGATATACAAGACCAGGACACAATGAAAGCTAATTGGTTTAAAGCTGTATAAAAATAGTGATATGACAAGTGGATTTGTCATTTAATAGCATTTGTGCAGATTACAGAGCTTCTGTTAAACAGTGCAAGTGACAACAGAGTAACAGCAAATGCTAAAACACTGTGTGACTGTGGCACAAATAAAGATATAAAGTCATTAAACAATCCAAGGAATTTTTGCTTCTGATCAACTGAGGTTAGACTGGAGCAGCAAAAAGTGTAAAAGGTAATTAATACATATTTAGTCAACTGCTGTACTAAAGCACAGCAGCTGTTATTTATTTAATTTCACTAATTGTCAAGTTAAATTACAATGTTGGTGCTAATAAACTGCAGTTTTTGCTCCACACATTTATCAGACAGCTTTTTTTTTTTAACAAATATTTTAATGTATACAGAAAATGTATCTATGTTTGTTCCTTTATCATGTTCAGGCTAATTTTTATTAGAATTAATTATTAGAAACTCTTAGAATCTAAATATAACTTCCACGATTGCAGTTGTGTCCGTAATTTGTTGTATAAAGACGCATTTTGTAATGCATCCCATAAAAAAGTGCAGACTAATTCATGGCATATAAAAGGATTACATTGACTGTTTAGGAATTACAGCAATATTTATACACAGGGCCTCATTTTCAGAGGCTCAAGTAATTGGAAAATTGGCTGACAAAGCAGGTTTATGGCCAGTCCTCTTGTTATTTCATGCCAATGAGGCAGATAAAATATCTGAAATTGATTCAAAATGTTGTCAAGGTTTACAGTCAAACAACACCTTCATGAATGGAAATACAGACGGCTTTGAACAAAAGAAACACTACTTACACTCGAAAACAAGGTCAGATTAGCCTTGAAATAAAACAACTAAATGAACTGGCACAGTTCTGTAAAAATAAAGTTCTTTAGACAGACGAAACCAAGTTTAACTTGAACTACAATGATGGGAAGAGAAAAGTATGAAGGGGGAGGATGGACACTGCTCATGATGCGAAGCATAACACATCATCTGTCAAACATGGTGCAGCCGGTGTTGTGCATGGGGATGTATGGCTGACAGTGGAACCAGGTCACTTAGTGTTTATTAATACATTCTCAAGTTTAGATTACTCTCTCCTCAGATTCAGCCAAATGCTGCAAAATTGATCGGAAAGAGTTTAACAGTGACCCGAAGCAAACTGCAAAAGCAACCCAAGAACTTCTCAAAACAAAGAAATGAGATATTCTTCGATGCCCAAGTAAGTCACCTGATCTCAACCCAATAGAGCTTTACTGCTTTACTGTTACTGAAGACAAAACTAAAGGCAGAGAGTCCCACAAACAAGTAGCAACTAAGTGACTGCAGTAAAGGCAGCATTTAGTGACATTCAACTTCTCATCCAAGTACTAAAAACTATCCTTATACCTATGATGTGTTTATCCAATTACTTTTTTTCTTATAGGAAAATGTGTTCTCTTTCATTTTTTTCCAAAGGAGTGTTTGAAATGAGCCCAGCAATTTGAAATATGCACTTGAGTTTAAAGTTGAAGTTTACAGCTGCACATATATCTGTCCCTTTCTGTACCCCTCACTCTGCTTCATTTCTTACTTTTCCAGTGGACAAAATTGAAAATGTCCACTGCTCAAAGTCACTGCCGATAAAACTTGGAACAAGATATCAGATTTTGGCTGCAGTGTCTCCTCTGGCACAGCGAGGAAAATACTAAAAGCAATAATTCAGTTCTGAAGAAAAGTAGCATTTTTATATTTTTGCTACATTTACCTGTTAAGGAATTCAGCACCTTTGGCTGCTTTTTAGCTCGGGCTATACCGCAGGAAAAACTCAGGCTTGCATTTAGAAACAAGTTGATGTCTTCTTGCTCCTCTGGTCTGAAAGATAATGTTGCCAGTTAGTAATAACTGATATCAGAACTGGAGGAGAAAGCCCTATTTCCTGAAATGACATCAGGCCCCCTGGCAACACATTTGCAGGTTGACTGCTTCTGAAGTGTTTTTGGAGGTGTTGATGCTAAAAAAGTTTCGGATTCTGATTGCAGTTTGATGTAGTAACTTTTGTTTTCCTCTCTACATCTACGTTTAGAGTTAAACTTGTTATATTAAAGGATTATGTATGTGTTTTCAGACTAATAATTCCTATAATCTTCAATAATTACTTGAACTGACAGTCATCTAAAAGAGTAAGTCTATTACTTTGTTTGTCATAGAGACACGTAGCAGCGAAGATTTAATTTCTTGGAGAAGAGAACTGAAAAATGTGAACAGTGATCTTTATTAAAGGTTTGTTTGTCATCTGTCTTCACATTAAGTAAAGTATCTTTGTTTAACTGCATTTGTCATGTCAAAGGTTGCTGTGACTCAGTGTAGCATTGTGCATCTGTACCAGTGCTGTTCTCTCAGGACAAGCAAGGCAGGGAGTGCTTGGCTTGTCAAATCTAAAACTAGACAAAAATTAAAATGTGCCAAAGCAAAGTGACCTCTCTCCTTTCATCTCAGGTACCGCTGTCATACATGTAAAGCTCCTCACCTGTTTCCATCCGTCCGTTAAATTATGTTGTGAACACAGTCGCTGAAAGCTGCGTTTATTCCTTTCTCACCAGAGACTGTAGCTCTCTCATACCAGCATGTCTGTCTCCCATTAACAATGACTGGAGCTGGGGAAGCTTATAGGCCAGAAGCTTTTTCTGGTTTATTTGTCATCCGTAGTGTGGATAAACCTCTGGTCTTTTGTACTAAACTAATCAGAGACCAAGCTGCTGGCTCAGCTTTCACTGCTCTGAGATCAATTATGACCTGAGCTTCGTATGGGAACACAGCTAGCATTAGCAAGTAAACTAGCATTAATGATGTAGCATCATAACAGATAACTTTTGTATTTTTAACCACCTTGGCTAAGATATGTGATGTAGACAAGGTGGAGGGTGAAAAAGTTGTTAATAACTCCTCTAGTGCATTTTTAAGGAAAGTTCTAACGGTGATGGAGAAGGGACGGCAGGTCCGCCCATGTCCATAAAATAGGCAAGTTGGCAAGGTGCAGCCACCTTCTTTGGTGGCACAGATAGTTACAGAGGTTATCAGTGTCACGTGAAAAACCCCCCACTGTGCCTGTTTATAGTACAGCTAAACAAACCAAAGTCCATCAGTGGCTGCATCAGACATCCGATTAATGCTCCACATAGTGCCCATTGTTTTTCCTGCCGCAGTGGGACGCAGGAAAGTCGGTTACCTCGCTGAAGAGCTGTGGAGCCTGTCACCTGCAGCTCTTCATCTAGACGGCTCATTGCAACTAGTCCTTCTCATGCCTCCCTACACTTCCTTCCCTTTACTCCCTGTGGTATCTGATCCAGTGTTGTCTTGTTTTGTTGGCACATTTTTGATGGACAGTATGCGCATACCTCGCTGACATATACTGTATGTAGGAGACCAGGTTTGTGCACGTCTAGGCAAAAACAAAATATCCAGGTGCAAGACAGAAATGACACAAGATGTCATAAAAAAGATACTGTAGAGCTCCATTTTAATAATTTAAGTCCATTTTAAATTATTTTTTTAAATGCAGCAATTCAGGCCACAGGATCTTCTTCAGGTATGCGATGACAAGTCTGGAGGCCATTCTCTCTCTCTTTTTTTTGACACATGTGGCTTCACAGCACACCCATGCAGGGCATATAATGTGAAGCAGGAGTAGCACAAATATGATGTGCAGAGATAGAACAGTGAGACTGATATTAATGTGATTACATTTATACTGAATTACATGGATGCATCATTTCCTCTGAGTGGGAAATTTGGTGCAAAAAGGCCAGGCTTCACTGAAAAGTGCACGCAGCGAGGCAATCACATGTAACTGCTAAGTACAAAGAGGTGCTAATCATGAAACATATCAAAACACAGTCTGAATCCATGAAAAGGTTTGCAAATTTTAGGTGCTAGGAGATACCTCGTCACAAGTTACAGACATTGCAGTGGAAACATTAGTGTCCGTCTCTGTAAAGATAAAAGTCAGCTGAAAGTTAAATGCTACTGCGACATTTGCACTCCATTTCCTCCGCACTGTAGTTAAATGAGCACTCATTTAGAAATGATGAATAGCACATTCATTCTCTGTAATATATATATATATGATAGCGAAGGAGAGCACAAACACTTTTCTCATACGTCCAGTTTATGCATTTGATTGTCGGTAATGGGCTTGTATTCCAATAAGTTTGAAAGTAATGCATACAGTTTAGTGATTATCTAATATGTCCTGCAACTAGTTTATACCCAGCAGACTTGGACACTATAAGCAGGCAGTCTCAATCAGCAGCATGCAGGCAGATAATACGGGCACATGGATTTCTATTCCTGATTGCAGCAAAATGTAGTGCCTTTCATTTAATGAAGCAAATAGCTTGAGTTCAAATGGTAAGGGGTTATTTATTCAGTCATCTCATGGATGTTGTCTACATTAAGCATTATAGCATGTAGTCTATTAGCTCAAATTTGTTGTCTGCTCTTCATAATGAGTCAGATGCTCAGTAGCAATAACAGTGTTACAGCTAGATGTGTAACTTGATTGTTCTCTGTGGCTGGCGTGTATAGATATATGTGTGTTTACCCAACCTCTAATCTGTCATTAAACCGGTGAAACAAAGCCTCGCATCCTCTGCGTTTGATCAACAAATCGTGCCGACGGTTTAATTTATCAGACAACGAAATCGATGCTTTTGCTTTTTGGCACGCGTAATGTGTGTTACACAGTCAGTTTAACCAGATGACACACTTTGTTTGAGAAACCTTAGCGTTGGTTACATTTTTAAGTCAGTGGGATGTTTTAAATGGGCCGCTGTTGCACCGCTTTCTAATCAAGGCTGCACCTTGAGTGTGAGGGAGACAGTGAGAGGTGTCGTCGTGTATGCCTGTGTGTGTGTGTATGTGCGCGTGTGTGTGCGTGTCTGATGACTACTGACTCAGCTGGAGAGGGCAGACAATGACAATGATGATATTTAGTAATGCACATGGCAACTGGGGCCTTAATTTAGACATGCAGCAGTTACCAGCAAAGTACAAGGTCATTTTATTACACGTTCTTTTTTGTACTTTTGCTAATTGTGCCAGATTTATCATTCAGACCCTGATCTGTAAATGCAACTGTGTCAGATAATGAAAAAATACATAAAAATCAGTCCTTTTTTTGGTTGCATAAACTTTAACAAATATTCCAATACCTATAGCTTCCTTCAAGACATATTTAAAGGGAAATTTCTTTCATTTGTGCCATGAAAATAACAAGAGTCTGTCTCCTTTTTTCATCTCAGTAATGAATGAAATAATTAGGTCTGTGAGGCTACTGTCGAATGAACGTCAGCATTAAACCATTTCTCATCTTGACTTCCTCTCCCCAGATGGCCTCATTGATTTATCCATTTCCACGCATCCTCGCTGTGCATCTGAAATATGCCCCTGCAAACACATCACGCAAAAAAAAAAAAAAGCCACGAGTTGCCAAGGGCGTATGGGTCTTTTGGTCTCTGTGCTTTGCACTTTTTTTTTATTTTTTGGTGCAAATCTTTCTCATCACCTGCCCACTGAGATGGGCAGATATGATTGTAATTACGCCACAGGCCTGCCTCGAAAAGCCCAAACACACCACAGACTCATTTGGCAGCTTTTTTATTCCTGCCAGTTTCTGGTTACAGCTCGAGCCCGCAATGAGAGCAGAAGCTGATGCTGCAGTACGCTGGCACCACTGCAGGCGAGGCTTCTCATATTCAGCTTCATCTTCAAAGGGTTTTCATTGTTGCTGGAAAGACTGGGTGACGAGCTGGCATTTCGATGACATGCACCCACGCTGGAGGGGCAAAGCGGAAATATGTTGCCCGCCACAAACTCTAATCATTGCTGTAGCCGGTGGCGGGAAGCTTATCTAACCTTAAGGATAGACAGTGTGTCAAATGAGATACAGGCTGTGGTGAATATGAAAAACCATCCATCTCAGTTAAAAGTTCGGTATGTATTAAACTGGTAAAAGTACAGCAGCAAAATATCCTTGAAGTCAGAGTGCAAAAAGTTACTGATTCATTTATGTACACACGGTATATGGAGCATTTAAATGCTGTCACTGTGCAGGTGGCATTAGAGTTGACCTTGCTCTCAAGTCAGTCCAGTGCAACAATGTGCAGAGCAAGGACATTACTTTCAATCGAGAGTGCACCTGCCCCTTCCAGAGCATCTTCACTCCTGGTTTTGCAGCCAGAATGGAAAGCTTCACATCAACACTGATGCCATAACACAAAGTCCCAAGGCTTATGCTTCAGTGCGTTTTGATTATTTCATACTGTGTATATAAAAAAATGGTACAATCTAGTCTTCATCATTTAAGTATGAAAAATTAGTCTTAGAAATGTAACTCCCCTGTCACAGAGTGAATTAAATCGGATGTATCTCATGCTGACTGAATTCATGAAATACTAGGAAGGAGCTTCAAGCTTGCTTTTATTACCTCCTTTAGCATAGGATAAAATGGAACATCCTTTATGAAAGATGAATGATCCATCATTAATTAAGAGTGCACTTTCAATTTCATGCTATAATCTGCCGTTTGGAACCATCAATGACAAGCTACGCTAAAACCAGTGGTTAAAATTATCTTAGTGTAATAAAATCTTCTACTTAGATGAAGAATGTAGATTTTTTTTAGTTCTATAAACAAAGATTATGAGCAAAGAAAGTTATCAGAGTGAAATTAAGGTTTACAGTAACTTAAGTTTGCATAAGTATTCCCAGTTTTACTTCAGTCATAGAAAGCCTTAATAAAGCTGAATTTGGAAAATCACCTCAGCAGGAAGAGGAAGTATTTTATATGCAGTATTATCTTCATTTATTTGTCGGGTGGGAGACTGGCTGGTGCTGTCACCTAACAGCATGAAGGTCCTGGGTGCTGGCCAGCTCCTGGTATGCAGCGTGTTCTCCCCGTGCCTGTGTGGATTCCCTCCCACAGTTCAAAGGCAGACATGTTAGGTTAACTGCTGATGAGTGTGAATGTGAGGGTGAAAGGTTGTCTGTCTCTGTTAGCCTGCAGTAGGCGATCTGTTCAGGGTGTACCCCCACCTTTTACCTCGTGACAGCTGAGATAGACTCCAGCTCCACTGCAACACCGATTTGGACAAGAGGAAGAAAATATATGGATGGCAATAAAGTCACATTTCTAACTGAGTTATCCTCATCTATACATTCTGCATGAATCAACATGGTGAAACAGGTGAAGTATATGAGATGCACTTTTTGTAGTCTTTTGTAGGAAGATAGTTGCAACATGGCAGTCTCATGTCAACAACATCCACCATCACATTATCAAGCAGTGCAGTCAGGTTCTCCGACCCCCGACTTTCACTTTTCCCCAGCTCATCACATCTTTCTTTGACTATCAAGATGAAGCAAAGGGCTCAGAAAAAAAGTGATAGGTTTTTTGTTTTTGTCTTTTTCTTTTTTTTATCACCACTGTGCTCTCTCTCCTCTGCCTTTCTTGTGCGTGAGTTGGGGACAGCTGACTTCACTCAGGTTAAGAAAGAGGAAACCATCAGTAGCAGTGAGTCAGTCTGACAGTGCTTTAAAGCATAGGGTGTGCACTATATTTAGCCTTTTTTAAATTATTCCTTTCTTAATGTGTGGACAAATCCTAATTATATGATTAGATTTTTTGTTGGCTGGATTTATCTAAAGCATTGTGTCATATTTTTGTAAGCTTTTTATAAAACTGCTATACAGTTTAAAAAACCAGAGAGATTTCAAAAAAAGGTTGTTAATACAGCACAGGGGACATGGTCGAAAGTTAAATTATAGTATGGAGAAATATATGGATAAAATTCAACCTCACAATATTATTCAAACCAACTGCAGATACACAGAATATTTGTTTGGAGAGACATCAGGTAACTTTCTGCTGGAACTGTGCAGTAACTACTCAGATACATTCAGTACAGGTCTGAAGTATGTGACTAAAAATAAATGTGCCTTTCAACTTCCCATCCCTTTACATAATTTTTTCTTTATTCCAAAGATAAAATGCAGTACGATGCACATTAATACTGAGAAAACATTTTTCAGTTCATTGTCTCTCCTTTTCACAGAAATCTATCAACTGAGACGCTTACCGCTGAAACGTTGCTTGGACATCAAATGAGACGTGCTGAGTTTCATTCGACTCAGATTTCAAATCACTGCTCACAAACGATGTCTGCACTGCCGTTAAAGGCTACAGCATGCGGGAAATATTTTGTAGTGCTACAGCTTGATAATATTGCCCACAGCAGGGACAGAATTTGAAAATGGGCCAAAATCAGTGTGACAGCAAAGAAAAAGTGTCATCAGTCCAAATTGTCAGTTGTTTCAGTTATGCCTCTGCCCAAGAGCAGGAAGTGAAAAGTGTTTTGGGCTAAATAGAAAGTCAGTGCGATACAGAGAGGTTTTTTGACCCTCATTTCTGCTTGCTGCCCCACTGCCCTCAACTATGTTGCTGAAAGGCAGTAGGTTAAACTTCCTTACTGCAGAACAGTTTAAGTGCTAAGAACTCTGGAGCATGATAGGGTGTCATATACAGTACTGTGTAAAAGTCTTGAGTCACCCCCGTTATTTTCATGTTTTACTAGGAAAATGGGAAATAGTCCCCATAATAGCCCACACATGGAAATGCAACATATTAAGCAAAAGCTGAGTTTGTGCAGTTCTGACTATTGAAATTAATATTTGGTGTGAGTAACTTTTTTCTTCAACACAGGCTGAACTCTGAAAAGGCAAAATCTAAGGTAATTTCTTCATGTAGGCTTTAGGAATAGTTTCCTAAAGGGATTCCAAAGCTCTTCTTTGGCTTTTTGAATGCTGAAATCTGGCTCTGGAGAGGCCATTCCCGGACTGATAGCGTTCCACTGTGTGTCTTTCTCTATCCAGGTATGCTTTGACTGCATTGGCAGTGTGTTTCGGATCATCGTTGTGCTGAAAAATGAAGCTGGTGCCAATCAAATGCTTTCCAGATAGTACTGCATGGTGGAGTCACATCTGCTGGTACTTTTTTACAT